>NC_081518.1:35044541-35414541 GCF_030273125.1 Centropristis striata
GAAAAAGGAGCACTGGCACTGCTAACAACGTCGTCACTCAGCCCACCCACCCACTTCTTACCCTCCTTTCTCACCGCATTGTCAAAATAACTGTCAGAAATGTTTCATGCCTCAGAACTGCTGGAGAAAATGTTGGACTTTGTGGGAGGTGCTGTGTGCTCACTATATTGAGGACAGTAGAGAAAGAAACAATCTGGCATAGCAGCTCAATTTAGAAATATCATTTATTTGATGAAAGGTGCAGCACAGCAAGCCTGAGCAACTCTTAACACTGAGACTCCATTTTGAAGCCGTGGAGCCGACAAACCCGCTGTAAACTTTTGTGACAGCCAGTGGCTGTATTTTCCATCCATTTTATACTTTATTGGATTTCCTTCCTTTATCTGCTATTGCTGTATTTAGTGTTGATGATTTCCAATGAGAGTGGAAAAATAGGCCATCGGATTCTCTTAATTCACCGCACACACTCTGCCCCTGTCATTTAATTGATAGATGCATGCCCTTTCTTTTTTCACTCTCGCCCGCTCCTCACAAAGCTATCCATTTATTGCCACTTTCATTACTCGGAGTAGAACGGTGAGTTTTTGAGATCAGTGCTGGGTATCTAGGGGCTAATGAATTGGGTGGACTGCAGTGATTGCAGGAGCATCTGCCTTTGCCATCTGAGGACACTTAGTGACATGTTCAGAGTGACAATGGAGAGACGAGGAACTAAAAGCTACTGCTGCCCGAGCTGCTACAAAGCATTACTTGGATTCATCCCCATTTATCCCTTCTTTAGTAGCCAACTGGTAATTGTATAGCTGCAGATGGAGGCCTCTTAATATCAAGACTGCATATGAGAGCTCTTAAGATACATGTTTGTGCCATGTTTATTCATACCACTGATTAAAATGTCGCTATAGTGCTATGCCACTTGAGAGAGTAAGTATTATCAACCCTGTTGGCATTTAATGCTTCTGCAAACCACAGATAGAGATGGGTTGTTTTTTAACAATATCTTTATTCAAGCTTGACATTATCTGCAGATAGAGATGTTTTAAACATAAATATGCTGCATGTGAACGTTTCTGAACTGCTGCAACCTTTTCTCATTGTGTAACATGAAGGCTGCTGCTTTAAGTATGCCACAAACATGTGACAACAGAAACACGTTGTAAACACTTGACAATCAATGCTATTACCACTTTTAAAACACAATTTTTACGCATTTTACGTTTCGGCAAACCACAATCAAATAATTTCTGAACCGCTGTAACCTGTTCTCATAGTGACAGGTGACGGCCACATGACACAAAGACCTGACAACCACGACACGTGTTAAGAATGTGACAATCTCTGTTTTTCAACACTTTATAAACACTTTGGTTAAGGTTAGGCCAGAAAAGGGTTAGGCTTAAGAAAACACTACTTCCGGACATAACCTCCAACAACAGGACATGGACACTCGTCTCCTAGTTTAAAGTCTGGGTTGGTTAGTGCCCACCCACTTACTCAATGGGGGACATACTTGGCTTTTAATATCACCTTTTTCAAAATGGAAATAAACAAAAGCTTTCAGATTCATGTTACTCTGGTTTGCATAAACATAAAACTGTGCTGGTGGTATTGATGTGCCATCTCCAAGCTGGATCCCAGCAGTACAGTAGCAGGGCTGTGCTGCTAAGTGTGGGCCTACAGCACTCTCCCAGCAGTCATTAGAAGCACCCAATCAAGCACAGACACAAGACTGCTGCTCAGGTGCCACAATTGTTGCCAGAGGCAAAAAACAAACAAACAAAAAAAAAACACAAACATTGGTCCTCGAGCAGGTATGGGAGCAGTTCAGGTCTGGTCAGCTCTGTTCTCTCAGAATTGGAAGGGCGAGTCCAGTTCCTTATTTTTTTATTGGTTAAATTTAGACCAGTGTCCTACGCTGCAGATAGAATACTAATCAGGCCAGTGCGAAGCCAAAGAGAGAGCTGCAAGAGACTCCACTCCTGTATTTCTCCTCTATTTCTACTGCATTAAAGCTTTCAGGCTGTCAGGACACTGTACTATCGAAGTAACCCTAGCCATAAGTTTAACTGTAGCCCAGAGATATATTGACTACTTCTCACCAAATTATGAGCAGCATTTTAAACACCCCAGGCATTTTAGTGACACATTAAAGTCACTTAATGGGATGCCGATTTTCACCACTGGACTATCCAAATAAAGTGTGACCCATTAAATGATTATTTCATATGCATTTTGATGGGATCTACCAGAGACTCTGCAAACACCACCTTTTATTTGTTGCCCTGCTCTTATAATCTGTTTTTCTTCCATTTTCCATTAGAGTGAATACTTTTGAGGCTCAATCAGTCATTTGCTTGACTATATAAATTATTAAGTAGGTACAGTATATCCACATACATAATTCACAAGTTTGAGTTGTAGATGTAAAATCAGCATTTTTGTGTGTTTCTCAATCGATCATATTTCAGAATATAGGCTGCTTTATTACAATACTTACAAACATTGCTGATGTAGAATTATTTTTGCAGCATCATAAAATAGACTCTAGTTTTTACCTTACGGAAGCTCCTCTTTTGAAAGACCCGTCAATCAAATATAGCATGTTCCACATACAGTAACATAGGTTATTCATGCGCACTTAAGTGCTTGTATAAGAAGCCTTACTCGCTACTTATGAGGGGCCACATCTGTTGGACTTTTACTGAACAATATTTCTGTTCAACATCGATAACGCAGCTCGACTCCAAAGATTACAGGAAAAGCTGGAGTAACATATTTGTGGCTGACCGAGCACACCAACCCCCTTGCTCCCTCTCCTTTTTTCTTTTTCTTTTTGCTCTGGAAATGAGAACAGATGCCAAATGAAACCACTAAGCAGAGCAGCACTGAAATAAGAAATAGCTGTAACCGGGACACACTGGGTGAATATTTAGAGCAATGTACATATTTTAGCATGCTATTTCAGGTCATTCCATGTCAAAGCCTGCGCCTGCACTGATTTAACTCCAGGTTTGAGGGCACATGTAATGTAAAAGTACAGTAGGGTAGTGCCAAGTAAGCACTGTTGACAGTATGTGTTTTTTCTCTAAGAGATGGGGCATGGGTTATCAAAGGGCATGGTCTATGGCTCCTGCTGTCTGTTTCTCCCCGGCTCTGTCTGTCTTTTTATCATTCTCTCTTAGTCCTTGAACTCCCCTGAGTCAATAGAGACACTCCACTCTGGGGTCTGAAGTCAGGGGGCCAGTGAGACGGTGCCCACGTGTCAGCACTACATTTGCTCCAGCCTTGGAGAGAGAAAGATGGGTTAGGAAGGTTAGGATAAGGGCGAGGAGAGGGTGCTGAGGATGGAGAAGGAAGGGAGATTCAGGGTGCTTCATCATCTCCAGTGACAACTGCACACAGGGGGAAGCAAAGTACATGTCCACTTACAATCTGCAACCTTATCCAGCGGGCTGCCAGCTAGCGGTCACCTCGTAGACGTCTGGCCAGGCCCATCTATTAACCCAGAACAGCTGGCCACTTTCCAGCTTGAACGACTGTGCTTTTAATTGTGCCCGTGTTTGGGGGAGGGGGGTTGCTACGATTACATTTACATTTTGATCATTACCAATGAGTCTCGCCTCACAGGATGACTGCTCAAGAGACACAATTGAGACGCAATCCACAGACAGAACACCTGCTGTCGTTAAAATGTAATAATTTTTTTGTGGAAAAAAAATGTTTTGTTGTCTTTTTTCTACTTTAATAACCTTGACCCCCCCCCCACCACCCCTCAAACACACACACCTCAACTGCTGAATCCTGTCGATGCTGCAGAATGCGCCAGTATCTACATAATACAACAAAACTAATTTCCCTGTCTCCTGCTGTTCTTGAGTCCTGAGAAGATGAAAATATTCATTGCTGTTGTCCTGAACACAGCATAATCATCTAGGATTTATGCTTCTAGCTTGTATCAAATTAATTGAGCATGGAGTGAGAAGGGTCGAGAGAATATCTCATAGGAATGGATTTGGAATGGAATGTCATCACACAATTGCATAAAGTAAAACTATATTCCTTGTTTTCATCTTTTTCATCCCAAAGTCCACACAGCTGCTGCCTCCACTAGAATACTGAATGCAGAGCACAGATATGGTGCAGCATTACATATTAGCTAATTTCCAGGCTTGTCAGCATGGTGTGGAGTGCAATGTATGCGCCGCATTTACATTGAAATGGATATGCAAGCCAACATATGATGAGACTACTGCCTTAGGATTATCCCATGGCTTTGATGTTTTTTGGTGCAGTGGTTACTTGTGCCTAAACACAAAAGTCATGATGTGACAGGAATTATTAATGGATGTCTACCCATTTTAATGGATCTTCAAGCTAAGTAATAAAATTACACTTAAAGAGTTAGAAAAACATTGATATGACACTCATAGATTCTGCAGGGACATTATGAGTTCTGGAGTGTGGTTCATCATGATCCCTATTGCTTTTGGGGCCTGAAAGTCCAAATTAGGGCCACGGCTCAGAGTCTGAGTGCTGCTGAGGTGGGTTGAGGAAGTTGGGGTTTTCTTAAGGACTTCGATGCCATCTGAATTGATTTTGATTGCACTGCATCATAAGGGAGTTCCACAATGGACTCAATGTTCAGTTATGGTGCTGACTGCTTGATCAAATCGTTTGAAACACCCTCTGTCATCTTTGTTCATTATTATCAGAATTATTATTATCACCCTCTTTCCATGAATGGCGTATTACTTTTAGTTGCACTCATTTATCATCATATAGATAGAACTTATATCTCCATTGAAGGACTTAAGTTCAGTGTGACGGAGCCAACGGTGATTCAATGCATCTCTGGAGCACTATTACTAAAGCTGATGATGTCTTAACACAGTCCATAAGTTTGAATATGTGAGGAAAATAACTCATTGCTATGACATGATAATAGCTTTGTACTCTTTATTGAAGAGACAAGAAGGTTTTGTAAGGTGTTCTGTATAAGTATAATTTTCTATTGTCGGCCAAGAGTGGACCTGTCTTTGAAAAGCTGCAGATTCAGTTTCTCAAAGGTATTAGATAAGAATACCAGTACAAGGTATAATTTGTCATAGTGTCTCTCTTCTTTATTTAAAAAAGGTTTCAGCAACCCTCCAATTGAAAACATACATTTTCTAATCAATTTTATAACCACGTTTTTTTTTTTTTTTAATTTGCACTGGTGATATCAGGCAACTATATTAACTGCAGTTTGAGGAAACAGAGGCTCTGGATTGGTATCAACAATCCATGGTCTCCAAACTGAATGACAAAATCACTCTCTTTTAGAATGACACGTATGTGTTACCTTATGTGCTTTACATAGCTGTGAGAAAGAAACATGTTTTATGATCTGTTTTATGAATCTATGTTTAAGGTTTAGTCAGGTTTCGACACAAAATGAGGTTAGGGAACCATTATGGTTTTAAGAACAACCATTTGGTTAAGGTTATATACCATGTTGACTGGCTTTATTTTGGAAAATGAACAGCATTCTCCCAGGTTTAAGTCCAAAGTTTTGTTTACCCATTCCTCACCCCGACCTTGTCTCTTTGTGGACTTTGTCACTCTGTAATAACTTCACCTGACTACTTCTTTTAAGAGTCATCATTTATAGAACTGCTAGATGACCAAGCCGAACCTAAACATAAATTAAACATTAAACTTTTATTTGTCCCCGAAAGGAAATTTCTTTTTGCAGCAAGACATAGATATAAAGACTACTACAGTGTGTTCTCTATCTTCCTCTCAGACTTAATAAAAAAAAAAGATGAATGTTCAAACTATTTGCAATCAGTCTATAAAACTGTCATGACTGCTGTGATCATCTCTTAAACTTGGACTATCCTGAGCTACGAATACAGGTCATGACATATTTTAATGTCATGTGAAAGTCATGCCTAGACAAAGTCAAGCCAGTGCCACAACAGCAGCACCCAAATCTACAAAGAATGACCAACTCTGCATAAAGGATTGGATAGTGTAGAAATAAAAGAGTGGAAATAGAAGACTGTGTCACATTCATAAGCCCAGAAAAAGGGAGGGGTTGACAGTAAACCCTGTAAATCCATTTGGTTTTTCAGACATGGAAGGAGAACGGAACTGACAATAGCTTGAGGGGCCAGTGCTCCACGGAGTGAATACCAGAGCGGAGGAGAGTAAAAATAAATAAAGAATGTGTCACCTAGTGGGAGGAGGCACCGAGGCAGGATCTGTCAGAACTCTGCTGCTGTCTGCAGATTAGATCTGGGGCTATTTAAAGAGGGAGCGCGCGCCAAAGCCCCCGACGCCAGTGTCCACACTGCATCCGCCGCCTCTCTGACATCATTGGCAGCCATCACCTTGTGACAAAAAAAAACATGAAGCACAAATGATGGCTACAAAAGGGACATTTTCCCTCTGCCGTGACTGACTGAATCCTGTTGCACGTTCTCTGAATCCATGTAGATTCACTGCATAAAAGCCAAGGTCACGCGAGAGGGAATATGCCTGATGATGTCAGAGATGCAGTCAGAGCTGCTGCACACATTTTTAAGGGTTATTGTTGGCCTATAAATAAAACTCTCTAACCCTGAGGTTAGCTGTACAAGCTGCCATCAGAATAATCACTGTTTCCCATCAGGATCAAAGTAGCATGAGCCAGCCTGGCAGTCAGACTGATTTGGCGTGTGCTCTATCTGTTGCGTGTGTTTGACAGTGTGTTTTTATTTGAGAGAGAAAAAAAGAGTTAGTGATTGATGCATGTGTTTGCGTGGGTGTATGAGTATCTGCCAGGAGATGTGAGCTTGGCTGTGTGTATGGGACTGTGTGCACATATACTGTAGTTCTGTGGGTTGCCTATTGTGGGTGTGTGTTCTTGCGTGAATGCACGTTGTTTGTGCGTGTTTTCTGGGCGAGGCCCCTCTGTGTGTTTGGTCACATTGCTCTGACTGTCGCTGATGTTTCTCTTCTCAAATAAAGCAACATTAGCCCAGTCATGTTTGTCTCCCAAACATGAGCCAAGGATGATGAAGCTATGTGCACTACCAAACCGCAAGGCCTCATTTACCCTGTGATACCTTCTCCCTTTCCCCCTGCTCCCTCACGCTCTTGCACTCTTGTCTCGCTCTCTTCCTCCAGGCTGCAGCAGACTGACTCTCTGCTACAGACTGAGTCATTCTCAGCCAGTCAGTTATCTCTCCATCCAGCCCTCAGATTTCACCACCCCTTTTGTTGTCATCAATCAAAGCTCGGCTGCCAGAGAAAGAGGGGCGAAACCCTGAAAGGTGTCAAAACAGTGGCCAACTAAGGACTTGCACTTGTAGGTTAGGACCGCATTTACGCACGGACACAGAATGCATGGATTATTAATGCGCACCCCTTTTCAAATGTTTCCAGGAATCTTGTAGAACGGTGTGTGAAAAGCTTGCATCAGAAGGTGCCTTGGCGAACACCAGTTATTGCATCATGCACACTTGCAAACAGGCACTACAGTGAGTTTGGAGGAGGCTGGCAGGGCTGAGCGTACAGGGGAGAGGGGTCACGGTGAAACGCAGGTGAAGGCAAAGAAGCGAGGGAAGCTCAGTCGCACAGATCCTCACAAATGTTCCCCACAGATGGCTCGACGAATCGTCCGTACTATACCTCTACCTGCTAATTACATGCTGCGCCTGACTTCACACTTTCTCTTCCCTACAAATGCCAACTTTATTGAAAAGATGAATATGCTGTACATGGAACAATACATCTCCATTCTTCACTCCTTCCAATTTGTGTCAACAGCAGAGTACAATGGGCCCACTGTTTATGGACTGGCAATTTAAAGCGTGAAAGCAAGAGATGAAGTGAGAGGAGAAAAGGATGCAAAATTGCCTCTCCTGTCCTTCACCTTCACTGTACATTGCTTATTTGTCTGTGGTAATTGGCGCTTTTAATGTTTCTGGAGAATGCAGGTAGAGAACCCCACTGTGTTATGCGTTTTCTAACAAGACAGCAGAGCAGAATGTAGCAGACAGGAGGAAATCTGATGGATGGATGATGCATGTTACAATGGACTATATTCCATCGCCATGGTGGATTTCCCATTTACATTTAGACTCATTCTTTCTGAGGTTGCACATGTTTTGCCATTACTGGTCACACATTTGACAACTGGCTTTAGTTAAATGCAAATGAACGGAGATAACCATGATATTTTTTGTGATTATGCAAACAGACGAAGGAGATATGGAATGCCTTTGACTGGTCAACCACAACCCCTACAATCAAACTATCAGAAATTAGTCCAGAAACTAGTAGAAATATATTAATAGTGCACTAAAATACCGCCCTAGTTAAACAGATTTTTTTCTCTCACTTTGGTGAAATTTGTTTACCAGGCTCCTCTTGCCGGAAGGGTTTGTGCGAGTGAGGTAGCGCTTCTCCACACACCATGTTTCCCTGCCAACTCTGCAACCTATAATTATCAAGACACACACACACACACACACACACACACACACACGAGAACGCAAATCAAGAGAATTGTTGGGAGGAAAATATGCTGTGGCATTGCTCTGAGGGGAACATATATGTATTCTCTGCAGATTTCAGGCAACTAATCAATGTTTTTGAGCTTATGAGTAATATTTCAATATGTAATTAAAGGAGCTGATCCATGCACATTGACTAATTGTTCTCACTACGAGATGGCTGATGGAACCCATCCAGAAAAAGCGAGAGAATGAGAGAGGAGGTTCTTAATGGGGAGCCGTGCCAGCACATCTGGATTTTGATGACTAATTTTGCATTCACAGGCAGTATTTTATTTTGTAATTCCGCTAAAGTTCATTCTTACTCTGAGAGGATAAAACCTAAATGGAAAGAGGATATGTTAAATGCACAAATAAATATGGGAGAATTTCTGTTTGGATGCAGAGGGAACATCTATTAGTGAGCCAGTATTTTGCAGTCCTTGCTTTCTTAAGTGTAATTACATGTGACATTTTAGAACTGCAATCAAAGTAGTACATAGCTGTGAGGGTTCTTATAGCATTCAAAATATAGTCACTGTGGACCTTATCAAAATGCAGCAAATGCCTGAGTAGCTTGCAAGTGCACGTTCTGTGTTTGGGCTCTAAAAATCATTCCCTCGCTGGGGAATGCTTGTTCAATAACATAATGCCAATGATCAGAATTCAGCCTACTCCCCTCATAGATGAGACTCTAATTGCTTTATTGATAAGTCTGATAGCTCACGGTCGGTTGATGGCTGATGTCTCTCGCAAATTTCACTTGTATCAACCTGCAATATACACAAAGATTAGATCACACCCAGTACCCCCACCAGTCGCTGCAGAAAGTTTTTTACCTCACACATAGGTGCTTGATTCTATTCCATAGCTCATTTCACTACTTACTCTAACACAGCCAAGCTAAAAATAGGCAGAGTTCAGATAATGACAAAGAAGGTCATTGCCGGCCTTGCTGTCTCCGCAAGGTCTGGCAAGACGCCGGCTGATTGTTCATTTCTATTGTTAGCGACGGCAGACTGTTAGGAAGATGTTATCCCCACATTACGGAGAGATGTGTTGACATCTGTCACCCTGATGATTGATTGCCTGAAGGAGATTCTTCAGTTTGCTACATTTTGGTTGCTGTTTTACAAGATGCAATGTGTGGGTGGGTGGACAGGAGAGCAGTCTATAAATAGAGAAGCCGGTGATGGTGAGGGAGTGATGGAGGCAGGTATGTGTGGCAGCCAGATGGTGCCTTGTGGGGAATGTCTCCCAGTGATTTTGTTTGCAAATAGGTCTCTGTAAAGTCGCCGGCTCCTCTCCTCCAACTTGCCTGCTGTTATAGGCAGAGCTTTAGGAACTGCCATATCTGATAAAGGTGCTGCAGACTCAAAGATGTCCCGCCGCTTGCCGGAGAGAGAGTGAAAGTGACGCACTGTGACAGGTTTTGTCACTCTCTGAGGCGACCGCCCTACAGATTGTCACAGATAGAAATGGCAGAACCCTGGAAGCAATGACAAATTGTTTTGAGAAAAGGAAGTAGGAGAGCGAGTCATGCCAATATCTGTGGCCTACTTCAGCACGGGAAGGAGGAGAGTGTGCCTTCACTCAAGATCTTTTTGCTTTCATACACGTCCCGTTACTGTATGTGTGTAGGTGTCATGACCCCTCAGGAAAGGCGGTCTCTCTGCAGATAGAAATAACTGCACATTAGTAAAACTTTTGAAACAAAGAGAACCCATTCTTATAAAATCAACATTTGAAGGGAGACTTATTGTGCGTTTCCTTATTTTCTCTCTTATATATAATGTAATAATGTCAGATGTTCGCATATAAATGTGGACAAAGTTTCCAATAATGCGGAAAACGTATGTTAAACTACTCACTGTGAGAACCTCAGGTTTACCACTGTTCTGAACAATCCTTTTATTTATTTTGAAAAATTGTTTTATTCTTCCCTGAAGCTCAAGTCAGCTACATGAAGCTACATGCTCAAGTCAGGGAAACCTGTAATATTGGTTGCCAATTGATATTTTCATTAATATTAGAGTGATTATGATTATTATCGGGAAGGGGGGGTTAAAAGAGACAGGTGCTCAAATATAGCATCAACCTAAATGAACCATAATGTATGTTACGTAGACTACTGCTTGTGATAAGATTGGACAAAATCTTCAAAAGCCAATTGATCAGCAAGTCTTTTCTTAAAATGATAGAAGCACAACACTCACTGTGATGAAGTAGAGAAGGGTGATGGCGACAGCTGACAGCAGGACTGGTGTCTGTTGGCTGACTGTCAATGAAGTTGGCTAAACTACTTCTGAGCCAGATGCTGGTAAAACCTCCTCTACTGCCATCCAGTGTCACTGGGTGTTCCACTGACAGTACTGTCAGAGGCTCAGAAGAGCACAAAGCTTTTATAATTTAATTAAAAGCGGGTTACACACCTTTCCTCTCTTGTGAGGAAGTAAATGATTATGTAAGTAAAGGCATTTAAACTTGGGTCTTATATGAAAAATATGAGACTTGGTGGGTTGATTTTAGGAGTCCGGTGCGCTGAACTGACACTAACTGGGCAGGGTATTAGAGTCAATGCAATTCTGAACATCATGATTTGGGGGACAGCCCTAATGTGCACATGAACATTATTAGCAAAAAATAGAAGTCAAAATTCTCTTTATGTCATCAAGAGAGCAATCCTTGATCTGCTCCACTGAGTGAGTACGACATTGTTAACACTGTACCAGAAGCCAGGGTGATTTCACGGAGATATGGGCACATTTTCTGGTTCGTAACTGCTAGCACCACACCAGATAAAGCTCATTTGGGTGTAAAAGCTCAAACAAACACTTTACAAGTACACAAATTCAATCTCCAATTATTTTTTAATAGAGCAGCAACAGGTTTGTTTGTTTTTTTAATCTCTTGAAGTCTTCACTACTTAGGGGTCTTTTGCTTTCCCTTCTGTAGCTCAAGAGACACAGACTCAGGATTAAATATATGTCTAAGATTACAGGATTAGTGCATTTTTGCAGTTTTTTTAGCATCACAAATATACTGTGGAAGTTTATATTTACTGAAATAAGCGCATTATCAGTTTGTGTATTTGTTTTTTGGGGAATTTTGGACAGTTGAGTGCAATATAATACGTCAGTGCTGCCCTGTGATAATGAATCACTGTGAATGGGACCCTATTATAGCATATCCGCTAACATAAGGTAAGATAAACTGCTTATTTTAAACAGCTCACTCCTCCAGACAATGAGTCACAGTCACAGGCCTGAGGAAGAAAATGCTTTGTTGATGAGAGGTCATCGGAGACCTGTTGAAGCTAACAAAGTGTCCACAAGTAGGTGCTTAATGCAACAATGGTGTGAAAAGAAGCATCCGAGAATAAAAACTGACCATCAAGCCTTGGAAGTGCAGATGGCCTATGACAGTAGCAAACAACATTAGTGTCTGCAAGAATAGGCCTCTCTAAGCATGTGATCATTAAATAGGGGAATTACAGAATCTCAGGGTTTGCTGTGACAGGGAGATAACAGGTGAGTGTGGCCATCAGTAAAACAAGGAGGTGATGTGCTGACATGGACCATTTTTCCTGGTACAGGCCGTAATAGTTGCCTTACTAACAGCTGAGAATTTACTGAATGCCACAATGTATTATGCAACCTTGCCGCTGTCCAAATGCATCTTTTCATGGCCACATTCTTACAGCAGCATAATGCACCATTTAACTAAGTGTGGATCATTTCAAGATTATGGGGGACTGAAAAAATCTATCCATAAAATGTGTTTCTACCTGAATATGAAGCATTTTAAGCTTGGGCAGCATCTTTTCATACTGTTATATCTTCCATCATAGTGGACCAGCTGTCCACTGAACAGCACCAGAGTGCCATTCTCCAGTTCTTCAGAGACAGTCCATTAAATTTGCAAGATAAAATCACAAAAATCACCCCAAAACAGCTTGATCGGTGTTGGCTGGTTCACCTTTATAGTTGGGACTAAACTAAAAATATTCCCAAACAGGGACGGAAGCATTTGACTTTTTTACTTGTGACGTAAGTCGCCATCTTTCTCAGCTCAGCTGCCTGCTACACCAATAGGTGGGGGCGTGTACTGTTCACAACACCTAAAAAAAACAAGTTAATACATAGACTGAAAGAGCAGCCTCTGTATTTTTGACATTTTTCTAAACACCCTTGTGTAAAAACATGATACCACCCAAGCCTAACACACTAAACATAAGGCACATCAGCCTCTACTGGCATGGTGTGGTTCAAGAGAAACAATGCTGCTGCAAACACGGGAAGAACCTTTGAAATCGAATTGATGGAGCAGGAATTGCAGAGCTCCAGATAATTTGGGTCCACCATCGCCACTATATGCAGCACAAAGAAGGTTAAAATAAAAATAAATTACATAATTGTTTTTTTTTCTCTCTGAGCCTCAATGTTTTCACTGCAGCAGGGTATATCCGGCTATATTTGGGTAATGATATGGGTTCACACAATAAAAGAAAATGGGAGCACTCTCCCATTAAGATAAGCGCTGCAGGCTAAGGAAACCTAGAAATGCCAGTGGCATATTGATTGCATGCCCTGTATTAATAGTAGGGTTAGCTGCTGCTTTCCCAGCCTGGACATTTCATCCAAAGTCATGGCTCGACAACAATGAGCAGCAATGAAAACTGACCCCGAGTTTTAACCAAATGAAAAATGGTGCAAGTGCTGCAAAGCTGAAAAGACTGTTGTAGTTTATTGAAATACACAGCAGGGATAACTCGATGGTGGAAAAGTCTAGTTTAACCTCTAATCGAACTATTTTAGCTCAATATTTGTTCAAGTTGGTGCTATAACATCATTTATATTCTTTAAAAATGCTTAATAGCCAATGTAATGTGCCACATGTTTAGCTGTCAATTATAAGAGATGTGCCAGAAAAAAAAGAAACACTATATATATACACTGTATATTGTCTTTTATGTTCTCTATATATGTTAGCAGGTTAGAATTCTGGGAAATGCTGTGTATTTATGACACAATGGCTTGAAAGTAAATGTAGAAATGAGTCTGTACAACTGCGCATTGATGTAGGGTACCCTGAAAATCAACAAGCAGTCGAAAGTGAATCATTTGTGGCAGGTGCGATGATTAGAAATTAACATTGAATATTGATCAATAATCACATATATTTTCCGGGGTGCCAGCTAATTAGCATCATTACCTATAAGCATGCTAACACAAAGAGTGATAACAAAACAAGCCCCTTAGCTGAGAGCACTGGTAAGCTTTCCTGTCTGTTATAGGTCCAAGCAGTTCATTTACATTTTAATGCAAGATTTATACTTTCTGTTGTTGACATGTTGTTGATGGATATGTCTTATTTCATCAGGGTATATGAGTTCTGCATGTGAACAAGTACAGCTGCCACACAGAAAAGCACTGCAGCTGTAAAAAAAGTTACAGCCAGGCACAGCAGATTCATGGCTGAGGTTTGAATGAAAGAAGGGACATGCTCACATAATTTATAACCGGCTAATACATTATTGCATATGGAGCAGAGCTGCAGATGTGGCCTGTATGTTTAATAGTTTGGGCAATGTGTCATGGTGTGTATATGACAGTATATCTGCTGCTGTACATTGCTAACAGCTGCCTCCAAATTAAATTATTAGTACATTCATCAGAGCATGTGTATATATTCTTGTACATAATGCAGAGATTGTCTTCATTAAAAAAGAACAGCAAAGGTTGTTTGAATGCTTAGAACAACATATGTCCATGTTTACCTGGCAAGTGACCTTTGAGCTTTTGGGAGTAATGACTGAAGAAGTAGTTTGAAGTTATCATACCTCAACAAAAAGTCTTGGAAGAAGTTTGCAGAGGAAACCTGATAGTACATGACTTTCAGACCACGTTTTAGTTTTTCATGGAATCAAACTTTATTTACTGCAGTTTGGAAAATTTATGTTTTACCATAATGACTACTATCTGGGGTTGGATTTTTTTCTGCAATAGCCATTCAATGTAAACGTAGAAGCAATTACCCCATTTTTTGTGCCAGAGCTGGGTTCAAATTGCCTTAACACCATGAATGTTTAAAGATGGGGCCCCTGTTCATTCCTATGAAAGCTACTCAGTGGCACATAAAGCCAAAAAAGTATGTGTTTAAAATTACCTGGACCTCCAGAGAATATTTTGCACTGTGGGGCACAGAGCTCTTCTAGGCTTTCCAAATCAAATAATCGGTCCTGATGAATCAAATTCTTGTCGTGAAATTTGTTATTTTGTGGGGGTTGTGAAACAAAAAAAATGATCTGGTGGTTTACAGAAATTTCTTTCCCAATGTCAGTCTTTGGGAAGAAATCCGTTTGGGCCCTGTGCCAACACTTGTTGCCTCGAAGATGTAATTCCACCGTTGGGCCTAATTGTGTAATTGTAGCAAAGCTTGACGAGGGCTCGTGGGGGGTTGCATATTGCACATGAGGTATTCACAGGAAATTATGCATGTGTGTTTTTCTAGAGTAACAAAATTTAGGCGTTTTGTTAACTGTTTACTCGCTTTATTCTGCATCAGAGCTATATTATTATTATTATTATTACTATTTTTCATCAGCACTTGCTACACAGTAATCATGGGTCACCAAATTAATGTTCAACCAAGTATTCATAGGTTCCAAACCTAACCACGTGTGTCAGATCAAAAAGCATGTTTTTAAAAAAAAAAAAAAACATTATTCATTGGTTGTTTTGGAGGGTACAGAAAAAGATATGATGTATTTTGTTGCGTAGGAAGACTTTGTTGCACAAAACTTGGTTCTGTTGATGCCTTTGGAAAACCTAAATTGATTTTGTAATTTGACTTTGTGTTTACTGACTTGAAGGTTTTACTATTTTCAGTCTTCTAGCCGCATACACCTTTCAGCTTCAGGAACTGCAACACTTCTACACAACGTGGTGATTACTGCTTGTTGAGACAAACAGTGACAGTATGGAGAGTTGACAGTGTGAAACCAACACTGAACTCAACACACATTATGTCTATAAAGAAATCATCTGTAATGTTATGAGCACTGAGGGAAAAAAAACAACCCCTTCATTTACTTCCGAGGAACTAGTGTCATCGCAGCAACTGTGACTTGTTGACACAGGTGACAACAAATGAAAACAGTCTAGCAGCTGTCATGGATGATACCTGAGTGATTAACACTAAGCTGCATTGCAGAGTTGTCCAGTTTTACATCAACATATCTGATTCACTGGCAACAGACTGTATAGTCATCTTTTTTCTTCACCACCAAAAGAGCTGATGGATATAACTGCAGAATGTTCGTACTGCAAACAGTAAAAACATGTTACAAAAAAGGTAAGCCTTCGGGGTAGTTTTCTTTTGCAGATTTCTGGGGGTGTGTAAATCCATTTACACCCCTGGAATTGTGAAATAACACCCATTGCTGCCGCATGAAAACTGTCATTAGACAATATCATCTGTCCCCAGCCTGAGAAGACAGACAGTGATAGGAGCCATAACAGGAATTTGGAAAGGAAGATTTTTAATTACAAAAAGAGAGCAGGTGATAGCTTTGCATGGTAACACTAGACCTGGATCATTTTTCACACAACCATAAATAGAATTCTCCATCTTGTTGGCTGAAGGAAGTGGATACTGCAAAAATATTTCGCTGAGTGGGGGGTTTACAGTTTCATCCGAAGTTATGATAAAGGCATTGATGGCTGTGTGTGACTGTATATGAGTGATAATGGGCCTGTGTGAGTGAGGTGCAAATCAACTCTGATGTTGGGAAGAAGTTTTTATTGGAGGCTATATTTTTCAACGATATGAATATGTTCCTTGCAGATACAAAAGTGGAACAAAGCTGACAATGAGATCCCAAAAAGCTGCGTAAGTTAAATGTGAAAATAAGTTTGGATGAGGAAGATTATTTTCCTGCCAATCAGTCTTTCGCCTGCTGCTTGGCTGGCTCCCCTCTTCCATCCCTCTGTCCCTCCATCCATCCTTCATCTTCCTTCTGCTCCTTCGTTGAATAACGTGTCTTTTATGACCATAGATGCGGGTTTGTTTCAAGAAGACCAATGTGAGGACATACATTACGTACATACATATTTATGTGTGTACCTATTTACAATTACATGTGCCACAGCCAAAGTTTTGTGCCATATACAGTACAATATCAATGGCGGCACCTTTTTTTTAGTTTATCACATTTTCTTTTGATACTGACAAAAATATTGCCAATTATAAATTTATTGACTTTATTGACTTAGGAGTAAACACAAGATCGCATAGCACTGGTGGGCATTACTAATTAAAGCAACGGATGATCATGGCGAGCTGTCATAGTACATACAGTAGATTGATTTAAAAAAACAACTAACTAACAAAAGGGTGATCAACCCACACTCTAAGAAAAATAGAATTTACCAACTTTGCCTGAAAACTGTAAAATGATGCAAAACATTGTTATGGCTCTTGTTGTTGTACAACAGTGGATGTCGGATTTTACCTGATCTTTATATTTGACTAATGGATGGACAGATGATCCTGCTTTTTGTTAATACTTAATTCATGTTCAATTCACAAGAGATGGCTATTTTTCTATATAAAACACTCAAATAGTTTGTTCAATACTTCTGTATGACTTTTTTTAGTCTCACGTATCTAAGCCTCAAATGTGATGTGATACACAGTTACTACTGATGGGTAACCTTTGTCTCTCTTCATGGTGGTTTTCAGGAGGAAATCTGTGCCACAACATTCTGCTAACATACTGACAGTTTCAAGTAATATGGGTGTTTTGCCTCCCAGCAATTACGTTTCATCACTCTGTGACATCAGCTCAATTATTCCTATTGCTACACTACTTCTGCTTTTATATGTTGTCAGTCAGCCAATCCACAACAACATAGGGCCAAAAGCCAACCAAAACCCCATGAAGCACTCCGAGCTATCATTCCAAATGTCAGAACTGACAACTGTATGCAGTTAGAGAAAATCATGCATGGCCTGAATAACAGATGTGATGTATTTCTATAGATCTGTCAACCTTTTATTCAATACACGGAAACATTACCTCTATCGACTGTGGACTTGCTGTAACCTTTGAGCTGGATACAATGTAGGCAATAACTAATGTCCAGGTACATTGGTTGAGGACTCTCAAGATAATTGTGTTTTTAATTGTTTTTATATTATTAATAGCTATTTAGTTATTGTTAGTATTTCACTTCCTTTTTTCTGTTCATTGAATTATTGAGGGTAATACAATGTGTATTAGTCATTTTCAGTTATCTTTTGACTTTTTGACAATAGACACCATCTGATGTTATTGATCTACAAAACTTGTTAATATTCCACTGTGGTATGTTTATGGACTAAGATGTTTGGAGACATTTTTAGTGCCTATCTACTGTTATAGTAAGAATCATGTGAGGCATTGTTCTTGCAACAAATCAGCTTTAACTACAGAAAAATTCCTTATATTTCCCACACAACACAGAGGGTTAACATAGTTAATGTTCAACACAAAATGTAGCTATGTGACATGTGACATGTATCTTATTTTCCCAGTCTTTACACTTGCTGCTTATCTGCTTACTGGTTTGGCCTGTAGTCAAAGTGGCAGTGTGAGGTGTCAGGGTGAGGGATTTACTGCTGGATTGGGCTGAGCCAGTTCCTGTAGCCTTCTATTCTCCCCCTGCCGGAGAAATTTTCCAGTATCCAGTACGGGTCAACTACATTTACCCTCCAACCCACTGCACACACAAACACACACACATTTGCAGCGCTCTGACAAATTGTAATCACTTTAGACCTTCACTGGCCTTCTACAGAAAGACACCATGTTGTTAATGAAAACACTACTGAGTCATTAAAATGGGTCAGTGTGGCCTGGTTGCGCTCACATGCACACCTTTTCCTCCTCGCATGTGACCAGCATGACCCCACAGTATTCAGGCCTAATCCGAGTGCTATCACAGGGAAGCAGACAGACTGGGGAGCCCCGTAGTGTGGAACTACCATCTTTCCCTGGTCATTACTGTTGCTAGCTCTCTCAACACGGATAGAAGCAATGAAGGAGAACCTCTATAAATGATCGGTGTGCTCTGCCAGCACCAACGCATGCTGCATCTGCTGCCTCCCTGTTGCTGGAAGACAGAGATCCCATCTTGCTCGCTCACTGATTGTACAACCCGTAACCTCTCCTGCATAATTGTATAAACCTTCCAAATTTGCCATACAGCAGGTGGATGAGTCTGCCCAGTCTAATGACCTAAATTTGGCTAAGGAAGTGGTTGATTTTCTGGACCTCAAGGAATGCAGAAGCCCACCTCTTTTAAAGCCCCAAAGGGATAAATGAGGCCCATTATGCGGTGAAGTTCGTAATGATGTTTTTGATTAGTGAGTTGTCAGGAGGTATTGGCCCTATGCTCATCACAGCGTTGTTTAGCACTTTAAGGCCTCCATAAAGATGAGTGTTTTTTTTTTTTTTGAGAAAAGATGAAAAAGCAGGGGGCATGTGCCTAATGAAGTCTCAGGCTTATAGCCCCTCTCATGACAGGATAATTACACCAAATGCTTCTAGCGAACACTTCAAAGGACACTTCATCCCTGTGCCAACACCCTGCAACACATCTCACCAATCTAGCCTGACCTAAATCAGGTCCCCACGGCTCGTCTGTAATGTCGCCCGCCCACAGACCCACTGGACCTCTGCAGAGTCAACTGCAGTAGAATCACAACCACGCTCAATGTAATTGTGGAGTAAATTTGTATTTGTGACATTGCTGCAGAAACATATTGACAGTAGGGCAAGAATGTGGTGATACAATACATATCATGATACAGGGGTAATAATTTTAATATGCTGCGATATTATACTGTGAGCATTGGCTATATTATTTTTTTATTTTACTTTTAGTTAGACTGTCGTAGTATTAAAAAACACAATCATCTTATGCAGAGTATCTGAGCAAAAAAATGTGGCATCTGCATTTATCAGTCCCTGTAACTTCCAACAATGGCAATATTTTTGTGCAGTTTGTTTGCTACAAATCTCCATGTGCAAACTGTTATTTAAAAATTGTGAGTTTTGGAGAATTAATATAGTTTCACAAGACATAATATTGCAATACTTAAGTGTATCAACATTTTCTGACACCTGTAATTGACAAATGAGATTTGAGATGAGATTCAACTTTATTGTCATTGAACAGAGTAACAAGTAGAACTACGAAATGAGCCATCATCCCGCCCAAACATACATAACACGAGGCACAGCTGTACATTTGTGCAGCAATGTTAAAGTGTTGGTCCATACAAAATCAAACAACACACCAAGCTTGAATTATGACTATAATTAAGTTTATAGTTTATTTTAAAGTACCAGAGCTATCCTCGGGTTGAAATTACAGGTGTTACAATGCATTTCAGTGAAGTTTTCATAGCAGAAAGAAAGCAGTGAAATCTCTATTAAAATGTTAAATTACTCCTGGAGCATAATTGATGAATCTGCTGTCCTAAGCACTCATATTATTAACAAACATGTCTCTATAAGGTCTAAATTCTCATACATGACATTGTTCAGCGTGCCACTCAGAGCCTCCACCTCCTGCTCCACAAACCTGCCCTGAGCTCTCGTGCAATTTGGCCCAAGCTTCTAAGCCAACAGTGCTGTGAAGATATCACGCCGTTCTCCATGTTGTTCACATACTGCTGGGTAATATTAAGTACGTAACAAGAAATTCAAAATGCTCCCAAAGTGCTGTTTCATCCAATAGTGAATAAGATGTCTGGAAGAGATTGCACACATTTACGAGTCACTGGACAATTTTTATAGTGAATCCAGTAGATATTTTCTTTCAGAGTAAGTCGGGGATGATAAATTAGCTTCTGGGGGATAAGATAAACCATATCACCACATTGTGAGTGGCTTGGATAGTCCCCTCTTAACGTCTCAAGGGGAATTAAATTGAGGGGAAGTAAGCATGGGGTAAGGAGTAAGGAGAAACTGCAAAACTGCAGGAGCTAACTGCATTAAAACAATATTTGTGAACGTTTTACTTACGAAGCCAGCATGCGAGGCTATTTTGATAATTGCTGAGACTTCCTAACTGGAATAAACTGCTTCCAGCGCTGGAAGTGCTGCACAGGGGCAGGCTGGAAATCTATTGTGACATGTTGAGAAAGAAATAACACTTAGATGTGTTTGAACGGCTCCACTGAACACATTTCAGATTCTCCCGTGAAAAAGCAAAGCCATGCTAGACGTCGGATGCTGCATAATTAACAAACAAGCACTGCAAACTTCTCTCAGTCTACTCTGAAAATGACTCCTGGAAGAACGGTGGCACAGGAACAGATGGAGAGAGGCCACTTGAACACAGCGTAATGAAGCGATCCGCAGAAAATTCACTCATACAGCGTGCATTTCAAATGAACCCAGTGAGGGTGTTATGTCTCATTTATTTTGGTAACTCACACCTGATGTATTTTTTACATATGTACAGACTGCAATGCTACAGATGCCATATTTCAGAGTTGTTTTTATTTGCTGATAAATACTAGAATATGCAAGACATCAGAAACTTGGAAAAACATGATATTACGGTCATTAGGAACATGATTAAGATGCACTTTTGCATCATTTGTGTTTATAAGACTTGCAAAAGATGGCAACCTCCATCTGTTTACTAGACAGCTAACAAAAATCTTTTCATACAGAAAGCCATCAATGCACATCAAAACAAGCATTTCCTGTTAAACAGCTGTTTAAAGACCAACAGAGTGATTAGAACATGTGGTAACTATCCCCCTCCTCATCAGAGGCAACTTTACACACACATTTGCTGATTTTGACCTCAGCCTGTATTTTTCAGCAGCACATTAGCAGTGGAATAAGTTATTCCACTACTAATGTTGCAGTACATTTTCAATTAGCATTAACAGAGGACAGGCGCTCACTTGGGGGAAAAGAAATAGGTACCCACTCACGATAAATAAATCATGATACCAGGTGGAGCTGAATATTTGTGAGAAGGACTCTTGTAATGATAGTAGACAGTATGGAATCTATTTCCCAAATCACCACTCTGCCTGAGAAGAGGCTCTTCTGAGATTTTTTTTTTTTACATTACTGACCATCACTCTATGTAAGATTATCCTTGCCTGTCTTTTCCATCACTGTACCTTTCTGTCACAGACAAGGCTCCAAGTGCCCTCTTTCGCTCTGACCCTCAATTACCCGGCCCAATCATCTCAGACAGGTGTTGAGGTACAGTAATAAACCCTCGGCTGATGCTGCCGAGGCAGCCTCTCTTTTAAAGCACCTCTGAGAGCTCTGAAATGACTGAACTCAGTGTTGATCAGGTGCAGTGACCACAGTTGACTTGCAGCTGCCGGCTGATAGTGTGCAGTGAAAAGGAAAAAAAAAAAAGTAACAATACCATTTATTGCTCTGTATGGACTGTATAAACAAGATCAGATGTGCTGCCTCAATTGTAGATAAACTATTTTCAGACATATTGTTGAAAAACTGTTCATTGCTATAATTAGGATGCTTATCACTCATGTACAGCATTATAGATATTGTTATATCCATCATCATAGTTTTTAGTAGCTTCCACAAGACACCATTTACAGTAAAGGAAGTAAGTTAAGTTTTCAGCTGAGGTGTTGAGAGAAAATTAAAGACATAAGATAAAGCCAGATCCCTAGCACTTATATCCACACTTATACTATACATTACTGCTTAACTGTGTTGCAAATGGAGTCTTTTCAGTCACAAGGATGTGCTATCACTGCATCATAAACTTTGTAGTGAAGTAGCGTCATAAAGTCCACAGCAATACACAGCCCAGCTCCTCCGGAGGTTTATCACAGCTTCAAGCTGCATAGCCAGCATTTTAAGGGGACAAAACAAAGGAGAAGTCAAAAAACGCTTTGCCATATTTACGAGGACTGACCCCAATTAGTCAGCTATTCATCGATTCCTGATCTAACTGCAAATCTCACAGCAGAATTGTTGCAATGGTGGAAAAATGTGGTTATGAATAAAAGGATCATTCCATTCAGGCTATATGGCAGTGCTGAATGACTGGTTTTATATTGAACTGCTTATTTTCTCCCAAACAAAATCATGATATACATTTACAGTCTATTTTGCCATTAATGTAAGCCTATTAATAATACTTTTAATACACATTTGAAATGTAAGCCTATTAATAATACTTTTAATACACATTTGAAAAGAACTGATGTGCTTTCAATCAGTATCCTTAGTGTG
This sequence comes from Centropristis striata, assembly GCF_030273125.1. NCBI lineage: Eukaryota > Metazoa > Chordata > Actinopteri > Perciformes > Serranidae > Centropristis > Centropristis striata. Next base: position 35,067,357 of record NC_081518.1, read on the forward strand.
TATGACTTAATCATCATGGGAGACAAAGTTGGAGTATCCAAGTCTGTGGGACCATTTGAGCCTCAAAATGGCTAAATAACAACAACAATGCATGAGCTATGGTTCAAATTCAAAGAATACATGTATTAACCAGAGTACTCAAAAGGAGCAAGCAGCAAATCTTAATTTTTATGTTAATGAATTATTCTCTGTTAAAATCAGCTGGAGGAGGCAAGAACAAACAGCTGACACCCGCAAATGGCGTCCCTCTCCCTGTTTCTCATTGATTGTCCCATCAACTCTCTTCTGTCTGTGGACTGCTTGGGGGATGAAATTGGGCCCAAAATATCTATTTACAACCACAAAAAGCATGTGGGCTAAGAACCTGTGTTCTGTCGATCTGTCTGTCTGTCCTTCCACTCTGTCAGCACTACGGACAGCACAGCACCTATACACAACAATTTACTTGTTTTGATACATCAATCACATTCAAGTAATTAGATTCCTAATGTGTGGACACCTATAATATTTACTAGTAAGTAGTATTTAACCAATAGACTCGACTTCCTTTTCAGGAATTGCTTGAGGCTGCAACAACTGTCAGGAGGACATCAGTCAGTTTAAACATGTAGCATGTGTTGTCCACCCACACAGGTGTTTTTAATTACTCTGGCTGATTAGACTCATGTGCACAAGACCATTACGTGTTGGTACAGTAAACATGAGCTGCTTATTGCATAGGAAATGAGCATTTGACAAATTTTGTTTACTTGTGCAGTGTTCATTTTCTGCTCCTAAATGGCCTGTTACTTCATAAGTTGCACTGTGGGAGCTAACATGGGGTTTTCTCATTTGGTATCTTGATGTGCAGATATAATGCATCGTGTACAGGTGCTCCTCTGTTTCAATGTAAAGCCACATAATTACTTTTGCCTTCTATTTTTGACACTTTCATAATGCATTTTCTATTTTTGACACATTGTGCGCATTGATAATGACTGGTTCCTGATGTGTTCATTCATCCTTTGTGCTAAAGCAATCTGCTCCTCCAATTCGCTCCATAGCTCCTTCATCACACACTCTCTGACTAGAAGAGAAAGCAAGAGACTAGCATTCATTGTTGCTGCATAGAGCGTGTGCTGCATTGTGACCTAGAAAGATTCGGCAGAACCCTTCGAGCAGAGACACTTATCAAGCTAAATTAGCCTACATACTGCAGGCAGGGGTCAGGCTAACCAGCGGTGGAAGCTGCCGCAGCTTTCCGTTAACACTCAGGAATGCATTTTAAAAAGGAAAATAAGAAGCAACACGAGCCACTGCAGAGAAACAACAGCAACATTTGGGTAATGTTCGGTGACCAGAAACATTATTCTAAAAATTCCTTTTACCTTTCCTTTAAAATGTCACAGTATTGCGTTAAACCTACCTCAATACAATGTATTCAGAATGACTTTCTGCTCATTCCAATAACTGCTAACGAACCAAATAGTTTTGTATTGGTGTCATGGAAAGCTTGTGAAATACATTTGGCAGATAATTTCTTAACTCATTGATTAAATTAAGTCCCTCGCTCGAGTTTTCAGCCTCCTCTGGGCGCAGAGAAACGTCTTACATTAACAACTCTGAGTAAAAAGTCGGCAAATCACACTGCAAACACGTTGAGTAATTCAAGGATTAGAGGATTCATACAGCCCAATTCCCTCCGGGCAGTCTGCCAATAGAGAAGCACGGTCCAGGTACTCATGAGGTGTACGATGCCACAACTGGCAGATCTGCAGAGAAGCTCATTGACAGATGAGCCAATGCCATGCATGTAAACGTAAACAGCCAGATATAAATGCAGGTCGCGTGACTTAACAGCAGCAAATATATATTGAATGGAGAGAAAGGACTCTGGAGCTATATAAAGTGTAGTAGTGAAGAGAATAGCAGCATCTACTCACCCTTCACAGTTTCTCTCTCTTAAATTTGCAGCTAGTAATGGAAGTCAGTGATCTTATTTTGGATTCAAGGATTCAGTGAGCAAATTTGTCTTAGATTCAAATCATCATCTTGAGATATTTGCTGGGATCATCAAGCTCATGAATGTCAGTTGCCATGTTTGCGGTGGAGATCACCTTAGCTTTTGGTGCGCATGTTATCAGCGTTTTTGCATTTGCAGTCTGAGACTCATAATTTCCATTCTCTGTCCAATTTAAAGTTGGCCAGAGACTGAATAAGGACTTTAATTCCACACACACAGATAGGACTTTGTGTTGTTGATACAACCGTTCTCATTTGTAGTCATAAGAGCCAGAAAGGAGCAAACACTGCAAATAATTACAGAGGCATGTTTTACAAATCTCACAAAGTAACTACACTTTCTCCGCTATTCAGCCTCAATTATGTTATGTTTATGGGAAAAAAAGAAAAACTTTTTTGAGTTAAAATCCACTGGGCATGATTGCTGAACAGTTGGAGGAAATGTATCGTTTACAAGCTGCATGAAGGCTGAGTGTTTTCATTTTATAATAGATAGCTGTTGAGAGCTGAACATGCTGATTGAAGGTGCTAAAATGTCAAGCATAGGGGGCTTGGATTTTAGGTGTTGTCAGCAAACCAGCGTGATTTCAGCTGAAGTGCTTTCTATTCATCAAACACTCACCACTGTGGCTGCTGATGACAGGAAGCACTGAGGTTAAATTTTGAGTTAACAATGAATGAAATGCTTTTACAGGACACCGTGCAGTAGGGGGTAATTTTGAGATGATTTTGTTTGACAAGTACTGTATGTTACAATAGCAGTGGAATTTAAATATACATGAATGTATAGACATCAAAATCACTGGGTTAAGTGTGGGCTATGAAGCTGTATGTGTAGGTGCATCTCACTCATCCTGGTAGCTGCAGCACAACATCAAGGGCTGGACTGAGGATGTGCTGCTTTCACAGCTCATCTAAAAGGCTTCTTCAGTTCTTCTTTTCTCTTTCTCTAAGAGCTGAAGAAGCCTCTTTGATGAGTCCTGACACGTCTCCACTGCTACAACCGCATTCCAGTGGATATTTAATTTTGTCTTGATGTAGCATAAAGCTAATTTACAACACCTGTCCACAGGAGGCCTTGGTGGAAATAAAAACAATTTTAATACCATGAACAAACAATTAAGGATTTATGGATGAAAAGTATTGTAATGGCAAGCTGTAAAGGCAAACACAGATCTATTAGCAGCTGTGAATAAATCTTAGCTTCTGTTAAACCTGCCTATGGGGGGTAAATCAGTGGGGTATAAAGCATCTGGAAATTTCGTGTAATGTAGTATCGGGTAAGCTGTCACAGAGATTTATATTAAAGTCAGTTTCACAATTAGTACTTTTAGTTAAGTTTCTTTCACACTTTTTTCAACTTATGCCATTTGAGTCTATTTACTTACTATATGTGTGAAAGATAAGATCAGTATGCATTCTGCATTTGTAATGCTTCTGAAAGTACCAAAATATGAGTAATAATAACCCCCCTGTGAACATTAAAGGGGCCCTGTGGAGTTTTCTGGTAAACAAACAAATGTTATGTTTACATTCAGTGCTACTCACCAAAACACATTGTGTTTACCCTGAGGTTTCAACAAATGTGTCACGTGCATTTTATTCTTCATAAAACATTTGCAATCCCTTTTTTAGAATGGTAAACCTGTCTTTGCAGGAGCATTGCTGCATATCTCGCCATGTTAGTGCTACCTGTTGGTCAATGCAATAGTGCAACAATATTGTTGGGACTATGCATGCACAAAATATATAAAACAGGGACCTAGTCAACAGATCCAATTAAGTACTTGAAGTCTAAGCACATGCCCATAGTTTACCCTGGTCTAAACTATCTGATGAGTTTGTAAATTTGGAGCATTTCTCAACGTGGTTCAGTTTTGTTTCCCACAAAAATAAGACAGAAGATTGCATATCTCTGTGAGAAAATATTGCTATGCAATCCTCCTGCTAGCTGCTGCTACTACTACGGTTTGTGTGCTCTGCCGCATCCCACAATGCAGAGTCCACGTGATATTTGAGTCAGCTCAAGGACATATCATATTCTCACCACAAATGAACCGCTACTTTGTTCATTTGGGACCACCTTTAAAGGCTCTCGGTTTGATTGTATCAGTCCGCACCTGAGTTCACATCTGGCCAAAAATATCTCACCAAGGGTGAAAATGAACTGGAGTCCCATTTTACCAGACTAAAAACCACAGGTGTGAAAACACTTTATCACCCTTAAAGTAATGCAGTTGTGGTTCAAAGAGATTTTTGTTTTACTGTGCTGCTAATGGGGTCATGTAAAAATCTCACCAGAAGTGAATATGCTATGTGATGTGTTCTAATAATGTGACCTAAACCTCTAACGGTGATCTCAGTTACAGTAACTCAGTCCGAACTCAAAATGTTTTCACATTGCCAACAATGGTGTAAATCACACCTGAGTAATTAATGTCTGCACAAAATTTCATGGCAATCCATCCACTTCATATATTTCTGCCTGAACAGCAGACCAACATTGCCATCTATAGAGCCATTCTGTTAAACATAAATATAGATAGAAATATCTGATTTAAATCTGTTTCTGGCCTAAACTGTGTTTATCTACAAAATCTCATCACTTCTCTTTCTTGTTCTCTCGCTTTTGTATTGCAGGTGGTGGGTCAGATCGATAAACTAACGTCAGACTTTGACTTTGACCTGGAGCCAGATGACTGGACGGTGGCCACAGCCAGCAGCACGTCCAGCAGCGAGCGAGGTCTGGGAGAGGCCTTCCGGCTGGACTTCCTCAATGCAGATGTGCTTTCTGATAGTTGGGAGTTCTGCAGCTACCTGGAGGCTGCTGGCGCCACTGCTCGCATACCTGGTGAGCAACCAGGAGATCTGCGATCGGACCTGGGCCGCGGCACCATCCCCACCCAGACGCAGACCCCCACCCCGCCCCCCTCCACTGCCTCGGTCTACTCCCAGATGAACGGCGGGCTGCCCATCCCCAACGGGCCCCGCATTATTACTCCTGATTCGTCCAGCGAGGAGGCCAGCAGCTCCACGCACAGCCACAAGACTTCTCGTACCTCCGGCACAAGAGAAAGAGTCCGCTTCAGTGATAAAATCCTGTACCACGCATTGTGCTGTGATGATGATGAGGAGGAGGAGCAAGAGGAATTACAAGAGGACAAGAGTGGCTGTGCTACACCGGAGAGCGACAGTGAACCCAATCTCCTGTCGAGCTCAGTCGCCCCCAAACGTTCTTCCTCTGAGCACTCGCTCCTCCATAACTGTCTGGACCCTTCCTACATCTCCTCGCCAATGAAGGGGACAACGGGAGCTCACACACTACCCAGGAAAGGTCTCTTGAACCCCGGCTGCCGCAAAAAACTGTTACGAAATAGCAGCACACAAACTGTCTCTGACAAGAGCACCCAAACTGTACTGCCCTATATTCCAACCAAACAGAAAACAAAGGACCACTGAGAAAGCCCTAAGTTTATCATAAATCTCATGAAGAGGACTGTGCATTATTTAATATTAAATACATAGCTCATAGATTAATACACAAATAAATTAATTACTAAATAAATAAATGATATATGGGAAATCACTCGACTACCTAAAGTTATTTTGAGGCTCAGGGAAAACAAGATGAAATGAAGCAAAGCAGATCATTAGGATGAAAGTTACTGGTGGACCAAAAGGTTAGTGCCTGTTCTAATGTTAAAAGATACACTGAATGGATTCCCTATGTGTTATCATTTGAAACGATTACAGACATTATAAAAAGCAATCATTTTTACTGGAACATTTTCAGTGTTCAAAATTGGAAGTGAAGTATGGAGAGGTCCTAACCCCTCCTCGTACTATAGCAGAGGTCACAAAAAGGAAAAGAAAATGCTTGTTCCTATAATGTGGATACAAAACGCTGCACATTCTGTACTCTGAATCTGTATAAACATTGTCTTTTTTCATGTTCCAGTTATTTCAAATGTCAAGGGGATTGTTGCTTTCAGCGGGATAATGTCTCTAGATGCACATGTCAAGCCTCTTCCTCTCTTTGATGTCACAAACAAGTTGGAGCAAAGAGCCAGAAAAGAACACTATTTACCTGCCATTGATTTTATAAATCATCTCAATGTGATCTCTTCTTGGTCTGCTGCAGAAACATAAGAGTGGTAGGCAGAAAAACAAGATATATAAAGTAATGTGAGTGTGTGCAGTCCTCAAAAAATGACATTTCCAATTTGTTCTCTTCATCCGAGCCTGGTGGTGACGTCATTAGACCTGGGATCCGAGTTAAATAGCAGTCCGCTGAAAAGTGCTAAAGGTTTTGTCTCTCCATTCAGTTGCCCAGTGGGGAATTGAACTCAGCAGAGCAGCATTTTATTCACAGGGCTAACGCCAATAGCCATTCCTGATCAATATGTTAGAGGGAGGTTGCAGTGAGAGGTCTCTCTGCTGAGCATGCATGCCACTCTCCTGGGATCTGTGAACAAAAACTCACAGTCAGATCTATTTACTAACACTGAGTGGAACAAAAATTAGAACTGTAGCCCTGAAGAACTGACATTTCAAAAAAATGCATGTCCAGGAGTGAGAGCTGGTGGTGGAAAGAGAGTGTTTCTGTGAGTGTTCAAAGATTTTTCTTTTTTTACCGAGCAATAATCTACCCCGGGGAATGGCTTTGTGAGTCTACTCCCCTGGTCCCCTCACACTTACTTTCCGATTGTTGTGTATAGGTTTGAAAAGAAAAGAGTAAAATGTCATAGTCTTCAAGAGGTAACTTCTTGCTGACTCTCTTGAAGTTGACCTTTGTGCCTCTGATCACCTAATGAGGACTAAACCTTCCGCAGCAGGCAGAGGTGCTTGTAGAATCTTATTCATTCACATAACTAATATAGTTCATTTAATGTGATGCAGGTAGTGAGAAACACTGTGAAATGGTCTAAAAAAAAATCACAGGATTTTTGTTTTTGGAACTTAGCCTGGCATCGCCAGACTGATTGGCAAGTGGATATTAGTCTGGAAATAGAAGTTTAGTTCCAGCGTTATCAAAGGGCCCAGACCATTGCTTCATAACGAATGGATGATGCGTCTCCACTTTCTCCCACTATACAGAAGTCAATGTCCTGGATATAGGAGCCACCATTTTGAACATTTGGAGCCAGTATGCCCAGTAGTGTTCAGCTTTTGGAGCCGCAGTATTGAATACCCACCTGACATCACACCCCCTTTTCACAGCATAACAACAACAAATTCAAACCAGACTCATCTGAAAAATGAAAACTTGAACAAACATCCGCATTAGTTTGGGAACCAGACAAATCTGCAGAGCTCAAGTTTTATCTGCTCTGGCAGATGCATTTGGTCTCTCTCCCATTCAAACAGATTGCCACCAGTCCTGGCCCAAAACAAACTGTCAAACTTGTTCTGCTAATACATTGCCTATTTTTCATCTCAAATTAAAATTTTCAGAAACACACTTCAGGGTGTTTTCTTGTAATTTGAGAAAGTTTATGACCTGGCCTCCATTAGTTTCCTGCTTTAAAGTGGATCATGCACTGCCCCAACTGGCAGGTGTTGAAGAGTCAACCACAGCGGTCAATCATGATGTTAAACCCCCATTTAAGAACATCAAATAACTAATTAACCAAACTTCTAAGACTTGAATATACATCAGCGTGAAAAGAACTACCTAAAATGACAGAAACTATATTTGAGGAAAATGCAATTTGATTATTTGTTGAGACACATGAGCTACAAATGCCAGTAAAGGCAGTGTTTGGTCCGTTTTCAAGCAAGAAATAAAAAAAGACAGCCTGAAATAGAGAACACAGTAACATAGTCTTGATTCATATTTGAATGAGCACTGGTGAGTTTAAAGGTTTTGATCATGGTTTGTGAGACTAGTGCATTGCACTGGACACACAAGTCTTCATATAAAACCCAGCCCATATGATATAAATGGTTGGTTAAGTGGTTTGTTGGCCATAATCTGTGTGAATGGGAGGGAGATTAGGCGCATCTGCCAAAGCAAATAAAACACAAGATCAGGACATTTGTCTGGTTTCTAGGCTAGCTGAAACTACATATTGGGCAACTGTCTAACAAGTCAACCAACATTAAAATGTTTTACATATAGATATGACAGTTTAAGTCTACAGAAATCTTCCTACATAATCTGCAATTTGTCAAAGCAATACATTAATATCATCAACCATGACTCAAGACAAATTAAGTTCAAATTAAAATGCCATGCTACCACAAACCACATAATTTAAATCTCTTTGCAATGAATATCATACTGATTCAAACATTTTGGCAAGTTGCAATAATGGTAACAATTGTTAAAAGCTTAGTTACGATTTAACAAATTACAAGTGATTTCTGAGCCCTAGGTACCAGAGCTAGCTCACTGCTTGAGGTGTAGCTAACCCTCGACACTTGCCACTGCAACACTGTAGATTATTAGGTCCTCTGGAGAAGCACATCCATAACAGCCCACCTCTTTGTTTTTGTTTGTGTTCATGTCTAACAGTTATTGCATAGTGCACTGCTTAGGAGAATTACAGCCGTGCTGTTTAGGCAGCATCAAGCCTCAAGAGTCCAATATAAGGGAAGCAGAGTGAGCACTTTAACACCAGACAGCTTGGTAGAAGCGGCACAAGCAACAATTGGCCTGGAGCTGATGTGCTATACATGCATATACCAGAAGTAATTTGGTGATTTTTTGTTTTCCTTTTGTCTTGCTCTGGCTCAGTTAATCCCAAGTACCTGTGAAGAAAGAGGCACTGAAGAGAGATCAATGGCTCACTCCCCAAAGCATTGGCTGCCATTTCCCTGCTAGATTGGGGACCAACAGGTCATCACAGCCATTAGCATAAACAAACAAAGCTATGCCGCCACACAGGCAAAGCATCAATTACAGAAAAACAAACTAAGCCCTTATTGTGATGCCTATACACCCGGCAGACGTTGTAAGGGGGGATTTTCTTATTTCTTTTTCAATCTAAAAATTGTATAAGTCATATCTGTGAGGAAATCACCTCTTCAAATATAGAGCTGTTTGGCACAGCCACAGAATACATTATCATTGGGGACAGATTTGAGATATTTGGACAAAACATTAGCAACGTCTCTTTTGCCAACAGGCTCATTATTCATCTCTAATAGGGCAGAGCTTTGTCCTCGGTTCTCTGTAGGACAAGGATGGGAGGCATCCAAAGGTTATGAAAACCTGAGCACACTGATGCCAAATCATCTGCCGACCAGGAAGATCATTTTGTGATGCCACTGCATAAGAAACAGATGTTGTGTGCTTGTGTATGCGTGCATACGTGCATGTCGCTTGTCTTATGTTCACTGCCTTTGTGCCTGCACATTGTGCAAAGAGATAAGTGCTGTTTGGTGATTCACATATCGCCTCATGTTTAATTTCATATTTCACTGTCATAGCAATTAATGGAGATCAATACAAATAGACATCGCACATCCCCCTGGAAGTCATTTGGCCAGACTTGTCCATAAGACAAGATTAAACAAAATCTCTTTTAGAAGGCTGCAAAGTGAGTCATGCCATCTGTGTTTTGACATCAGCGGTGGGCATGTATTAATTCACATCCCTGATCAATCCTCTAATCACTGCCAGCGGGACACCCTCTGTTGAGTGACTGACAAATAGTGTTGAGCAAAACCACTTTAAAAAGGTGATTATGACTCTAAAGCACAGACGTGCACGCCCCCCAACCTCTTCCATCCACTCACTTCATATATAATTACCACACTTCACTCTCACTGCCCCTTGCCCCCGTCCATGAGCAGAGGAAAACAGATGACAGATCTCTGTTTTCTCTGCTGATTGGTAAGGGTCCATGAAGCGGAGAGCTCAATGCAGCCTCACTGATTACTATGGATTGGCTAACGGCCGGGGCTACCTAAGGTTGATTTGTTTCATCTTTGTGCCATTTATATCCTGCCGCTACTCGAACAAACTATTTCTATTCCATCTCCCTCCTCCTTCTCCTACCTGCATCCTCCTATCACCACACACCCCTTTCCCATTCATGATATCCATTATCATGTCTCAGTTTTGGTCAAACAAGTTGAAAGTTTTGTGTCATTGAGCCAAAATGTACCGTACAGAGATCACAGCTTGAAGAGCTCACTGCTCCTGATGAGACAAGGTCAGAAGCAGCGGAACAATGTGTTGAACTTCAGGTGCAGTGGACGGTTGGCACAGGGTTACACCGCATGCCGTGTAACCCGTGTAGAGGACGCCGCCGTGTTTATGCACACGCAGACACCGGCCACAATCGGGCCACAGAATCTATACCCCGGCCAATCCGAGATGACTCCTGAGCACCTGAGGGATGGCCGGACAAGGCCACGCCAACCATCAGTCACCATTTGATTGGGCCGGGGGAGTGATTAATGAAGAGCCATGCAACAGCCGCAGATAAGATTAGACCTTCACAGGTGATGAAGGACAGGGCCTGTGTCTGCGAGTGGGGGTTGGGCAGTTCCCGGGACAAAACACTGCCTTCAGATGACTTGGCACACAGTAATTAAAGTTAATGAGAATCCTGTCACTTCCACATACACCGTGGCATTGTGATTGAACAGTGTGTCAAGCAAAACAAAGACAGGTAATGGGTGGCAATAATTATTCTATGATAGGTCAAAGAGAAGGCGACCATACGGCCTTGATCAAATAAAGCTACCAAATCATTTTTAGTGTTTGTATTGGACCTTTAGTAGGGAAACCTGTATTAGTGGGGTTAAGATAACAGACAAAAAAGTACACAAACTTGACATTTGACTACTTTCTTGTGCCTGTGCAAATTTTGTTGCACTCATATTAATGTGGCAAACTGTCTTATTGCCACTTATGAAAGGTAAAACTAATTGTAAAATGTCTTTGCCAAGTGACCCAGGGACAACTGCAGTCCTTAGAATTGAAGCTTACCAGAAACCAGGAACACACTTCAGTGTCATTACCATTAAAGAGTCAATGAGAACAAAGAAAAATTCCAACAATGGTACACACCAAAAAGGGACATAAAGCAACAGATAGATATAATAGTATGATGTATTCCACTTGAAAAAAAATTGATCACACCCAGGCTAAAGAGTGAAAGTTACCATTTTCATCACATTACCTGACTGATAATTGGAATATCTCCCCAATGTGAACCTAAAATTGTGGTATGACCGAGCGAGTAAGAGAAGTGCGTAATCATCGCCGAAGCAATTTCTGAGAGCGAGTGAAAAAGAGACAGAGGAGAAATGATTGCAGCGGAAATGCTACAAGTACTCAAATTGAACCACCATAGAAATGTAACCTTGTTGCATACCACATTAAATTGCACACAAATGATGTGTGTAATGACATGCTCAGCTGAGCGAGGAATACATCAAGAGACAATTGAATCGGTCCAGAAAAATACACAATTACACGAAACATCACTGACACAGACTGCAGGAATGGGTGAGGCACGTTTTAGGGAAAATACATATTACTGAGTTACTGGTGAGTGGTGAAAGAACAGAGTCAATTGAAGGAATGAAATCAACTTGTATTATAAAGGTGCACTGTGGTATATAAAGTGCAAAGCTTGGTGTTAACATCTAATTCTGACAATATGTGGTAGAAGTCAAAGAAAAGCCAGCAGCAGTCAGTTTCCACACAGCTCCGGTTTGGCAGCCTGTCAGTATTTCCATGGCACTTCACAGGTAAAGGCCAAGAAGGCAGGGAATTGCTGACAGTTTAGTAAGACCAACAAATAAGAGTTAAATGATAAGACAGGTGCAATGTACAAGGCTAGTCCCCAAATGCCCCTTATTTCACCTTACAAGGGGCTTTCCCCATTGCTCATATGTACTACAGTCTCTCTCTCTCTCTCTCTCTCTCTCTCTCTCTCTCTCTCTCTCTCTCTCATTCCTCTATTCATTCTTTCCCATGCACTTGTCTCCTCTCGCTGTAATGAGCTCTCCACTCCAGCCCAAGAAGGTGTGACTGAGGTCTTCATCAAACACACAGCAATTCGCAAGGTGCCAAGGACAGGTAAGAGTCATTCTTCTGAGGCTTCACTGTGAAACAGCAGGGAGGGGAATACGTTCGATTATGGCGCAGCACTGGACGACTGATTGTGCCAGGGACTGGTTCCTGTCTTCAGCGAATCTGACAAAAATCAGGTTGGATTTAACTGCATTTAACTTGCTTCAATTAGTACAGCTTTTTGTTTTTTATTGGTTCAACAGCTTTCTCCATGTTCTGACTGTAAAGTGTGTCACCAGTTGGATAGGGGCGCCTGAATGTTGTGTTACGCACGGTGCATTTCCAATACATTATAGTAGTGATCACTCTCAAATGACTGCAATTAGTCAAATGTCAGACTCGGTTTGCACTCTCACGGTGGCTTGCTGACAAAGTAGCTCAGAGGTATGTCAAAAGATTAATAGCTGCGGGATTTCATTAAGTCAGGTGCTTGAAAGAAACAGGAGGAATAAACACAAATTAATTAAAACTTCAGAGCTTTCCCTTAAGTTTAGTCTATAATTAGGCACAGAGGCATATTAAAAAAGGCTTAGGCATTTATCAAGTCCACATATGTCATATTTTACTGCTCTTAGCATGTCAGTTGGAGTCATTGTATTTGTTAATAAAAAATATTATTTTCATTAGATTACAAAGATGATTATTGAAAACAAATCACATCTGAACAATAAATATTAATAGAACTACTTTAACTCAAAGGTGCATCCTCTCTGCTGCTGTTTCAATGCTGTTTTATCTGTCATTCAAAAATGTAATTCCAACAAAAGACTGGGAAAGTTGTGGAACGCTCAAAGGTAAACAGGTGATAGTGTCATGATGCGGTATGAAAAGAGCGTCCTCAAAAGGCTCTGTTGTTCAGCAGCTCACCTCAAGCCATCAAGCAAGGATGGAATAATATAACAGGAATACAGAAAAATTTCTGCATGTAAGGGGGTAAGGCCAAAACCCTGAATTTTATGTCTGTGACCTTCCTAGGCAGCACTGCATTAAAAACAAACATGAATTGATAAAGGGCATTGCTACATGGGCTTGTGAACACTTTCCAAAAAACCATCACTGAATCTACAAATGCAAGTTAAAACTTAAGTTAAGCCATATATCAACAACACCCAGAAATGCCGCCAACTTCTCTGGGCAAATGACGGGCAGTGCTTATTGGCGGGACGCGAGGCCAGATCCAGAATTTCTCAATGAAAAAGACAGAGTGGATATGCTTCTAAGCTTGTTTTCTTACTCTTTTCTTCATCTGAAACACCAAAAACGCCAAAATAGTATAGTATTTTACCAACTTAAAAAGGGTTCAGGAGGAAAACTTAAACCATAAATGCAAGTGAATATATTGTTATAATTTCCGATTAAGGATGTGACTAATATTTACCTTCTCAACAGACTTTATTGCCACAGATACCATACTGCATTATTCCTCTAACAGAGGTATTAAGCAGGGGTCAGTGTGGGATATAGTATGGGTTGGTAGGATGCCAAGTTAGGTGACAAACAAACATCACCGCTTTCCCTTTAAAATTGATCCTAAGGCAGCAAAAGGCCTATAATGTAGCTTGGATAAAAAGCAATCAGGCTGCAGTTTTAAGTTATGGCATCTTGGCCTTGTCCAAGTGGTCAATCAATGTTCTCTTTTGCTTGTGTCCTCAGTGCATCAGCATGGGCTATAAAGCCTAGAAAGCACAGCCGTTAAATGGCTGTGAGGGCCCTTTGCTAGCCTGGTGTCTGGCAATCTGGCAGGGGTTTCTGGCACCCTTGGTGTAGGACCAGGACTTTAAGAGCATGTAAAGTGTAAATCTCCCAGCTGACAGACTGATCTCTGCTGGCTCCAGACTGGATTTACCACCTTGCACAGAGCTGTAGAAGCCAGCTGTAGCAACATGTTATTATCGGGAAGAAATTATTCATTGTGGAAATCTTTTCACAAACACTAACAGTGAAAAGTCTCAGTCCCTGAGTCTATATAATATGCATGAGGAAAATGTTTCATAAAGACTAAAATGTAGTTTGAATTTACTGTGCAATTTAAAGTTGGAACATTACCAGTAGCAGCCAGCTATCAAACTCTGTCAAGGAACATTTTGCTGTTGTGTGGTGAGATTTTTCTTCATCTGCACTGGATTGGTATTTTGGTGACTTATGAGGCAGTAAAGTAGGAGGTGATGTGCAGTAAGAGGTGTGTTCAACTGGCAATCTTCTGCAATTTTGGTGTTGAGGATGACTGAATTTTGCACTGTCTGCTGCTCACCTGCATGAGTCTGGTCAAAAAGTGCAAGATTTGCAGGATTTTAACCTGCAGATTCACCACAAGAAGGGTACAGAAAATGTGATAGCAGATGTTTTGTTTAGGTGTTCCTCAGATCTGTAGGAATTTAACATTTTAGGGGGTATATTTAATTCTTCTGTGGAGGGGTTATGACTGTGGTCATTATTAGCAAACTGTGTTTGTTTGTGTGCCCTGTGTCTTTGTTTTCCTCTTTTATTATGCAGATTGGGGTGTGCCATAGCCACGGTGTGATTGGTGGAAAGGTTCCACACCTGGGCCGGGATTGGCTGCAGCCGGAACCACCTGGTATAAAGGGAGCCAAGATGGCGGCCGTCGATGGCAACAGGCATTTTCATCATCCTCCTCGTCTCCCAACGGGTCACACTTTCGTTTGGTTTAACTTGTGGTTATTTGGATATAATTCCCTTGTTTGAGTAGTAAGGGTGGGCTGCCAGGTTTTGTTTCTGGTTTTCTCCTGTTTAAGTAGGTAGGGAGGTAAGGGTTTGTAACTTTTGTTTTCACAGGTGGATTTCTTATTTTTAAGACAGGATCGTTTTGTTTGTTATTTTGGCTTTAGTCCACCCCTAAGTCGAAGAATATATTTGTATTTACCTAAGTTATTATTGTAAATAAATATCAACTGTTATCAAACTAATCTTTGTTTGTGGCTACTTGGGAGATGGGGAAGATGGGGCCTTTTCATGTTGTGCTCTAGGCCCCCTAGACTGGGGCATTACAGTGCACATTTGTTTTTTGTGCAATTTCCACAACTATAGGTGGATATCTACCTGCATCAGCTCCAAACAACAACTGTTTATATGTATATGTCTGTTTAATCTAGTATGTTTTTTATTTTACAGTCTTCACCAATGGGGCCACATGTACATAACTGCACAGATGCAGTTTTGATCAGTCCTATGTTGACAACAATGCCAGTAAAATGAATATACGGTTATATCATCATCTGCTTTTAATAATAAAAGTTATTATAATTTTATAATGGTTTTCTTCTTTAGTAAAACCGCATTATCAGTGTCAAATTTGAGGCACCAGTGCAATTAACACAAACCAGGTAAAATTATTGATTAAATCATGCATGACCATCATTAAACTGATGCACTACTACTACCACAATTTATGTGCTCTTGTCCAATTCCTGTAAAAAACACTATCTGCTGTTGCCAGCATATTCTGGTGCAGTATATATTCATATTTGATCTGTCATATATTTGTGCTTTCGAGGACAGACCACCATCCCCAGGAATTATGTTCCATATCAGACAAATCCAAACCTTACAATTTACGTCGAATGCCTATGTTCAATGGCAATTCGGTAAAATGGATGTCCTATTTGTAGCAGGTAGAAAACAAGGGTGGGAGGTCGGGAAGGTGGAAGGCTGTGTAGTATGTGAGAACACAATTGCAATCTTTCACTTTCTTGTTATGTGCAGAAATTGTAGACAACCTGTATTTTAACAGAACTGTGCAATATTGATGTCTGATCAAAAATATTAATTTGATCTTAGTGAAAGCCAGTCTGGATACTTTACGCCCTTAGCCACTGTCAATAGGTCCTGGAGAGGAGGGTTCTGCTTTTAAAGAGCTGAGAAGATCTGATATAATTGGCCATAGCTAATATTGGTCTCTAACACCCACTGATGATGTATGGTTTAAATGAATGCTTTAAATCCCACACAGTTACACGGCACACCCCTGGCCATAAAATATCAATCAGGGCACTACCATAACCTCTTCTTCTACAAATTGAGAATTTGACTGAAATTCTCACACTACTTGGTGTCTTCGTTTTTTAAAGAAAATGCACTGTTTTTTTTGTGTCTTTATTTTTGTTGTCCAATATTAAATGACAGCAGTGTTTGGTAAAAGGCACAAGACATGCTGGACATTGTGGCCCTTCAGAAGTTTTAACAGAGAGGGGTACAATTTTATCAGCAGGGCAGATGTTAAAAACAGGTAAGAGAACTATATCACTGAATGTGGTGGATGCTTGTATTAAGCTCCTTCCATCCAATTCTCTACTCTCAAACTCAAACTCTAAAAGCAGTGAGCAATATTACACAAAGGACTCGAAGGTCCTTCGAAAGGAGGCTGATGTCTCTGTGGTGTTCTTCAAGGTGCATAAGGGACTTACTTGTTAAATGCACATGGAACTAATAACATTAATAATGGCTGTATATTAAGTGTTCCAGTTGCCAGAGTCCTGTTATTGTGCATGTTGGCTTACTGCTATGACTTACGAGGACATTTAAATAAGGTGGAGACAATTAATGTAATACCTGTGCTTTTCCTGCATTGACAAGTCTAAATGTCTGCAATGTAAAAGGGCCCATTAGTCACATTCAGGTACAGTACATTTCCATGCACAAAAAATGTCACCAATGACAATACTGCAGGTAAACCATTAGTGTACAACACTGGTTGAACTGGGTTATGCTGTTGAGTGCATATTTTTGTACAGACATTTGAAATATTTCGAACTTTTTTCCCTCCATAATACTACATGACCTTAAAAAGTTGCCTCTTCCCATAATAACTGTATTTACATGATATTACATGCATTTACATGATGAAGTGATTCATTGTGGTGATATTGTTGCACCACATTATGTTTGCCACCGCCGTAGGCCTATTTGTCTTGCAATTAAAAATACAATGCTCCAGGCAATGCTGGGAAACTGTCAAATAACGAGTGTGGTCACTGCTTAGGTTTCACTCACTTTTAATGAGGGGCATACACATTACTCGCAGTACGATATATGATGCACAGAAGCCTTCGTTTTGATCCTCTTTCACATTTACTGACATGCTTCAGTGTTGCCATGGTTGCCTAATGCAAATCTTGGACAACTATATATGATATCCCTTTATTCAGTTGCTTTTGGGGGTGGGGGGAGGTTAGCAGATGCATCAGTAAGTTTAATTTACATCCACTGCGTGTGTTTCATTGTCAGGCATGTAATCAAGCAGCAGGGTGACAGCTGGCTGGTGGTAAGAACATTAAACAAGGACTAGTGTGTAACACAAAACACATGATGAAGACCAGAGACTAAATTTCAAATTGTAACAGGTTTTATATTAACCTCGCAAGAGCTTTATACTGGTTAAGTTGGAAAGTGCAATTCTGACATGTAATAAAATATGCACCACGACTTTCAGGCTGCACATATAATCCACACAATACACATTTTCCTGCCACCTTCAGTTAGCTTTAATAATCTACCAAGCTGGAATTCCATCAGACAGCCATCATACAGACAGTAGTGAGAATAATATTTAGTAAGAAATGTAAGTGGCTGAAGTGGCTTAAATGTATGGCTGAATATTAAGTGTCCAACTGTGAATAAATATAGTTGTTTTAAAAACATCTTTAGATTAATTCCACATGCAATATATACAAAACAGATGGTATTAGGGGTAATAGGCAAAGAATGACTCTGGTTATTAAAGTTACCATTGCTCTGATCCATGTAGGATTGTGCTTGTACCTTCTACTACTTAACATTTTCCCCGAAAATCCCCCTTAAAACTGCACAGAGGGTGCAGTTTATGTACGGGAGGACCGTAAGAAGCAGATGACTCTACCATTTCTAATTTTGGCTGCTGCATATGCTATATTGTCAGGCAGGTGATCATGTAAACATGTCGAGTCTTGTGCTTCAGGTCACTGGGGTTGGGCGATGTCTATCGGTCTTTGGTGTAAGCACTCTGCGATGGACGATACATCATCAATTGGCCCAACCTTCCAGGTCACCATTGTCTTTTCCTAACCTCAACCAAGTGCTTGGAATTACACAACCATTAAAACATCATACCAATACAATATGTCATAAAAGATTTGCAGTTATGTACAGTATCCACATTTTGGAACTTGCCAAGTATGTTAATTAAAAACATTTCTCATTACGTTAATGAAAAACATAATCCAAGTGACACTACATTCCTTTCAAAATGTATATGCTGTTGCAAGTTAGTATATGAACGTTATTTTTAAGAGAAGAATACTTCTAAATTGCTTCCATCAATCTAGAACAACTCTTTAGTCATTTCCATTTTCATCAACTCATGTAAGGTTGTTTTTATCGAAGAAGCAGTACCTGATATGCTGAAGTGATTAAAGCTACAAGCCGTACATTTTCATAATTCACACTACAACGTGGATGATGGAGCATCCAGCTTTGTGTTTGTGAACTTGTTTTACCTTTTTGCTGTTGGTATGCAGTGTAAATGTCAGTGACTGATGGAAGTGTTTACTGAAGTGATGAAGTTAGACAGCATTGGTATTGTCAACCGGATAGGTGTAACCCGACAAACAAAATCAACATTTCTCGGCAGCAGAATACAAAATAGATTGTCCCCAGCCACGGTATATGTGCCATTTTTAGTGTTTCACTACTCTTTACCATACAGATGGATAGTAGTAATGATATATTTATTAAAAACCATTATGGATTTCACCTTTAAAGGTCATGCTTTTCGAAGGAACAGTTGTGCAGTCATATATCCCTTTTCTTCTAAGCTTCCATTTTTTCCCTCTGCCTACCATTTTATAGAGGCAGCTGCTCATGTACTTATTCATTCATTCATCCACCCAAAAATAAGTAGTGAGTTGAGAAAAGGAGATCCCTTTCTCAGGCCATTACCAACTATTTCCCCGAGGTGCAAACCCCATCACACAGTGTTTTTAGAGACTGTGAGAAAGAGACTTGGCAGAGTAGAAGAATACATTTCTGCTTAATTAATCCCATTCCTTACTTTAGGTATTAAAAGGCAATGGTCTGTTTAACAACTTTCGGCGACACTAAACGGGTAATTAGTCACAGCCTAATCATTTTTCATACATTTTATGGGTATGTCCAGGGCGGGGTGTGCTCCCCGGAGGGTCATCCCACTAGCCACCTCACTTATTCTACGCCCTTTTCACAGCTCCCTACCTCCACACAGGATTAAGCCATTTCCTTTTTTCTTTTATTCTCTTCTCGGCCAGTTTGTCATGAAACACATCATGCTCTCTGATCAGATACCCACACCTCAGTTTTCCTTACCTCCAGATCCAACCGCCTACTTCTGAGAGCACTGAACACAAACCTTCCTCAGTGTTGGGCAGCTAGAGGCAGCACATGGTGTGATGTAGAAGCCATTGCCTACAATATAAAGAGGAAAAAAACAGAATGAGAGTCTGGGCACAATCATATATGGCACACTGACTAGCAGTTTGTGCCAGCTGTTGCCGGCAGCCAATCCTAAAGCTGAATACAACGTTTGTGACATTTATTCAAATGCTTGGGAAATTAGAACCATTTAAATGTTGAGAGGCGCCCACTGCCCAGGTGTAAATATGATTTCAATAATGCTTTCTGTTCTCTAAATAAGCACAGCTGCTCAGACACACAGCCAGGATTCTGAATTTAAAACATGGTGCAGGACATGTCATTATTTTTTTTTCTGAGAGAATATAGACTAAAATAGCTGAACACACCAGCAGGAGCTTTTATCTTGCCTTGGTAAAAAGCTTTAACGGCCCACAGAAGCAGTGCTAAAGACAAAATCAATTAAACAAAAGTGCACATCTTCACAGCCAACTCCAACATCCATTTTAAAATTAAGATCAGCTAAGTACTTTATATTCATGCAAAAAATCTGCCATGTGCCAAGACTGGACATACATCTCGATGGTGGGAAGCAGTGTGTGACCATAGACTCTATATAAATAATGGATGTAGTCACCGTGATGTCACCCATTGATTTTTGGACTGCCCAGCATCGAGTTCAGTGTGTAGGCTGTCACCATCTTGCTTTACATCTGTCACCATCTTTGTTTTTTGAAACCAGCAGAGACCATATTTGGACGCACAAAGAAGGGTTCATCCAAAAATAAACTCTACATAAATAAACTCTCTTTACTAAAACAAAATGTACATAGACATTTTTAAATGAACAAAATGTTCAAATAAACTTTCAGGAACTGAAAACTCACTATGAAATGTTCTGATGAAAAAACGACAAACAAGTTCACGGCTATTTAGATGTACACAGTGCCGAGGATTCGCATTGTTTTGCTTCTATCCTGACTGACAGCTCACCATGTTAGTGACCTGTCAATTACAAGTTAGACACGCCCCAAATCATACCCTGCTTTATCATCTATTTTCTTCTAAATAGGACCATTATTTACACAATTACCATCATATTGTCTTGAAGAAGACTTGAGACTAGTAATTGAGACGGTAATCTTGCTATGTGAATTTTTCTGAGGTAAAAAAATCAAGTGAGAAATCTCATTCATTGTGTATTGAGATAGATAGGGCCGGAGTTATTTTGCAAACGATGTTGGCGACCCCTGTTGGATTATAAAAAGATTGCAGGCTTAAGTCACTTCCGGGTTTGCTTCACTGCTCAGATCGGGAGGTTGACGCCTAGTTGTGACCAAATAGTAGAGGGGGTATGTGTGCTTAGCAGGATGTTGTCAATACCTGCAGGACTCCATAGCCTCAACCTCAATCTGAAAGCCTCTACTGAACAGCTTGGATGTACCATATACAGCCAGAGGGATAGCCATCGTGGCCTACATGTTGAAGTATGGGCAAGATACTGAACCCCAAATTGCTCCCAATGCTGCGTTCACCCGATGGTGGCAGGTGGTATCATGTAAGGTAGCCTCTGCCACCAGTATGAATGTGTGTGTGAATGGGTGAAAGAGCGTTGTCGTGTTAAATACGATGATTTTAGACTAACAGGGGGTATTTCAGTGATATATTGGTTATGGTGCACCTGTTGCTGATATGCACCAATGTGGAAACTTTTTTTTCTCTCAGAATATAATGCAGGAAAAATATATTGGTCGGTAATTCAAAAATAGTGTAGTAACACAGTTTGTCCAGCAAAGCTGTGGCAGCTCTCAACGGCGCCAGCCCTATACTGTCATTCAACACATCAAAAAAAACCAGACACCTTAGTAATGGTTCTAATCATAGTAATTGTATAATTGATAAATACCAAAATAATTCATTATGTTCTAAACAGGCACATTAAAAACTTGAATGAAAAGTAATATTTGGAATCTGAAGCATAAATCAGCAAACTCTAGATATTAAACAAACAGAAACAATATATGTAGGAATATCGGATTGGTAGAGCTTTTTTTTTTTACTCCTCAATATCGGCATTAAGAAAGAAAAACCCACCATTGGTCGGGCTTTAAAAATATGGCTGCTGGGAGTCAGCAAACATTGCTACCTTTGTTAAATTTTCATCAGCCTTTTACTGTCAATAACTAAACAGCCTAAAATCATTCCAACCAGGCCATTTCATTATGCTAACTATTGCAAAATCAATCTTAACATATCAATCAAATTCAACATAAATTCTTGGCTATTAACCCCTAAAACGCTGAGGTCACGTTTGAGCCGATCATACAACACAGTCTCATGCATCAAGCAGGCTAACCCCCCCCAAAGCTCATGTCACTGGTGCTAATATCACATTGCTCTGTGCCATCTGGAACGACTGCAGCAGTTACACTAATATTGTTCATTCCTCACAGCTCTGTCTATTTCACACTATTTGTAATTTTCCAGCAGCAAGCATTTCAATTTGTCTGCAGCTCTCTATGACATCTGTCTACAAATCAGCGACCATGAGGAGCATTGTGCAGCAGTAAAAGCCACAGGTGGTGCGACTGCAGAAGCATCTATCGCTCTTCACTCATCATTAACCTTTAAACACCCTAATAGACCTTTTCTCACAGCAGATAGTTTGACCTGCAGGAATAACACAGGTGTAACTAATAACATTAACATTACATTAAGTGAGCCAGTGTTATGATATCAAGACTCTGTCCCTGGCAACCCTGAATGGACAGCAAGTGTCAAAAATGATCATGTTGGGTATTATGTATTTACAACACAGGGGCATTAACACATTTAGTTTATATAGATAGATTTGTATCTATTTGATTGAGAAACAATGTGATATTAAATTATAGAATTACATCCAAGATAGGATTTGAATTCAAAACATGATGTAACAAACATAATGCAAAAAATAATTCTGAAGATAAAAAAGAGGAGAAGGTTAAAAGTAATGTGAGGTAGATATGGCAATTATGTAGAACCCTGATTTCTAAGAATGTGGGGTGCAATGTAAAACAAAAAAAAGAAATTGAGATTCCAGAGTGTATATTTACATAACAAACGTTTTTCAGTTTGAAAATAGAATTTGCATGATTAAATTTAAAACAATCACATTTTGGTTAATAAACATTTTAGACATGGCCAAACTTATTTGGAATCGGGGTTGTATGCTCAATCTGCAAAACATGCATAAAAACTGCGGCAGAGAGAAGATGGAGGAGAAGATGAAGAAAAAAAGAGGACGACAACACAATGACAACAAAGACAACAACAAAAAAGAAGAAGAACAAGTAGTGGTTGTCAATACTAGTTGGACACTGATCTTTGCACAGTATTACACATCTCCTTGTAACACCCCGTATACACTATTTATACAATATGACATACATGGACAGATTGTAAAAGTATAGCTGTCCTTTACTTTATCAACCATGTAAGGTGGAACCTTCAGAGGACCCGAAGGTCAGACTGAACTTGCACCTCCTCCGTGAATTCAGAACATTCAGAGTCTGTGCAGGGATTGTCTCCACATGGCTCTCACCAGAGTTTGATAAAAAAAAAAAATTTAGAGGGCTGGCCTCGGACATTCCAAGCACATATGTAGGCTAGCAGTGCTAACAATGGCAACAGTGCTAACAGTCAATCAAACCTCCATTTCCTGCTATATTAACGTTCTGGATGTTGCAACTGAGACAAAAACTTACTGAGGGTTAAATTTTACCAGTCTAGAAATATTGACTCAGGTGAATCTGGAACATGCATTGGGACAGAGCTTGAGGTGTAGAGATTGTCAGCTGGTCCAGAGTGGTTTAGATAGACAGGCAGGCACATCTGCAGGTAAAAAGGCTGATTAGCAGCTTCATTAATAGGCTGTAATGATTTGCTCATGAAGAACATAACCAAAGTAGTTCACCTAAAACAATTTAAGATTGCTGTATTTTCAATCTCTGACAATATCTCCATGTCAAGCAGACATGACATGCTCACATTGCAGTTCTATGGTTTCACTGCTGAGAGGAAAAAGTTGACGCAGGTTGTGCTTATTGTAATGAAGGATAATAGCTCTTTTTAATATAGAATTCTATGGCACAGATCAATAAGCTACAGCTTGTGGTTACACTGAATACTTGTTAGCAGAATTACATTCATTGTTTGTTTCAATTTTTACTTGGATTTTAAATGCAGCTTCTCCAAATACAAAATTACATTAAGGCTGAATGCCCAAAGTCAATTGGTACAGGCACAGCGAAGGCTCAAATATTAGGAATTTCACCAGAAGTAAACTGAGTGCATGTACTGCAATTACTAGTAGATCTTAAAGAGCCTGGAATTCAAATTCAAAGTGTCTCCCAAGTGAAGTGAGAATGTAAAGTGTTTTTTTTTTTCATCCCATATGATTTGTTTGATCGCAGCAGGGACCAAATGCATTTATTATTAATGGTTTTGGAAAAATGTCAGAGCCCCTGTCTGTTTATTGCTTTACAAGGCTCCAGTGTTGTTGTTAATCCTCTTGCCTTTAATTAACATAACAAAATTATTAATGTCTCCTTTTTATCTTTATTATCGTGTCTTAAATCCCTTTAGCAGCTGAGAAGCATGCCTAATCGCGAGGAAATGGGTTGTGATATGTGTTATTTCAGCTTGTTTTCCAACTTGCAGCTGCAGTTAAATAAACTAAACCGGAGCTCATGTTTATCCAGCGTCTTAGAGTAGCAAATGAGTCCTAACTGGCCCAAAATCCTCACAGTGACAAATGTTTGTTCTCACTTTCAGACATGTGAGGAAAATCATTTATCAACTTTGTATTCATCTTCATCTTTTTATACAGCTCCGGAGGTATCCTAAGCATCCCCATTAGTTTAACATTGATCAGAAAAGCACACATGTTCAGAGTGGATGATTTGGAAATATTATCATTTGACTGAAATGACAACAAGCCTCTTTTCAAGACACTGAAGCTGGAGGTGACTAATTCTTCCACAATAACGGCTTCATCAGGAGTGCTCAAGATTAAGATTTATTATGTGTATTATGTTGTATACATTACTATAAATGTATTCTTTGCAATGTGTAGTTGAAACATGAGTTCAAAAAATCTGTTGTAGAAAATTATTAAATAGCTGGCTTAACTTGTGGCATCAGCTATTTAAGATATAAAAACATTAAAAAAAAAAAACATTAAAAAAAAACCTTTCCTGCATGCAACTACATTGTCATAGAAGCTCTGCTATTTTCAGTATGCAATCATCATCTATCCTGCATCAAATTGAATTTAGATCAGCCTGTCAGCCTGTTTGTTGACTGCACACCAGAAGCACAAAGAAAAAATATAAGCCAATATTAATTGCATGATATTGTCACACTGTGGTGTCCGTCAGCCTAAACAAAGGAGGAAAAAATGCTAAAACTCTTCTTTCTCCTCTTTCAGATGGCGAACAAAAATGTTTAGCATTCCAGGCATCCTCTAGTAAAAGAGACTTCTGGTTTTTCCCTTTTATGGTCTTCATCATGATTTATATTGTGTGTCAGTGTATCATGGCACACAGTTCAGACCATCTTGCTAAGGGGTCACACCAGCCGTGATGCCAAATTGGGCATGGGACATAAAGTGATGGCCTCTTCCCGACTTCCCTAAGCGCCTACTCTCATCACACATACTCAGACCACACCCAAAATCAGTCTTCACTTTGATCTCAACTGAGTTTTCCTGACAGCATCTTACACAGATGTGATGCTATCATGGTGACCAAAAACTTCACAGATCACAGGCATTTAAACGCCCAACAGTACTCACAACTGCTTCTGTGGTGGGTCCTGCAACAGTAGCTGTCCCCAGGAACACATGTTGCTATGATGATACACACACGAACACACACACGCTTAAGGGTGAAAACAATACCAGGCACATGGTGTTGAAAATGATTCCCATTAACATGTTTTTTAAAGAGGCTGATAGATGCTACTTGTTAACAGTAATCTTCCAGTTCTGATGAAAGGCAGAAAAAGTTAAAATCAGGCTAGTGAGGTGCTATTTTGCAAGATAATCCGTTGAATCAAATAGGAAGAGAAGCCACACACTCTTTTAGCTCTGATACATAATTTATGAAAATAAAACCAACATTTTGGAGCTAAAAGAGAACGTGTCCTCACCTCCTATTTATTCTGGCAGGCTACAAACAAATGTAATTACTTTCACTTTGCTTTGCTTTTTAAACTAGTTATACCACTCACACAAAGACCTCCAATCTGGATAAACAAGAGTATATCCTCCCACAATCTTATTATAAATTTACCAGCACAAATTGGTCCCCTATTAACCATCATCATTGTGGACATACTAAGTAAGCAAATCTATGTAAAACAATAATCCATACAGACAGGATTACCCCTGTGCTTTCTCTTAGTGAGGCAACATCCCTTATTTTTTACACTGGACTCAGAAAACAAGTTAGTCTGGACAATTTTCTCTATCTGAATAGTTTTAACACACAAGCGCAGCCACTTAGATAATGTCATACCTGTTTCATATATGCACATTTGGAATTAACATCACTTCAGTCATCTATGGACTGAAGTGTACCAGCAGTAGAGACGTCTCAAGCAAATATAAGGATGGCTGAGTCAAAATGGTATCGGTTAGTATTGCTAACAACAGTAACAGGACAGAGCTAGTGGGTCAGGACAATGTTATCATCATTATCAAGAGATAATCATCATATGAGCACAATTTAATCTACATGACTATATACAGCTCACTGTTTCCACACGGACAATAATTACTGTGGCACTACAGGCTTAGCTGTGAAGAGGACATGATATGATGGTGCAGATTTTAAAATGGAGGAAGAGGAAGAAAATAGCGAGTGGCAAAGAGAATAGGCAGGCCAGAGAAAACGTTAGAAAATCTCTAGAGTTTGGGATTATTTCAAATTTAAATGAAACAAGCACTCTGAAAGTGTCTATTGCAAAACCATACTAGCTTACAACAGCACAATGTTGTGAATGCTTCACAGCTCAGTAGAGAGCATTCAGTTCACAGAGGGGACCCGGTTAATGTCAAGTTAATGTCAGAATTTATCATGTTATTTAGTTAGTGACTCTGCGTCACTGCCGTACCCAGACCACTCACTATGACAGTATGACACAGGGGACTTTTGCTCAAAATATCAGGTAATGTAAGTTACAATTCAAGCCTTAAATGCACCAATCCAATACAAGAAATTCTGTTTAGTTTTAATGCAGATAGTAGGGTCGACAGGTGTAGGGCAACCCTTCAACCTAGTAAATATGTACACATTAGCCAGTCTCATTACATTACAGTATGATATCTAGGCCTTGTAGTTTTTTATCAATAATGTAATGTCACACTTAAATGCATGAAATGAGTTTAGTTTTGACAAATATATTACCCTATGCAATTCAACAAATAAATTCATTTTCTAAAAAGCAAACCAATAAGTTGTTCATTTTAAGAGACCCTTCTGATTTCCTCTTTTGTATATTTACTATTGCTCTTTAATAAAGGAAAATAAAAAAAATCTGTAGCTGCAGCCCTAATCTTAACACAGCCAGTATTTCTTAACAGCAGTATTAATGTTCTGAATAACTTCGAGCGCACCTTAAAGAACAAGAAAGGGTGTTAGAAATTGAAACCACAAGGCTGGTGTATCCTGTGGATTTGAAGGACAGCTGTATGTTTGAGAACGGCTGATAGAAATATGACTTCAGCGTGTTTTCAGTGTATAGATAAAGAGATGCAGACCTGCAGGTGAAAAAGCATATGTGCAACAGCGAGTGAAATAAAGACAGCTTGTGTGAGTGTGTGCGTGTGTAACAGAAATAGACAGGGAGACGGATAAGTATGTTTGTGAGAGAAAGTTAGGTGACGCATACTTCCCGCTGGAAAGATAATCTTTATAATATCCTGTAGTCTGTGATGCTCTGCTGTTTTCTTATCTTGTATTCTGAGTGCATTCCCGATTTGAGAACAGATAATCAGTGAAATTCCTCTTTATGCGCATTGGTGAAAGTCAAATTCAGGTTGGATTTTAAAACTCCTGTAATCTTAAAAGTTGTCTTTATCAGGTTTGTGAATATGCCTTCGGAGAAAACTCTTAGCTCAGAACTTTCAGTACAATTTAGAGGAATACATTCAAGTTAGATATATTCATGAATATTCTGTAGCCCCTGGTTTCATAAGAAGAAAAAATATATGGCCTAAAAGAAAAACATATACAGCATTTCATTGGATAAATGTGTTTAAGATTTAGCACTGCAAAATAGTTTAATTTCGGAGAATAGAAAAGCATTTTCTTGTCATGTTCTAAAGTTTTAATGATAAATTCAAATGGCACATTTATAGACACAAAAAATGTCAACTCTATGTCCATTCTTTAATGTTGCAATGGCTCAATTGTCGTGAATCCTCAGTGTGCACCTACACACCTGCAACAGGTCTGGTGTGTTACCACACTAACTGATCCCTTTATGAACTGTGCGTGGAATTCTAAATAAATACATCATGAATTACATATAAAAATGTTTGTTAAAACCCCTTCATTTGTTTATCATCAGCCAGCGGGTGCGGGGGGCACCTCTAGGTCATCTCCAGCCGGCTTGCTGGGGATTAAAGGCCAAGATGGTATGTGTGGGTTGCTCCTCTGGCAGGCGGATGACGTGACCATACCAGCGCTCTCGCCACATTGCTGCGAGGCAAGAAGCTGGGAGCTGTTGGGTTAGCTCTCTTAAAGTCTTGTTAGTGACATGCTGGCTCCATGAGATGCCTTCGATCCTCCTGAGGGCTCTGGAATCAAAGCCATCGAGCCTGGTCGCCAGTGTGTCGTTCAGCAGCCAAGTTTCTGAGCCATACAGGAGCACAGAGATGACAGAGGCATTGTAAACTCGGAGCTTTGTCTCCCTTGATATGTGCTGCTGTCGCCACAACAGCCTCCCCAAACACTGCATCACAGAGGCTGCTGGGGCACGACGTCTGTTGACCTCTATTTTGAGGTCATCTGTGTTGGACACTGTCGAGCCACGGTATTTGAAGGTGGGGACAAAGTGGACAGGGGTGCCATTAAACAGGAAGGGTGGTGGGTCTGGTCCATCACCTACATGCATGAGTTCGGTCTTGGACCAGCTTATCTTAAGGCCGAGCTTTTTGGTCTCTTTGTCAAACACGCTGAGGGCTTCACTTAGCTGCTTGGCTGTCTCGCCAAACAGGGTGGTGTCATCAGCATATTCGAGGTCCTTTAGGATGTAGTTTCCAAGTGACACCCCTGGGACCCGCTCACAAACTCTTGACATCAGATGGTCAGTGACGTAATTGAAGAGGTCAGGGGCAGCGAGACAGCCATGCCTGACCCCGCTGTTAATAGGGAAGCACTCGGAGTCTTGGCCATTCACACGCACACAGCTTTCCGTACCCTGATAAAGTTGCTTAAAGAGTGTGATGATTTTGGCTGGGGCTCCGAGGAACTTCAGGATGTTCCAGAGGGACCCATGATCCACAGTGTCAAAGGCAGCCTTTAGGTCGATGAAGGCAATGAAGAGGTGCCGGTCCTTTCTGAACTCCCGAGCCTTTTCCATTAAAAGCCGGAAAGCTTTTGGTGGGACGGTTGGGCATGAATCCGGCTTGTTCTTGGCGGCATCTGCTTCTGGTCGCAGGTAGAGCTCGGGTGAGTAGTATACGGGTGAAGAGTTTACCAAGGATGGAGAGGAGCGTGATGCCTCTGTGGTTGCTGCAGGTCAGCTGATTACCTTTTCGTTTCCAGAAGGGAAGTATAATGCCCCGTCTCCAGTCATCAGGCAGCAACTGCTGAGGTGGAGTGTCTGGTAAGGATGGGGTTTTCCGGGGTAGGGGGATGGTTTCCTTCCAACGACTGATGCAATCGGCTTCAGATGGGAGGACGTTGGCAGCCCGGTCCTTGACGAGGAAGCAGTGCTGGCAGGGGTATGAATGTGGTTGATGGCTTTTTTTGTTTTTTCCGTCAGGGCTGTACCAGGTCCAGTGATGGATCCGCTTCCGGGGATACCATGTGTCAGCAATGCAGAGGTTGGTGGCTCTGCATAGATTGAGTAATCGTTGGCCGTTGTCGTTGGTGGTACTGTCAATACAGACAGGACCTGTGACTGCCGGGAGGATGGGGTCCTGTGTGGAGATTGTAGCATTAGCATTGGTTAGGACGATGACAATGTCTTGAGGGGGGGCTGCCTGGATGGCGTCTTGTAACTGGTCATGAAAAGTGTCCTTTGCTTGGTCTGGGGTAACATTAGTTGGGCTATAGGCGACAATAACTGTCATCTTCCCATGTTGATGTGGGAGACATAGTTCAACATAATTAAGTTTTACTTCCTAAAATGATATGTTATTAGAGCAACAACGTAAATGCCTACTTATGTATGCTCATGGTAAACATTGGAGCTAAAATACAGCTTCCATTTGTTATCATAGTTGATTTGCATGTATTGTTAATGAGCAGCACAAGAAAAAAAAATACATCTGAATTTAATAATAAGCCAACTGTGCAAGCCACAAACAGAAGCTTTGTAACAGGATTTTGAAAGACAAATATCACGTTTATTTATTGTCACCGTAATGTCAATTTACGGGATGAACACATTGGGAAAGTCTTATCAGTGGAAAATTGTATTTAAAATGTAACTAATGTATTGGTATTGTGTTCCGTTCAATGTTCTATTTTTACAATAAAAGAATGTTTTTAAATTCTACCAACAATTTGTTGTGTAAGCGGTATCTAAGTAGCAGGAAGGAATAACACCCATTAAAATGTGATTATTCATGGTAAGCTATATAGTTTTAGTTATCAGTAACATATAGATGAATAGCGGAGTGCCAGGTGGTGTCTTAACTGTGTTTTATGTGTGCAGAATTTATTGTCACCTGTAAACTAGTTCTTCTGTAAGCCTAGTATCAACGTTTTGATAAGAACAGGTAGTTGTAGTTGTTATGCAGATAGTTTAAAATTTTTATTTTTTTTATAATTGACAGCCGATGGTTTGAGCAGTTTGTATCATCTATAACAGTTGTGTCTTTTAAATAAGAAGGATGTCATTTTCACAGATCACAGTCTAACCCCTGGAACTGTGTACTGGTAAACATACTATATGACTCTCCTGGAAAGTAAAGTTTTATCAATGATCCAGAGATACTGCTTTATGCGTAAGCAGTCTTCATACAGCTTTGTAACCCGCATATATCACAGGGTTACAACCCAACTATAACTTCACACTGGGTCTATTCATCAGGTGTGGTGATGCCTAGTGTGATTTTCAGTGTCAGCACAATGTGTACAAAGCAGTAAATCAGATAGGCTTTATGTATGCGTGTGTGTGTGTGTGTGTGTGTGTGTATCTGAAGAGTATATTGGTACTGTGCGCTGACAGGAGCCACTACAGACATTGACTTGAAAGAGACAATGCGATTACAATTGATTAAACGCTGCTTTGTTGTTTCCTTCTCTGGTGGGTGTTAATGGTATTTGGTTAGAAAGAAGGTGCACTTCATAAACAATTCCTA
This sequence comes from Centropristis striata, assembly GCF_030273125.1. Taxonomy (NCBI): domain Eukaryota; kingdom Metazoa; phylum Chordata; class Actinopteri; order Perciformes; family Serranidae; genus Centropristis; species Centropristis striata. Next base: position 35,098,352 of record NC_081518.1, read on the forward strand.
AGAAAACACATTAACTGGTGAGACCCACAAGAAGTAGCAGATGTGTACGATTTCTGTACTGTATAGTTTGGAACATTAACACACTATGGAATAAATTTTGATGAGCTTGTGTAAATTATGTGACCGTTTGCAACTTTATGTTATTATCAATAACCTCTCCATGTCCTAATAGCTCTCAAAAGAATCTTATACTTGCAAAAAGCTTTGATTACCTTGTAAATAGGTTGTTAAATGTCTAATTATAGAAAATGAGCCATATTAATCATCAAAAGCACTGAACTTGCTGTACATATGCAAAATCACATTTACTGTTTATATATAACACACTTCTCACATTGCTGCTGTCATTTTGCTTGGCTCTTTTATCTACTGCATGTTGGTTTTACAACATCATGTCCTTTCATTGAATGAAGAGGCTCTAAAACACTGATGATGACATGCTTTGATGGATATGCGGATCCGTTTGTCCACACAGTTCTTGTCTGTGTAAATATCAGTCATTTGAGGTCAGCTTTAAAGGTAATCTTAAATATTATCAATATTATGCTAGATGTCAGACAGGGGTCGAGAAAAAAGTAATCCCGATTCTATTTAAGGATTTTGTGTAGATACAGAAAAGTCAATAATCAGATATTGAAAAAAACCCAATTCTGGACATTATGATCACAACATTATGATGTACAACCCTGATTAAAAAAAATGTATGCAGTGCAAAATGAAAACAGAATACATCATTTTTAGAAGGAGCATATATATTTACATAAAAACAAACATTTACAGTTGAAGCGTTGGATATCTTGTCTTTGTACTTATGATTAAAATTATGTTTTTCACATCGCCCCAACTTTTTGGGGATCTGGGTTGTATAACTATATCTACCGACTACAAGAGAGCGCATCTTCTCATGCTGTTACTATCACTAAAATGAGCGCTAGTTGGTGAAAAAGAGACCGATCTTGCCTTTAGCTGAACCAACTGGATAGTAAAATGTAACAGATGCAAACATGTGCATCGTTATGTTATTAAGTGCTCCAGAACATGCTGAAGTCAGTGTTAATTTACTACGAGGATGCTGCTACAGGCACAATTTTTTTTTATTTGTTGGTTCTTCGCAATGCTGGGGAATATGTTGGCAAATGTAACCTTTCAGTTGAAACATCCCTGCCATTTGTTGATATTTAAGTATTAATAACATAATGGAAGTAAATTCATCTCTTTTTTTAATTATGGATAATAACAAATGTGCTGTTAGTAGCAAGTAGTCAAACAGAGCGAAAAAAAAATAAAATCATCTATAGATCCAAAAGGTTTGCTGCATCATGATGCTGTGATAATTGCATCATATTCCTCTTAGTGTGCATTTGATAATGTACAGTATATGATATACGGCTAACTTCTCAGCTGTCTATCTGTGATGGGGTGCGTTTAACACTACAGCAGCCCACAGTCAGTTCTGCACACACAACACACATTGGAACATGTGTGTTAACATATAGAGACACACAGTGAAGGCTACAATATTCTCATATCTCAGGGTTCAGTCGCTTCAGTTAACATTTACTCATGCACCATTGAGTGAAATTAGCCTACTTTAGGCCATAGCAACACAGTCAATTCACTGTGAGAGCCGCTTCCCAAGAAGTCAATAGAATGTATTGTATTACATGCTGGCAATGATGAGGGGAGCAGTCCAAAGGGATAATACAGACTGAAATGCTGCATACCTTAGAGGGTTGTACTGGAATCTGCAGTATAATATGGGCAAGCAGAAAAATAACAGCCCCACTCTGTGGAGTGGAACCGGAGGATTCAGAGATCAAATAGATAAGCCACTTCAGACCTTTCCATTTCAGCGCATGATAGAGCTCACATCTCTAAATTCTTGCTTGGCACATCATCCCTTCCCTATTTGATCTCTGTTACTGATGCTTAGAGTACAAGGCTTGACTGTGTTAGAAGACTGTGATCCAAACTGAAGCTTAATTAAATTCTTAATTATTCAATTGACCCAGCAGCTGGTGATCAGTGGAAATGAAGCATGAAGAGGGTGTTTTATTAAAACCCGTAATGTTAAATTATATAAGCAATGTCAACTCAAATGTGCATTAGTCGGCTTCTGCATGATACTAATTAGAACAGGAACTAAGTACACATCTTATTAAAAATCACAGTTTGTACCGGCGTCTCTCGCTTGCACGGTAAGTAAACTCCGACGCTGATGTCACTAAATAAACAGATGAGCTGAAGATTGGTAATGAAATTACAGACAGGACTATTTCTGGCGGGGATCCAGGATAAACTGAGAAAAAAATGAATCCATCAGGCTTTCATGGAGGCTCTCCCACACATTTCACCCTTTGTTCAGAGCATTGCTAACTGCTCACGGCACCTGGCTACACCACCACTGAGAGTATGGCACACAAGGAGGAAACACTTAAGTAGATATTTACTTCTCTTCAAGGTCTTCATCGTGCATCATACTTCCTCCCGGTATCCCAGTGTAATGGCCCCATTTCTGTTTGTCAACACCTATTTTGCAGAAGACTGGGAGCTGTAGAGAAAGAAAAAAAAAACCTGATTACAGAATCCCAAGTCGTGCTTTCAAGACACCGTTTCGATTTTGCAGTATTGTGTCATAGCAGAGCTAACGTGCAGAATGGCATGTGAGGCCAAGAGCATTCTTCTGCTGTCAAATGAAAACTTTTATCTCTTAATTCTTCCAGGACTTAAACCCTTAGACTCTGAACGCAGTAGTAACAGTCACCCCACTCCCAGCTTAGTTTATTTTATGATTCCTACTCAGTTCGCCGGATTTACAACACTTCTCACTTTTGTACTGAGTTTTTGAGGGCTTTTGATATTAAGAGAACCATCCGCCTACTCACTTCTGTAAACAAAGGTAAAATATTATTGCTCTTCCAGGTTTTTCTTTCAACGTGTTTACACATGTAAAATGGATTTCCAGAGGACTTTGATTCCAGCGCTAATAGTCCCCCTGCTTAGTGACATGAGAGTTTATGAGATGACAGTCTCGCAGGGGCCTAGAGCGCTGATAAAGGCCAGATGTTTCCTTCGAACACACATCAGCACAGCATGGGGAGGATCCCTCTGGAATCGTGCTGCTCATTATCCTGTCTGATTGGACACTACTCTGACACAGAAGCCCAATAAGTGGCACATTTTACTCGTATCATCAGCCATAATTAACGTCCCACCAACCTGGTGAGGAGAGACGAACAGATTGCGGGTATTGTGCCTGCACACACACAGTGATAAATTCTCAAAGTACTATGTCCTTTCTTGGCATTCTGAACCCCAACTCATCAAGGGATTGCAGTTTACTTTGATGTGTTTTCAGTGAAACACTTGTAATTATCTTGTTTGTGAAGCATTACAGGTTGTTATCTTGAAAGAGCCATTTGATCATCCTAAATCTTTGATATAGTAGGACTGCATGCCAGTAGTAACAGTAATAGAAAGAATAAGAAATGTTCACGGCTGAAAGCAACGTAATCTGCGACATTGCCTTTGGAAATGTATATCATTAAATTCATATCTAAAGTCATAAGCTTCATTCAAACTCTTCTTTTAAGGAAGCTGTAAGATGTTTAAGCTTACTGTTTCTATTAAAAGCTCAGTCTGTAATATGCTTTTATTATTAAATTCCCAGCTATTTCTTATTGGAGGAGACACATAAAATATTTTACAAAGGTCGCCAGCATGCATGCTTCTTTAACCTTGGGTGTCCAGTAATATCTCCAGCCCCTTGCTGAGTAAGAACAGATGGAACCAAATCAAAACGGCGGGAAATGAAGGAAATACATTTGAGTCGTATGGGCTGACAGGACTGGACCTGAGCCAGACAAGCTACAATGTAGCAGGAGCCTTGTTGAACATATGTGCTGCTATTTCAGTTTGTTCCAGAAGGGCGCATATGTCATGACCCACATGGCCCAATATCCTGCTAATAACAGACTGGGATCTCAGAGGCTTGGTGCCATTTGCAGGAGGACCTGAGACCGACCTTAGTGCCACCAGTTATTTGACTTCTCCGTACTTTTCTAACAAAGGAAAGTCTTGAAGATTGCATAAAATCACAACGTCATAAGACCCATGTGACACATTTCTATACAGTCCTCTTATTGTGTTTGATTACAGCGCCATGCAAATGTTGGGTGGCAAAAAAAAGATGTCTGTAATCAAATTGTCGGTGATTGTAATCAACGAAAAGCCAATAATGGGTATTTACTGAACTGCCTCAATGGTTGGAAATGCATGAAATGTCAGGTGAATGCTATCAGCTATGTGCTTGTGTGAGTATTGATTTAATCATGCCAAGTACCCAAAGAAAATACTTAGACTTAGTCTGTAAAAAGACAAAAATGACTCTAATTTAGGAAAGCCTGAGTGAATGAGCTCACAGCACTCGCAGGTTTCTGTTCTGTTTTTTGTGTATAGTTCAATGAAATTTGAAGATAAATTAGCTTATAAAACCAAAGAAAAAGTTATTTGTTATTGAAAATGGAAAATCAGTATAGACCATAGATCGTTGAAAGAATGGACAGTGCTTCTCCACTTCCTCCTACTGTGCAAAAGTGAAGCCAAAATATCATGGATACAGCCGCTGGCGTCATTTGACATCATCTGGAGCCAGAGTCTGTGCAGTAGTGAGGCGCACTTTTGTGCACTTTTTCCGGTTTCCGCAGTTTTCAACAAATCCTCTTTGCGTATTCCTCTCTAAATTCAGTATAAATATATTTTTTCTTTGGTGTGGAGTTCTACTTCAATTAGTTGCAAAAACATGCAGTGTCCATTTTATACAAACTGTCATACCTCAACACCTGGATTTTTCTCATTAGATTTACTCTCAATTTGATAGTGGTACAATTATATATGGTGTCAAATTAATTGGTTATAGCTCAGTGGTGGAGATTCTAACTCACTTTTGCAGACGTTTTATTGTTAACAGTTCCATTTGGATTCCATTATTCAAAAACAGTATATTGACTATTAATGTTTGTATTCTGATACAGATATTGATCAAACTGCAGGAGAAACAGTCTTTGAGAAGGTGCATTCAGCAACCCCATAGCTAGGGCAAATTATGCTTTGTGTTTGAAAAGAAAAAAATGGTAATTTCATATATGAAAGCTTATTTTAAGATATTGAGGAGTACTACTGCATACGTGTGGAAATCTTGTATAATGCTTATTGTGGCTCTAAACTAGTGGCTCAAGGTTACATTACCTGCTAACACTCAAATTTCTGAATGACCTTGTTGGTGGTTGAGTTGCATTGTGGGTAAAGTCAGCTCCAGATTTTGACAATGAAAAAGAATGTTTGGAAGGAAAAATCTAATAAATGTGGTTCTGCTGCATCCTTTTTCGCTGTGTGAATCTGACAACGTTATCGTAGTGCCATACTAAACCAGTAGAGTACTCTTTTAACAAGAATGGCATGTCATGGATGAGAATTTGAGTACATCCCTCAGCAGAGCGTTACCATTTGAGCTTAAAACTAAAGGACTCTTGATAATACAGGACTACAGGCCTCAGCTTGACCCTTACAGCTGGAGGCCCACTCCTTCTCCTAAAGGCTTTTAGTTTGGTTAAGTGGGCTGGGCCGTGGGGCAGATGGTTGTAGGTAAGTGGGGGGACAGACAGTAAAAGACAGGGGGGAAAAAAACTGTGAATTCAGTGACCTCTCTGTCTCTCTCTCGCTCTCTAACGGATGATTTGAGAGGGATCTGAGATTTCCCTTAGAGCCATACCTTGGTCTCAGAGTGACACATTTATTGCCTGCTATCTCAGAATGGAGGCCTGGGGAGAATTACTATGGCTTCACACACACACACACACACACACACACACACACACACACACACACAGACACACATACACACACACACACACACACACACTCACACACATAAATATTACAATATATCCTAAATCACCAAATTGAACAGCCAAAATGTACCGGAATAACCACAGCGATAATGATCATCATTCATATTTTTGCTTATTCCTGCGATAGTGTTCAAGCAAGGTTACAGGTAATCAGTTCAGCATCGCCACACTTTAGGTTAAGCTCAAAGTGTATTGCAGCTGGAATTAAATAATGATGTGTTCTAGGTAGGTGCAGGGATTAATAGAGGAGAGTTGGGAGTTGTGTGTGATTGGAGGAGAAGTTGGCTGCAGGCACAGGACGCGGATTAGACAGGGCTTTGGTTCTCCTGACTAAACATTTGTGACCTCAGGCATGGCTTTTTTCTTTTTTTCCCCCTCCCCCCTAGGAGACAGGACATATAAATAAGTACATTAGACCTTCATCAATTATCACTGGACTCAGTGAAAGCAGCCTCCCATTAATAAAACAAAGACTCAATCTTCCTCTAAATCTCATTAAATATGATCATATGTCCCAGCACTGTGCGTGCATTAAAGTAATTCCCCTGTGGAACGATATTCTAAATATACATCAATAGAAGGAGAAAAAAATCACTCTGTTAAAACATTAAGCCTCACCAGGCTAAGTTAAAATATGATCCAACTCTACTTTAGTCTCATCAGGATGCGGGTTTGTATGTTGCGTGTGTGTGTGTGTGTGTGTGTGTGTGTGTGTCTATATATGGTCAGGCTCGTGTGCACACATGCATTATCTTCAGGGAGTTATGGTTCTGCCCTGAAAAGATGCAGCACAATAATGGCCTGGGAGTAGTATTTATCACATGAAATAACTATTCCCCCCTGACACTAGAGCGGACTGCATCCCTCCAAGCCATCTGCACAAGAGGGAGCACCAGGCGCCGGGTGACTATAAAATCCAACGTTCATCTGAGCATGTAATATAATACGATAGTAAAGATTACCCGTGTTGGCCAGCTAATGCACAAGCCTACTGCACAAGAGCATTTACCACAGCTCTCCAAAAGGAATCTTGGCAAATATTATATACACTTCATCAAGCCATTATCCTTGACCATATGTGGGGTGTAGATCCATGTTTCATATTAAAGGGGAAATCAATAGGTTCCTGCAAAAGGCTACAGGCTCTAATGGTGCTGTAGGTAGTTTACATCTCAGCTGTCTTATACCAGTGTGAACATTATGGTACTAAAACGTCAGCATGGTGTGGCCTGGATTTAAAGCTATGCCTCTACAGAATCAATTTTGAATTTGATACTGAACATCAAGTATTTACTTTGCAATCTGCACATTTACTCTCTACTTTTTGTTACATACTGATGCTACACACACTGCACTTTTTTCCCAAATTGATCACAGTAAAGTGGGTTGAAAAGCTAAATCTCATTCAGAGACAGCCTAACTGCTTGGCTGATCATCCTAGATGTTTCTAGAAGTGTTTTTTTTCTTTTGGAACTCACTGAAAGTGCTGCGATTTCTTTTACCTACCAGCAACTCTCTTTCATGCAGAACCAATGTGTGCAGATTGCTGAGTTATCTTCTATATTCAGAGTCAGTCCCTCAGTGAATGGTCATGGAAATGCTTTTCCAGACCATGACCTGTACTGACTAACTGTACATTGACCCTCAAAATTGAAATGACAATCACATGAAAAGGGAATAGATGATTGAACAACAATAGAACAAAAGGTGTGGTACTTTTGGTAAAGTTCCTAGAAAAGCCCCAGAAACCGATGACTATCTGTAAGACCCTCACATACGGGTTTGAAATCGTGAAAATGGCTGTGAAGTATGAAAGAAATAAAGGATGACATGGTTAACTTAGGCTTTTTCACACCACTGTGAAGTTGCAGCACAATTTTTTGGACAGAGAACCATAATGTCTGGCGTTGCAAAATCAAAGACAAAAGCACAAAAGCTGCCTGAGGGAGTTTTGTTATGAGCTCCCTGAGAAATTTATTTGATACTTTATGATGCTCTTTTATGGCATCGTCATTGGCAGCAAACACGTATAACTATGGCACACTTGCTTACAGTGGTCATCGAAAGTAAAATACATAAATTAGGAATTCAGAAGTAAATTATTACTGTACTCATTAAATAATGTTACTGGTGAAAAGGCACAGAAATTTCAGAATAAGAATTACTGTAATGACCTAAAATAAACACTGCAACGATGAACATTTCCATACAAACCAACATTCATTACGCTACTCATTGCAAATCACAAATATAACTGAATCTCTTCCCAGTGCAATGCCTCTTTTACATGATCCACACTATCCTACACATCTGGTGTGGGAACTGGGGAAACAGCCTTTTGTGCATAGTAACTAATGAGTTTTACATTTCATGCTGAGGGAACAATGACTTTTTTGAATAAATAAAATAATTGGTAATTCAGCATGAGTGGAGCAGTGGCCATCAGAGGGAAGGCAAAGCCACGGAATAAAGAAGAAAATAAAGAAAACCCAGGTTTACAATCTCCACCGTTTGACTGACAACTGATCTCTGCAGAGTGCAACAATCACTGCTCATTGCCAGACAGTTTAAAAAGTATTTCAGATTTCAACTTCAACAAGACTTTCTTAAACTGATGAGGCAACATGTTCGTAACTTTGGCAACTTGATATTTCGCAGTCCAAACAAGCACACTGGGTAACGGTAGAACCTCACTTGGTGCTTTTGGACCAAACAGTTCTAAGGCCTCCACATGAGGAACTGCCAACTGGGGAGCTCCCCAAACACTAATAGGAATGCTGAAGTGATGTAACCCGATGGAGGCTGACGAGTCAATATCATTTTATATTTCCCACATTGCTTATATGCTCAGTAAAGTCTGGACATCACTGTCGGTCCATTTGTCTGTGCTTTCTTCCTATTGTAATTATCAGTTGTTTAGACGGCTCATGGGTTTTTTTAGAAGCAGCAGCTGCACAGGCTGTACTCAACCAATCGTGTCAACTTCAAGTACCATTGCATCTCTGGACCAATCACTGACAATTTCATAATTTATGGGTCAGAATACCATTCTAAGAACTACAATTGTTCTTGTGATGCAGACACAATGAAAAGGTGGGTTCTTTCAAGTCGCTTTGTTATTAAGCTAGACACCAGACTGGAATACCAGATTTTACCACTGGTGTTGCAAGTGTAGCAACTCCACTCCATTTGGTGGATGCCAGTTCAGCCGGATAGCATAAAGTTAAACCAGTTTTAGCTTGTACACCCGACTGGACCAAACCAGCAAACCGGAAATTAACTGTAGTTCTTAGAATTTACCAAAAGTTACTCCATCTGCCTATAGAGTGGAATACAGATTATGAGGAAATGTGTGACATAATTATGGAAGATACTACAATGTACTGTTTATAGAAAGGCATATTAAAACATATAGAGTATCCAAATAATATATAATATCCTAATACAAAGTATTAGTTGAAAAAGCGATAATTTTGCATTTTCAGGAAGACTCTCTATCCAATGTCTGGGCTGAACCCAGAAGCCAAGAATTAGGAGACAATTTGCACTGGGGAATGAGGAGCTATTGGGGCAGCCATCTCTGCCTGCTCTCTTAATTTGTCTCACTGTCATTTCTTCTCTCAATCACTGAGATGCCAGACATTACAGGCAGGCCATGGACCCTGCTGGGAGTGCAAACAGTGATGGGTATCAGTATTGACATTGGTCTAAAAGGATCAGTTAGCCTTCTCTTTACCCTGCAGGCTTCAAGATTCCCTATTCATAAAAAACAGCCAGCAAATGTGCCTCTCCCCTGGTGCTCTTACTCTCTGGTGATCTCTAAGAAAATACAAGGAGCACTACTGCCTAATGCCCCATAAAATTCTGACATCACCTTTCCACAGGAGAGGAGGACACACTCGATTTGATGGGCTAATTGTGTGTGGCATAATTAATCAATGTCTCCTGAACGACAAATTCCCACATGCACACTCCCAATGTCGCGTGAATGCCGATGAAAGCACAGGGGGTAATTGAATTTACATTTATTTATTCTCCTTCATCAAGTGATTTAGTCGTTACTGGCAGATATCTGTCACTATTCCTCACAGGGAGACGGACGCCATTACGACCATGTAAGATGGACTTAGTTTACCTTCAGGAGGGCAAAACTCGACTGCAGATAGAGTTTAAGGCCTTTAACATCATTAGAGTCTGCTTATTTCTTAATGACTTGGACAGAGAAAACATGAAAAATGCAAAACTGCAGGAGAAAAAGTACAAATTGTATTGAATGTAAGGTGCCGTATTTTTTCTTCCTGTTGATTTACACAGGGATTTGTCCTTCTACAATAACACTGTGACCACCAACAAGGAGCCATATATTTGTGATAATCTTTACTCTTTAATCCTTATTGTATTACTAATAAATCTGAAAGCTTAATTAACATGTACTATCAATGTGTGGTAAGCAAAAACTAGCAGCTTCAACGGACACAAAAGATATGAAAGGAAGCCTCTAAAAGTCAAGCAAAATTTAGGATTTTTTTGACCACGAGCAACGATATGGAGCTGGATAATAATTTTTTATGCAAAGTAACAAAGGCGCCAACCATGCGCCAACAAAGGCTTGAAAGAGACTTCTAGCTCGAAAACATGCATGATTTATATATTTGAAAGAATTGGCTTTGCAACTATTTTATTAACAAGGAAATGCATTCAATATCCGTGTTATACCTTGAGGATATATATAATACATTTAAGTGAGTAACAATGAAAGCAAACATAACTTTTGTTTTTTGCAAAGAAAACAAAAACTCCTCTGAAAGATTCCGCTATCATTACATTAACAAAGTCCACCAATTAAATCTTGCAGTGGATTGGATTTCCATTGCTCAGCTAACAGATCAATTTTAAATGGCTCTTCACTTAGTCGTCTCCTGCATTATGGAAAAAACAAGCAATCACTGTCTACAGTTAGTACTGCGTACCATCACTAGCTACAGCCAATATCTTGACAAAGCTGCAAAACAACATTTGAATAAATCTCATAAGCAGAAGCTGGGTCGATGGTTGTCGTGGGTGCACTGAGACTATATTGTTGATGCTGAACTTCACGGTGGTAAGCAACAAATTACTGTATACTGGTTGGGCTGATGAGTTGCCTTTTTTGTCATTAAAATTTCATTGATTGGCAGAAATAGCTGCAAGTGACCTAAATGAAGAGTGACATATGTGATGGAATGTGGCAGAAGACGATTCATTTCACGCTGCCTCTTCAAGGTCCTCATGAAACCTCCACTTATCGACAAAAGTCACGTCAAATAAGCTGCACACTGTAGAGCAAATTAAGAAGAAGCAACATAACACACACACACCAACTGCTTGAGGTGTAATGTCATTTAAATTTTCAGTTTTTTGCACAGCTAACACTCTCACTCTGAGTGAATTCCACTATGGGAAACAGTCGAATAAGCTTAATTTCCTGGAGCAATTGCAGGGAAGAGGGAGTCATTTCAGCAGGAGGGAGTGCAAGCTGCAGATTAACAGCACCCTGATGACACAACTGTAAATATTGTTCTGACCCGAAAGTGCTCGTGTGAGAAAAAAAAGAAGCAAGGGTACGGGTAAAGAGAAGGGTTTAAATGCTTTTTTCCACCGTGACATGATAAAAATTACTGAGATTATAGCTGCAGGGACCTTTGGGTTACCATCCAACAATTTAGTCATGGGGAGGAAAAGGTGATTTAAAAGTTGTAATATGTATGCAAAAGCACAATTTAAAAGTGACAGAGGCAGTACCATTCTTTGCTGTATGTTTATTTTTGAAAGCCAATTTTTGTCAAAAGACATTAATACTAAAGGATAATGAAAAGACAGAAATGTGTTAACTGAGAGAACTGAATTTAATTATATTCAACCAGCACATATGCAATGTATTTAACTGTGCCAGATAACATTTAAAGGATGGAAATATGAAATGAGAAGGTCTGTGGAGTTTTCCAGTAAACACAATTATCCAAACCAATAAAACACACTTCATAAAACATTTGCATAGACTTCTTTATATTTGAAATCCTCCCTTGTCTACATCTATGACTACTAAATTGTAGTCTTCTTGCGAAATTTATACGTTCATGTGGTCAGTGAGCTCTTACAGCAGCAGACCTGGTCAATATAAAATACTGGGAAGGTTACTTCTCAAATGGAATAGGTTACAGATTACTAGTTACCCTATTAAAATGTATGAAGTAATATAACTATTTGAATGATTTCGTCAAAGTCATGTAACCTATTACATTTGATTACTTTTCCAACACGTTTCACCTGTAGATGTTTACTGAGGTTTGACATCAAGCATTTTGCTTTTTGCATCATTGTAATGTTTGAGTCCTTTTCTGGTTTCAGAAGGAAATTAATCTTGATTTTTCAGCACTAAACATTAACATTCGGATGAAACACTTTTGTAATCACCAACATTTTGATTAATAATTATTTTAATTACAGATTATTTTAACAGTACCTGCAACGGATTACAATAACATTTATTTTGTCATTTAAATATGTAATGCCCTTACATGTAGCTCCCCAGCACTGTCAGTATAAACATAACCAATAGTTCAGCCTTATTAACAGTAATGTGGGAAAGAAACACGAGGAGGCATAGCATCTTAAAGCACTATGTCTGGCCTGAGTGGTTTATTTTTAGAAAATGTATTTACCGTTTGATTTATTGTGAGACATATAAGGAAAAGCCAAACAATGCCTCTATATCCCGTCTTTTGTTATTCACACAGTGATAGCTACAGGCAGCGCTTTGCTTCTACATTTGTTATTGTGCTTACTATGTGCTGGTGGCTGGCAGTCTGTGATCTAGGAAGCAACAATCTCACAGTATTTCTGTGCAGAGATTACTGACCAGCGAGAGAGAAATGAAGAGATGCTGTTTGACGTCCTCTCAAAGCATATGAAACGCTGCACCGTTTGTAGCTGGGTGTCTGACTTTGGGAGGACGGATCTCTTTGATGGTTGCAAAGATCAAAGGCAGGAGATTTGCTACTATCTGCAGTAATTTCAGAGCCCCCCCGCACACTATACACTCACCCTCCCTTAATCCATTTTTCTTAAACCAAACATTCAAAACAGTTCATGAAAAAATATGCACATCTGTAAAATTAACATCTGTGACCGACCTGCTCCTTTTCTCAATTGATGAAGATAAAAATAATCATATGACATTATAAGACAAAACAGTCTTCAAGTTAATTCTATTCATTTTAGTCTGGTTCTAGCCAATTTTCAAAAAAATTTACTGAAGTCAAAGGGACAACAGACATCTTTTCATCACAGTAAGAGCTCCTCAGAAAGAACTGGCAATAGTGGAAATAGACACGGAATAGCCAGATGTCATTGCACTATCATGCACCGCCATAAAACATTTATGAGCCATTAGACTGCCATGCCAGAGGATGCTGCTGCTGCTTATGAGGTCTGAAAGGCATCGGTAGGGGGGAGGGGCGCACACCAGGTGAATTTAGCCAGTCACACAAATCAGACTGCTCTTTTTCTTGATCAGTGATACACTTTTCATCCAGGAATATTTGCACACATGAGCCTGCATGTGAACGAAAAAGTATCCATTTTTTAAATATCACACGCCAATGTTAAATTACTCTGTCCTGTGAGACGAAACATTTTCTGTGTCCTCTCATCTGCCAGAAGGTACCGTGAGTGGATATCACACAGCCCCCTTCACTGCATCATGTCAGCTGAGAGGCCAGTGTAGATATGGAAGCTAAAGCCCCTTTTCTAAGGGATTTCTCTGTAAGAAGGTGATTTTGTTCTCTTGGTGTCCGTTATATTACTTTCAGCAATTCTGCAGCTAAGACGAGATCTCATTTCAGCATCGTGCCTTAGAGAAGAGGCTTAGGGGAGATGACAGGCCTCTGTCAGAGCCTCCGTGCCAGGAAAATTAGGGTTACACAATTACACACAGTTCCAGAAGCGTCACCAAAAAGCCCTCTTCGTGAATTGGATCCATTTTAGGGGGTTTAAAGCCCGTTTCTTTGAGATATACAGTCAGAGCAACCCCAGGAACAGAATCCATCCTCCTCTCACAGTCTCAATCTCTTTTGCATTTAGACTGGCCCGAGGAAAAACAAAACAGCATTGAAGTTAGTCCTGTCACATTCAGTTGTTCTGAGCAGATGCAACATGTCACTCTAAATCTGAATAATTATATCAGCTTCTATTTTTATTTTTGTTTATTTGCTTATTTATTTATTTACTTATTTTACCAAAAAGGAAAGACACCCCTGTCATGAGCAGACCGAGGGAACGCTGATTGATATGACAATATAATGCAAAGTACTGCATATAGAAGTTCTATTTTGAGCAGTAATTGCTTCTCCAGAGAGGACAGATTTCAAGTGTTTCACAAAGAAAGCTCAGATGCATGGAGGTCGAACTACAATGGGAAGTTATGCTTTCAGCAAAGCCTGATAAGTGGCAAGTTGAAGTCAAGCCTAATAATATATATCACTCCTCATTAATGAATAAAAGTAAGTGCACGCCACTGCTTCTAATTTCTCAAAAAGAAATTACTGTTAACTGATGAAAGCGTAACACTAAAGCATTTTAATGTTATAATCCTTTAGATTTTCATGATTTGCATTCCGTCATTACCTGTCTATCTAGTAGATTCTCAGAGGAAAAAATGTTTTAACACATCTCTGTAAGTTTGTAATTCTACCTCATTAGATAGAAGCCTCCCTGTTTGCTGCACTCTCTTCCAAAGTTGTGTGTAAATGCTGATGCAAACCCATGATTTCCTATTGTTGCTGCTTCATATCAATTATTGTGAAACAGCCACAGGAAATGGCAAAACACATTTTAAGACTATGGATATACAACCCCAATTCTAAAAGAGGTTGGGAAATTGTATAAAAACATACATAAAACAGAATGCATTCATTTGCTATATCCTTAATTTATTCAATTGAACAATTTTCAAAGACAATATATTTATTGTTTAAACTGATACATTTCTATATTTTAAGAATATACGCTCTGAATATTATGCATTCTGGCGGTATTTAATTTTACACAGGGTCACATTTATGAGCAGGGTCGTATTATAAGAACTGGACACCAGACCAAAAGATAGAAACTATTCAGCACAATGAAAAAAGTTCACAATCATACAAAGTTTTTTTTTCCAGTTTCCGGGTTTCCTTCAGCATAAGTGACCAACTGAATCTGCACAGTCATGTTTCTCACTCTGGCCCCGCCTGTGTGTTCTCGCTTGGATCATAGACTTTACATTGTGATGACTTCACAGGTTTTTAAATTGCTTTTCCTGGCTTAACGAAAATTTTACAAATATAAAAACCTCCATGGATCAAAAATTCGTAATAGAAAGTCATAATTCAACGTGTTTGCAGTTCTAGAAGTCCTATGAACAGTTTTTACAGACGTCTCTTTTATGATGGTGGTCTATGGAGAAAATGCTTTTTGAGCCGCAGGATGACTTTCACTCCAATAACGCATCCTGTTCTATAAAAGACACGTTTAAGACCTGCATGCGCTAGACACTGACCAATCTTTACTCAAATAAGCAAGTCTACAATCAGATCTATTCTGTAGATGTGAAGGAAAAAATGACAATGACCCTGAAGCGAAGTATGTAATAACATTAATCATTCATGGCTACATTTCATGAAGGTGTTCCAGTGCCAGGGCCCTGGTGCTTTACATAATGGCTACTAATAATCTTCGGAATAAAATACCACAAAGTATCTGTCAACCCTCATGCCCAGCTGTATATTTCCTCATCTAATTTTAGACAACAGAAAGTCATAGTTTGTTCCCACACTGGTTCACGGATTGTGCCTTTAACTATTGCAGGAATGGAAGTAGAAGATGGGCCTTAAAAAGAAGAATAAAAAGTCAGTAATTGCTAAAAGACAATGAAAAAGGCTTGCCAGGTTTATAAGAAAAGGTCTTCCAGAGCCTGTAGGCTGCAATGGACCAAGCTCAACTGAACACAGTTGACCCCACCTTGTAGCTCGGTGGATAAAATGATTTAGATGAGTCAGAAGCAGATAGTAATGAATGAAAAGGTTGAATGAAATGAGTGCATTTTATTTTCAAACAAAATATGTTCCGGAAAAGTATGCGACAAACGAGTACACTCACCCAATTTAGTGGTTAGAGAGCGGAAATTTCTGCCCATTTGAAAATCTGTTATGATATACTGTGGAGCAACCTACACACTGCAGCTTACATACTAATTAGATCCTTCAGTCTTTAATGTCAAATGAAGGAAATACATTCATGACAAAGTAGGCTATCACTTCTCTCGGAGCGTAAAACGCCAACTGCATGTCACCTCGTATTCCCCTGGGTGTTTATTACAGCCCCTGAGGATCAAACTGTCTGGGGGAGACTATAAAGGTGATTGCGGTGTTTATGAGAACTGATTTTCAATCAGGCAAACACAGTAGAGTGACTTTCCTCCTGAGCACAATTCAGCCCTTCACACGCTGAGTGATAATTGCAGCTCGTATGAAATGGCTGTTTTCGTGTTCTCCTCTCAAGGTGTATCCTCTGCGTACGCTCAGTTAGCCATTTTGAATCTGTTTCTTTACTGAGGAAGTAAACAGAACAGAATAAGATAGAGTTACTGGAGCACAATGTCATTCCCCTCTGGCAAGGTTAAATTAAACTTCATCAAAAGCTTAACAGTAAATTGCAGTTTTGTGCTTGGCAAGGTTAAATGATTTGTGCGTTGGTAAAGAGCAGACATTTGGATTCTTCGCCGTTTTGTCAATGTTGAGCTTTTATGATAGAAAATGAGAGGTGGGCAAACAAAGAGTCGTCACACATTACCAAAGACCATCCACACAGGCACACCCACTGTATACCAACACATAAAAGCTTCATTAAAGTACATTACTGTCTTCCCTCCCCCACCACACATACCACCACTGCTCCGGTACAACCCTTCATCCTCTCTTCATTTTCATCAAAACATTGCAGATGAGGTCCTGAGCTCAATTAATCATTCTGCAACCCTCCTGCACTGGCCCCCTATTAATCACCAAGCCCACCATACTGCAGGGCCAGGCCTCAGGCACCTTTCTTTCTGGGAGTGGTTGTGTTGTCACTCGATGTGTACATACCGACACCCAAAAGCAATCGCCACACACACACACACACACACACACACACACTTAGTTAACATGAGTTGGGTTAATTTCAGAATCTTCCTCTCTTTCTCTTGGATAGCCTGCTTTAAACAAAGTGATAATAAAACTATTTACCGCATGATGTCCTCACTTCACAAAAATGTCCTCACTCTGTATGATGTACAAGAACACACACACACACACACACACACACACACACACACACACTGTGTTGAGTTGGGTTAATTTCAGAGTCTTCCTCTCTTTCTCTTGGATAGCCTGCTTTAAACAAAGTGATAATAAACTATTTACCGCATAGACTATAAATGAAGGAATTTCATTTACGGTCGAACAGGGGAAAAAATACATCTCAGGAAGCATACAGACGGAGAATATTTTCTGCAACATATCTAGCATTTTTTCCAAAGCCAATGGACATATCATTATCTCACATCATTATTTTTGTGGCGTTACAGTTCCAGTGCAAAAAAAGATTTTTTTCACTGGAACATCTATCTTGTGGAAGCAAAGATGCTACTACATCAGGTTTTACAGTAACACTAACCAACCCTGTACAGCTTTTAGTTTCAGGGAAGTTTGTACTCCAGCAACCTTCCCCCTTTCTTCCCGTCATAATTACTATGACCACTAGAGGTTGCCGCCAAACAAACAAACATCAATATGGGTTTTAATAAGCCGCGCATCCTGCCTCACAATTAAATGGGTTATCTAGTCATGGAAGAGTGCATTACTTTCTGAAGGTATAACTACAAACAGTGAGAAATAAGAGCCAGCAGTTAGTCACTGGTAATCCCTCATCCTCAAAGCCTTTTACCTAATCCTTTTTTGTTAAAGGAGAGCACACTGATTAAAAATATTTAGACATGCAGCCATTACCTCAGTCTTTATGCATGGTAACATAGCGAACACTAGCTATAGCAAAAAAATCTGCTAGCAAAAGTCATTATTTCTGCTGATTATATTTTTTGATAGAAATAAGAAACATCCTTTATTTCTGTATGAGTTTGAGCGGCGGCTCAGTTGGTAGAGCTTTCGTCCAGTAATCTTGGTGGTTCAATCCCCGCCCACTGCAGTATACATGTCGAAGTATCCTTGAGCAAGATACTGAACCTCAAATTGCTCCCGATGCTGCTTCATCGGTGTGTGAATGAATTCCCAATGTAGAAATGTATCAGTTGGTGCAGGTGGCACCAGTGTGCCCTGTTAGCCTCGGCCACCAGTATGAATGTGTGTGTGAATGGGTGAATGAGCGTAGTGTGTAGTGTAAATCGCTTTGGATAAAAGCGCTATACAAGTGCACCCCATTTAAGTGACAAAAGTAACATAAAATGCAATTGCAACTATGTAGGGCATAACTTATCTCTGCCAACAGAGAAAAGACCTAAGACAAGAAGTACAACCATTTTATAGTACATCTTTTCCTTTTTTGAACACATTTTATCAAATTACCTAAAGCCATTCCACCTCTGCATGTTAATAGATTATGCAGCTCCTTATACACCTGTCATAGAACTATCCCAACATATTTCTATGGTCATTTCTTAAGACTTTTATTTGATAGCAATTGTTAAGATTATGCCTGATATGTTGCTTAACTTTTCTACCTTAAATTAGCTGAGACGAATTGGCCAGTATTTATTTATTATTCTCTGCCTTTCTTTGCTCTTCTGGCCTGTTTTTTTAATGGAAGTAGATAGTACAACAGCTTGTGAGGCAGGGGCAGCTTGCTTAATTATAATAAATTTGTGGCTCTTATCTGTCCTTAGTCAACCTTGGCAATTTTTACTGCAATCCTTTTACTGCTCGCTACTCCAAGGCACAGAAAACACCCATCTTTGCGTCAAATATCTGCTTAAAACACAAGACAAAGCCTTATCTACAGGCAGCTGTGAGCGTGCTAAGAGAGCAAATGATTCAGTTCCTCAGTACAGCACAACTTGGCCTGTGATGCATTGGATTTCTTAGCATTCAGGAAATGTTACACTCTCATTTTGAGAATGGACATATTTAAATAATTCCTTGATAATGCACATTATATCTGGAATATTAAGAGACTTGACTCACTGAAGCTGAATTACAATAAACCATGTTGTTACAGATCAATAAAATCGTCTTTCTTGTTAGGATATGAGACAAAACCCAAATCTCTCACCAGTTCTGACTACTGAGCAACAGTAGGGCAAAAAACAGAGAGCTGTTGCCTTGCAAATGTTGTTGAACAAGCAAGCAAACAACAATCTCCCTGCAGCGAGAAAGTGGGAGGCTGTGGTGGTGGAGCGGCTGACCAACAGCACATTGCAAGAACACCAACAAGCCACTGAGAATTCACAAGTTGGCTGTGTTCCTATCAGACAATCTGCTGCTGGTGCAGTCACAGTCAAAACAAACCCTGGTCTTTCTAGACATCCTATATTGTACAATGGATACAATATGACTCTCGTACTGTGTGATTAGACAGAGTGACTACTCATGTTGAACACAAAGTCATAGTGCTGTTAGGCTCTTTTGATTTGTATGCATATGTGATGATTTTTCTGACTGCCACCAAATCCCATTTGAGCACAAGAAACAACAATGTATTATAATAGTAAGTACTGCATATCCATTGTTATACAAATGTACTAAAACACACAAAGGAGCCACAATGTAGTTAACACCAAAATCCTGCTTTTAATACTCATCAGAACACATCATTTACTTGTGAAAATAGCCCCGCGACAAGTATACATTTTACTCCTATTTGACAAATGTTTGTTAAACACAATGCCCCGCCATTAATGATAAAACAACCTAAAAATTAAACTATACATCTGTGTCCAATTTGTACACACCTTGCACACTAGGGCTGTAACAGTATGTGGATTTGTCACAAACTATTCTTTAAACGATGTTACGTTAAGTATGCAACATTTGTTTGGTACATTGGTCGATTTAGGTCTACTACTTGGATTCGCAGAGCAGAAATTTCAGCTTTTAGTCTGAAAGTTCTAGAAGTGCACTAGTTGTTCTCTATCAGCTATAGCATACTGTCAGCTTAGCTGGATTAGCCAAACTCAACTGACACCAGTTGTGCCAGACTGTATGTCCACATTGTTCAACTGAAGTCAGGTATACAGTAGTGTTCAAAATAAAAGCAGTCCAATGTGACTGACAAAATTAATCCAGGTTTTTAGTTTATTTTTTGTTGCTACATGGCAAACAAGGTACCAGTAGGTGCAGTAGATTCTCAGAAAACCAACAAGACCCAGCATTTGTGATATGCACGCTCTTAAGGCTGTGCAATTGGGCAATTAGTTGAAAAGGGGTGTGTTAAAAAAATAGCAGTGTCTGCCGTTGACTGTACAAACTGTTTAGTACTGCATTTAGCATTTAGCAATCCTGTGAATCACTAAACTAATATTTAGTTGTATGACCACAGTTTTTTATAACTGCTTCACATCTGTATGGCATGGAGTCAACCAACTTGTGGCACCTGTCAGCTGTTATTCCACTCCAAGATTCTCTAACAACATTCCACAATTCATTTACATTTCTTGGTTTTGCTTCAGAAACAGAAATTTTGATGTCACCCCACAAGTTCTCAATTGGATTAAGGTCCGGGGATTGGGCTGACCACTCCATAACATCAATTTTGTTAGCTGAACAGCCTATAATTGTTTGCACCTCTTTATAAGTTTTCCCCCCTCCAATCAATGTTTTAATCAAATTACACTGTTCTTCTGAACAATGTCTTGAACGACCCATTTTCCTCAGGCTTTCAAAGAGAAATGCATGTTCAACAAGTGCTGGCTTCATCCTTAAATAGGGGCCACCTGATTCACACCTGTTTTTTCACAAAATTGATGACCTCACTGATTGAATGCCACACTGCTATTTTTTTAACACACCCCTTTCAACTAATTGTCCAATTGCACAGCCTTAAGAGCGTGCATATCACAAATGCTGGGTCTTGTTGGTTTTCTGAGAATCTGCTGCACCTACTGGTACCTTGTTTGCCATGTAGCAATAATAATATACTAAAAACCTGGATTAATCTGGTTAGTCACATTGGACTGCTATTATTTTGAACACTACCGTATGTGGACACACTGCAAACATTACATTTACGATGGCATCACTTGAATGTGTCAATTAGTGGAACAAAAGGAAAACAGATGGGAGGGTGAGTCTGTGCCAAAGTAAAATGCTACAGAATGTTTATTGCTGAGTATGTGACAGAATTCAGTTATAGCGAAATGAAAACATATGGTCAAAGTGCTGAAGAGCCGCTACAATGCACCTTCACATGTACATTTAGGTCAGTTTGTTGTGCCCGTCCTGTATAAACAAGCGCAAACTGCAGTGTAGGAATCATTAACCAGTCAGAGTATGATAATGGACAATCATTGATATTTGTGTTATTTAATTTTGTTATTTATTTTTTGTTACTGATAATATGCCAATATTAAAGTGCCTTAACTTAGGGCTGGACAATTAATTGAAAATTCTTCCGAAAACCAACATTCAGACCCTGTAACTGACGCAATCTTGCCCATGGCGATGATTATGAAAACAATTGTTTAATTAACCATGATACTGATTTGAGGTTATATCCCCCAGCTCTACCTTAACTGTCACAGTAAGAAAATATGTTTATACTTATATAAAATATTTTTTATTTATAATATTTATAATATTTTTTTTGTTTTTTGTTTGCTGTACCAAAACCATGCCATACAGTGACTGTTACACCACTTCCACACAGGTGTTTCCATTTATTTGGGATAATAAGACCTCTGCTCAGGCTAAAGTTGGTTGGACCCAAGTACATGGGGTCACTATAAAAGGGGGGACTTTGCTGCCCTCACAGTTGCAAGAAGATTAATAGGTGGTTCATGGAGATATCAATCAAACTCAGTTAGTACACCACCATACAATCCTCACAAAAGACCTACTAAGTGAAAACACCAATGTGATTGTAGAAAGAGTTTTTAAAAAGACAGTTTAAAGACTTTTCTTCTGTAAGAATGACGTGGGGGCTGGGTGCCACAATGTTTTGGTCTTTTCATCGGATTAGTTGAAAATATTAAAACTATAAAATAATGCCAGCCTAGCCCTTTATATATTAATCCATCTATTGTTTACCCTGCATTTGAAAACAACCATAATAATCCATCCCTATCAGTACATGTTAGTTGTTGGCATAGTAAATATCATATTTCATGCAAGTAAAAATATTCCACCTAGGCAAATTCAATAAGCATTTTTCACTGCTGACATTTTGACATGTCCTAGCAGAAAATAAAAAGAAACGGCACACACATAACATGAACGAAGGCTCCAGCTCCATCCAGGTGTGTCAGTAAGCCAGTAAGATAGCATGCAGGGTCCTGGCACTGGGACACCTGAATGCAATACAGCCATTATTAATGTTATTAGTTACACCTGTGTTAGACAAGTCATAGTGTCTGCTGAGAAAGGACCCTTCATTAGAATTTGATCTCAAAAAGGCATACACTGACCAATATGAAGTCTCAGTTTCCCATACATTCCTAATAAATGGCAAATATAACAAAATAAGATCATTCTTTCATGACAAATATTAATTGAAAACTGTACAAAGACAATAAAGTTACCTTTATGAACCCATCTGCCCACCAGTGGTTAAGGGTAGAACGGGTAAAATACTTTTTATTTTTTTGTAACTCATGTCGTTTTAGCCACATGCCAAACAAGCACTTTGCAACAATTAAGAATGATCAATATTTAATTGAACAACAGATTGTACAGTTGTAAACTGAAAGTATCTGCCGTATGCCCAGCAGCAACAACACAGTCACAGCACAAGAGTAGAAGTCAGATTTCACTTATCTGAAATGAAAAGTGATGAGTGGACAAACAGGACGCTGACAAAGGACAAAAACCATTATATTAAAAAAATAATAATGAACCAACCCCTTAGGCATTTGTTTTGTTCAAAGTAAAAGGAAGATCTAAAAAGCTAATGTTAAAGATCAAAGACATTCTCTACAGATATCCAGGGTCATTGACGATTATCTTTTCTTGTAAAGTGTCCAGTGTGATGAGTAAGACCGGTGTTGTCTTCCCCGTAGCATGCAGCACACATGGGATGTTGTCGGCCTCTTTGTTATGCCACACGTTTGACAGCTGGTTGACTATAACTGGTAATGCATAATGCAACTGATATAAATTATATGTCTTTGATTAAATGCCATCTAAAGCTGATCAAAGGGTTCTTCACAAAGTCAAAGCAAATGGATTGAACAAAGTAGTCCTTTTTAGCTCAGTTTACCAGGTCATTTATAGGATGCTAGGTCACAGTTATGAAACAGTAAAGAATGCAGAGTGACACTGCCAGCAGGTGTAAGGCAGCGGATTACACTGACATGCAGCTACTGTAAACTTTTTTGTCTGGGCTAACCTTTTCTCCGTGTAGCGTAAGATGGTCAAAGTTGATAAGGCCATAGCATGACATAACATCCAGTTATTACAGTATTAGTGTGGTACTGAGAGAATCAATAAAAGTGATGTTGCCTGTATTGGATCCTGAGATATAGATTGGAGTAGTGCAATGAAGGATACTGCCACAAATATGTTGTATTTCTTTGAACCCTGGCTATATTCACAATGACTGTTTACTTCTCCTTACAGAAAGGACTGACTATTTAAAGCAAATCCTTCTGTCACCTCAAGACTTAAGCTCTGCTTGCCAGAAAAATGTAGAACACCCTCAGAAAACATAGCCTCTGATTTTATTCAGTGTTGCGATGTTGACAAAGTCCTCCACCAGTGAAAGCTGAAACCCCTTCTCTTAAGGCTCACATTCATTCTTCCTGTAATAAAGTTTCTTGACTCCACAGGGAAGGCAATTAACAGAAAGGCAGTGGTGTGCACATTTGCAGTGCCCCAAAATCATAATTTGCACATCAAACGGCCTCCGCCTTCATCCTGGTCAATTTGCATATAATACCACAAAGGTGCATCAATGTCAAATAGAAGTCTTCATTCCAATGCAGCATCTATGTCTACTCTGCCGGGATGCTGAGGAAGGTGCACCTGAGATACACAAAGCACTGAGTAAAATGAAAAAATAGGGGGTCAGGTAAGGAATAAAACAAGACTACTGCTGGAATTGTAGAGAAAGGTATGTCATATGTAGAGATATAGTAATCATGGTGAATTATCAGTGAGATGGATGCTGCTTTCACATTTCCATGTTTCATTTTTCGGCCTTTGAATTTCTTTATAGCAGAGGCCTGGGTTCTGTCTCAGAGTGAGTTCAGGATTCGGACAAAATCCAGTTAAAATCGATGTCCACCAAAGCGGAAGAATGGGGAGCAAAAGTGGGGAATGTGAACTAAAATAACTCAACAACAATACATCACATCAAGACACCCAGATTATTATAGCACTATTACAATTAAGACCTGTTAATGTTCACAAGGAAGAATTTTGCATTGTTTTGTTACTCTAAGTGGGTATTGTTAGTCATGTCAAATAGTCATCATTTCACTATGGGAATCACCTTGGCGTGACCAACTACGAAATTACACGACTTGTGACAGACAGGTCAAACTGTGCAGGGGCCACGCCCCCTCCTATTACCACAGATGACCGGTCCCTCCTGAATCATTCAACACTGGTTTCTTTCCGTGTCCCTCTGCAAGGAGGGAAATGATGGTGAAACACCTCACTCTGTTATCAAAGAACTGGGATTACGTTAAGTAATCCAAAGTTCTTTTTCTATCTTCGTTCTGTGTTTCACTATGGGAGATATAGACGCCTCCCGGATTGCATCCAATCTCCCGAAGCCATAAACAAAGCAGAGCTGGAAAGTATTATCACAGGGACCCTGGTGTGTTAGCCCCTAACACTGCCTGTGCCAATGACGGTCCACTGACATCCAGCCTGTAAAACCTCACAAAAGAGCCATTGGCTCTCTCCACGGGCGGAGAGCCGCCACACACGCCAGCGTCACTTTCACTCTGTGGCTGAGGTGACGGCGTGCGCACAGGCGCAATGCCGCGATCCAGCGCTGAAAATCCCTCATCATCAAAAGCCCCAAATGTACAACAGATATCGTTGAAGCCATGAGGCCGAGCAGGCGCAGGCACGTCCTGAACGATACGTCTTTCCCCCACTGAAAGTGGGAGGGACACTGCGCGATGGACGCTAACCTCCCCTCTGAGTGACTTGGTATGAGAGGGAGTTTATGGTGAGACCCAAATTTGTGAGTTCAACCCCGGCTCTTTGCCCAGTTTATATTGAACCCCAGATCCCTGAGGTGATTTATCACCATAGTGGAATCTTTGACTGCCTGCTCCCGCGAGCGTGAGCATATCAGATAGTCGTCTATGTATGAAAATATCCCGATGCCGCTGTTCCGTAACGGAGACAGCGCTGCCTCCACACACTTGCTGAACACCCTCTGAGCTAAGGACAGCCCGAACGGGATTGCTTGGTATTCGTAGGTTTGCCCTGATAAGCAAACCTGAGAAACTTCCAGTGTGCGGGATAAATGGAGATGTGAAAATATGCGTCCGAGAGATCGATCGTTACACACTAGTCTCCTGGACGAATAGAACGACAAAGTAACCTGTGTGTTAACATCCTGAAGTGTATTTTCGTAGGTGTCTGTTTAACACACGGAGATCCAAAATGGGATGGAGAGATGAGCTCCCTTTCTTTGGAATAAGAAAGTAACGGGAGTAAAACCCCTGCTGAGCTTCTGCGCTCGGGACAGCTCTGATAGTTTGTTTGTGTACAGGGATTTTATTTCATCCTCTAGGACACATGCTGAATCTCCCCTGGCCACTGAAACTAACACACCGTTGAATCTGGGTGGTTTCACGGCAAACTGTAGTCTGTACCCTTGTAAAACAGTGGACAGAACCCACGGGTGAACTGCGCATGCGTGCCAGCGGTCTGCATTGGCAGGTAGAGGGCCCCTGTAGTCGCATTGCAGTGACGTCACCTCTGTTGCCCGGAGGGAGAGGTCCCCCCCTCAGAGGAGCGAGAGCTCCCCCTGCGGGGATTAAAGGGCCATGACAGTGTTCTGTTTTTATTTTGTTTTGGGGGAAGCATTTCGCCCTTGGCTCTGGGCCTGGCTGCAAAAGTGCATGTTCCATTTTTGAACATGGTGGAAGTGCTTGGTGGCAGAGAGATGCCGGAGGAAGCTGAGAGAGAGCGACGGTTAGGGTGGAGGTGATAAACCACTGAAGGCTCCACCACTGGGGGTTCGGCCAGCCCCAGTTCCCTCATCCCATGGATCTCTAGCTTAGAGTAGTCTTTGGTGGGGAGCTTGCTCCCCACCAAATGGACTGGACCAGAGCCGCCTCATCTCTCTCATGTAGGCAGGCACTGCTGGCAGGAGTTGGGCTGCTGGCCACTGAATCCCTAATTTGGACGTGGCCCGTTTGCAGACCTCATACAGGTTGCTGTCCACTGGGGGGACAGTGTCAGATGCACTGGGAGGTCTGGACTGTTGAACAGGAAAAGTGGAGTCATCCTCCTCTTCCTCCATGTCCATGTTGAGGATATCAGAGTTGGCGTCGCCCTCTGTGTCCTCACCGCCCGGTCCCAATTCGAGGAGCTCCTCGAAAAGTGGAGGCATGACCGGGGAGTTAGCGTCCATCATGTCCGCCTGGCTCGTTGTGGCTCGCGGCTGATGGGAGCTGGCTGTGGCTCCTGGCAGACAGGGGTCCTGGATATTGGACACAGCCACTCTCAGCCTCCTTTCCAATATTTTCTCAGGCATTGACGCACAGTGAGAGCATGACTGGGGGTCAGCCAGAGATGCCTGAGCGTGTTTAGCGCCCATGCAACCTATGCACATCGGGTGAAGGTCCCTGCCCGAGATGGACGCCCCGCATGACACAGGGCACAGGTAGGGTGCAGCCTCTGTAGCCTTCGGTTCAGACCCTTTGCCGGTGGTAGTAGCCGACGACATATTGCCTGGAAAAGTGGAATAACGTTCAAATATTAAGCCGTACAAGCTGCGTCGTAACACGGTAGCCTGACGGTAAGTAGCGCTAGCAGACGGGGTTTAGACCGTGCTAACTGCGTACTATAAGAGTCAGCTTGTTGTAACAAGTTCGTTGAACTCCCGGTACCCGGCTCAGCTAACAAGCTAATGCTAACTGAGTCCCGGTGGTATAGAGCTAACGTTACACGATCAGCAACTGCACCGGTAAACAAATACAGGGCAGCCGGAGGAGCAGTTCGCCTTAACACGGTCACTGCTTGAACCAATCCGTGTAACGGCAAAGTAAACTTCTTACGAAGTACTTACTCAGCAAATCAAGACTCAAGCCAGGAACTGCGTTCGGCGACGTGATCCTTTACAGTTCGTCTATGAACAGTTGAACAGATATCCAAGGTGGCCTGGATGAGCTGAGGGAGCTTTTAAAGTTTCTTCACGGGAAGAAAGCGAGAATGATTCAGGAGGGACCGGTCATCTGTGGTAATAGGAGGGGGCGTGGCCCCTGCACAGTTTGACCTGTCTGTCACTGACAGACGTTGTGTCATTGGAGCTTCCGTAGTTGGTCACGCCAGGGTGCTTCCCATAGTGAAACACCGAACAAAGTTAGAAAAAGAACCACTATTCTACCGCGTAGCCTTCTTCCAAAATATCAATATCTGAATTTTCAACTCACTAATATCAGTATCAGCCCCAAAATTTAAGTAATAAGTATTGTTTAAGAGACCTGAAGTTTCACTGACTGTGGGTGCCAATGTTTATTTGAGCATAGCGCCACAGTTAAGATTAAGCTAATGGCTCTTTATGGTGCTTTTCTGCTTTATTAAACACGTTATTTATTAAGGAATCTGATCTTCTATTTTGGTCCTGCCCAAAGATGGACTTTAATTATCTCAAGATAAGACATTCAGCTACTACAGCTTCCACAAACCTTAGCTGAAGGTTTGCAATCAAGGACTAATCAGAATTGTAAATGTTGGATTCTAAGAAAACCAAAATGTATATTTTATTGTGGTTAAAATGATGACAGTACAGTAATTGTACATTAATATCAGTGGCAACAGACGTAACATAGATGACCTATGCAGACAGAAATGGTTTAAGTCAGGTGAGTCCATAGAAGTAACATGTATGACAGAAGAACATCTGTTACTCCAATTTAAGTGCACTTAAATTTTGGTCTTTCTACGAGATTTGGTCTTCACACACACACACACACACACACATAGACTGCACACACACAAACACAGTGCATTCACACAAAAATGCAGACAGTTTGTGTCTAATTTTTGCTTCTCGTACATTATTCAACATATTGTTGATAACCTGGTTAACACTAATCTATTTTCACACAATCCAAACAGATGTAATCATCACCAGTCTGAGGGGAAAAGGCTTGACAATGTAACCACAGACTGTAGTTACACTTTATCTATCCTGCTAGCATAACACACTAGTTTGGATACATGCATTATTCATGCGTTTTCTCTCCTCAGAAGGACACATTAAATATTTGTTAACTTATAAAAGCATCATGCAACACTCTGCACCTCAGGACTATTCATTTTCCACACACGCTTCATTGTAAAGCTCCATCTGCTACACCACTGGTCCTATTAAGGCGAGGAAGGAGGGCTTGAATATTGGAGAGAACAGTTAAACCTCAAAGACGGAGGAGAGCACAAGGGAAAGATTCTATATCCACAAATAAATAAGGCAACATTGTGCAGTCACTCTCAAACATTGCAGCATCTGAGGTCCCAGTGATGTTGTATATTGGCAAGAAGTACATAACAGTACTACAAAACAAGACACATGGCATAGTGACTTGTGATTTTTATACTTTGAGCTGGTGACTCTGTTATACAGAATAATAACTATTCCAGTTAAAATAGAATTAAAAGTGCCAATGCCACATTTCCCACCTTTTCCTTTGTCTTTGGGCTAACTTTCAATCTTCTCAGGATTACAAGTAGGGTGTGCATTGCATTAGTTATTGTTTTAATTATTACTCTTTAAATAGTCCCAATAAATCATCTTTAATCACCAAACACCTAATGCAAGTAACCCTAATTTCATTCCATGCATGCAGAGTAATTACAGTGCATTATAAATAGAATTTGGTTCTTTTCTGCAGTGATTAATTAGGTTCTATGTTGCGCCATAGAAACAATATTGTACAACAGATGCAAACATGTTTAGACTCCAAACAAATGAACATGAAAGAAACCACATAACAGATGACTGTTGAATTCTATAGGCTTTTTTGTGTGTATTTTTCAAAGCAAGCTTTTAATAATTAGGCCAGAGAACTTTGAGCAAAGCATTTTCAAATATTATATATAATGACAACTAAGCTGAAAGGAATCAAAATGTTTATCCATTCATCCATGTATTTTATCGGTGTCCTAACCTCATCCATTTGTCTCCTCACAGCCAGAGACCATATTTATTTCATAATTAAACCCAGTGATCATATCGTTTTGGGTACCATACACATTATCTTATAAAAGTGCTGGAAAAAATATGACATTTTATCATATATCAAGACATCGTGATACACAATTACACCATCTAGATTGATAATTCTGCTTAATAGAGATACCCATGTGGAGTTCAATCAACCCATTGTCTTACTCCGATTATTCTTTATCTGTGTGGAAGCATGTAAAAGCAGGAAATATTAGTGTATTAATGCACACAGAACGGACAGCTAGAGGAAAGTGAGGAGTTTTTTGCTGACATTTGACCAAAAAAAAAGTGTATTGGAATAGAATGACTGAACCCATTGCTGAATACCTGTATCTTTTTTTTATTGTTATTAACATAACGTGTGAATGAAAGCGTGAATGGTTGTCTGTCTCTATGGCCTCGTTCAGACTGCCAGCCAAAATCCGATTTTTAGCCCATCCAGATTGGAACTGGATGGCTCTTTTGAAGTCTGAACAGTCACAAATCACATGAAATCCGATTTTTGCAGACCGGATCGAAACCACCTTCGGGAGGTAGTTTCAGATCGCATTTGGACAGATGCGTCTCAGTCTGAACTGCTCCAAACACTCAGATCGGTTTTGACTGTCCGTGACGTCACTCTACGCGGCACGCGTAGCGCCAGCAGCGCAGAGACGAGGTGTCCACCGGCAGCGGTGCCCGACCGTATCATGCGGCCTGACGGGGGCGTCTATCCGCCCGGTTTCTCCTCTGGTGCGTCTGAGATGTTCTGCACCTCTACTGGACAGTGACAAGGCCAATATACTGAGGTGACCTGTATGCGACCTATATGACGTCTGACGCCGTTACGACGCCTGCAGTCTGAACGCAGCCTATGTGTCTGTCCTGTGATAGTCTGACAATCTGTCGAGGGTGTACACCACCTCTCGCCCACTGTCAGC
Organism: Centropristis striata; assembly: GCF_030273125.1. Lineage (NCBI taxonomy): Eukaryota > Metazoa > Chordata > Actinopteri > Perciformes > Serranidae > Centropristis > Centropristis striata. Next base: position 35,128,821 of record NC_081518.1, read on the forward strand.
TGGGATTGGCTAGTGCCCCCTGCAACCCGAGTGTGGATAAGAGGTTGAGGTTAATGGACGGATGATTTTGTTTCAAGCAATCCACCCTATTGTCCCTCCATGCCTGAACGCATGCACACATAGAAATCCTACATAGCATATTGCGCAGCACCTTTTGAACTTTGCTTTTTCTTTACACCTCATGTTTTTGTCTTGTAAGTCATGTCACCCGATGTTTTGTCTTCTTTAAAAAAAAAAAAAGATTTTAATAATCTGACTTAAAGTAAAGGGACATTGTGCTTTTATCCTTAAATGAGACATCTAGAACAAAATTATTTCTGATTAAATATTGCCATTGTGTGTGTGTGTGTTATTTTTTAAAATATCATTATTTATGTAGGACGTGTTGCGGCATTGCACTGTTTCTGATTGGACGCCTTTAGGGGAGCTCCAGTGTAATTATGGCTATTTTTCTTTCTCTCTCTACTTTATGGGATAAAAATAGGATAATAGAAGTCCAATGTGACTATCCAGATTAATCCCGGTTTTTAGTATATTTTTTATTGCTACATGGCAAACAAGGTACCAGTAGATTCTCAGAAAACCAACAAGACCCAACATTTGTGATATGCACGCTCTGCATATATCTTCAATTGGGCAATTAGGTGAAAGGGGTGTGTTAAAAAAAAATATAGCAGTGTCTGCCGTTGACTTTACAAACACAAAACTATTTCGTACAAACTTTTTTGTTTCTAGGATTTAACAATCCTGTGAATCACTAAACTAATATTTAGTTGTATGACCACAGTTTTTTTATAACTGCTTCACATCTGTGTGGCATGGAGTCAACCAACTTGTGGCACCTTTCAGTTGTTATTCCACTCCAAGATTCTCTAACAACATTCATCAATGAATTTACATTTCTTGGTTTTGCTTCAGAAACAGCATTTTTGATGTTACCCCACAAGTTCTCAATTTCTCCATAACACCAATGTTGTTGGTTTGGAACCAAGATTTTGCTGGTTCACTAGTGTGTTTGGGGTCATTGTCTTGTTGAAACACTCATTTCAAGGGCATGTCCTCTTCAGCATAAGGCAACATGACCTCTTCAAGTATTTTGACATATGCAAACTGATCCATGAACCCTGGTATGTGATAATAGGCCCAACACCATAGTAGGAGAAACATGCCCATATCATGATGCTTCACCACCAGGCTTCACTGTCTTCACTGTGTACTGTGGCTTGAATTCAGAGTTTGGGGGTCATCTCATGAACTGTCTGCGGCCCTTGGACCCAAAAAGAACAATTTTACTCTCATCAGCCCACAAAATGTTCCTCCATTTCTCTTTAGGCCAGTTGATGTGTTCTTTGGCAAATTGTAACCTCTTCTGCACATGCCTTTTTTTTTAAACAGAGGGACTTTGCGGGGGATTCTTGTAAATAGATTAGCTTCACACAGACGTGTTCTAACTGTCACAGCACTTACAGGTAACTCCAGACTGTCTTTGATCATCCTGGAGCTGATCTTTGGCTAAGCCTTTGCCATTCTGGTTATTCTTCCATCAATTTTGATGGTTGTCTTCTGTTTTCTGCCACGTGTCTCTGGTTTTGCTCTCCATTTTAAAGCATTGGAGATCATTTTAGCTGAACAGCCTATAATTGTTTGCACCTCTTTATATTTTTTTCCCTCTCCAATCAACTTTTTAATCAAAGTACGCTGTTCTTCTGAACAATGTCTTGAAGGACCCATTTTCCTCAGGCTTTCAAAGAGAAATGCATGTTCAACAAGTTCTGGCTTCATCCTTAAATAGAGGCCACCTGATTCACCTGACCTCACTGATTGAACGCCACATTGCTATTTTTTTTAACACACCCCTTTCAACTAATTGCCCAATTGCACAGCCTTAAGAGCGTGCATATCACAAATGCTGGTTAGTCACATTGGACTGCTATTATTTTGAACACTACTGTTTGTGATATTAATTAATAGTTGCATTAATTATTAAAAATATTAAGGTGCATATGCATTCAATCATTAATAACATATTATATAATATATATATATATATAATACATTATATTGTGTGGCTAGTTTGACAGCCCTGCTAGTTCTCAAGTAGAATGTCTGGTGCTGTGCAGATATGATGGATTCCATTACATGACTTTTCGCTCAATGTTTTCCTAGCACCACACGATAATTCTACTCCTTAAAGAATTGTCACTAGCACTTATTGATGCACTAATAGCTCTTATTGCACTAGACCTTGATTGTTTGCTTTTATTCTTCCTGTAAGTCGATTTGGATAAAAGCGTCTGCTAAATGACTAAATGTAAATGTAAATGTATGATTGGTTAGTTATGAAATGCTCCTTTTTACTGCCAGTGACAGTCAGGGTCACCAACAACATTTTGAAGCGGTTTTAAATTCCAAGACTTGAATCTGTCTGTATAAACTCCTGTGGCTCAGAATGACATGCAGCAACACAAATCTTTAATACAGACTGTCAGTAGCCACTGGCGCCTGAGCTCCAGACAGAACCAAGCACACAAGACTGTGGAAGCTGCTGTCTCACCTGTCTTTAACTCATTCTAGTACCCCATACCAAATCTCATATGTGACTGTTCATCTGTCAGTTGTGTGATTCATGTCCCTACTTGTACCAGATCCAGTGCCATGTATAAGTGGAAAAAAAATATAAAAAGCTGTTCTATTTTTAATTTAGGTCTCTGATCAACTCCCTGAAAGGCTCACAGAAACAAAGCTCTGCACTCCTTGTCACATGCAGTGTTGAGGAAAAAAGGTCTTCATAATTTAACAGCGAACCTACAAAACAAAACAACTTTCCTCAGAGTGAAAGCAAGTAAATTGGTGATTAGGTGCTGATTTATTGCATGTAATTGTTCAAAAGGGGAATGTAGCATCAGTTCATTTTATTAACAAAGAGTTTTGAATGCATTGCATAATCAAAACTTCAATTGCTTCGTTAGTACACACACTAAAAAACACATTTTAAGGCTCAACAGAAATCGTTTTATAGCCAACACTGATAAGCACCTCCCCAGAGTAAAAAATTCTACTTCCTTTCCGCAGTCTCACCTCAGGACACTATCAAGGCCACTGGTATTTAAATTCTCTTTGTACCCTTGTGATTACATTTCAAACCTTTAAAATGCCTCTTGTTTTTTTTGTGGATGAGCCACTGCATTGGGAAGTAATTTAACACTCCAGCTCCTTTCCTCTTGGCATAATTAACATATCCAGTGTGTCTCTAATTAAGCAATCTGGATATGCCCATTAGTAACATGTAAAAAACAACAACAACAAAAAGACTAGTAAGAATATTATCACCCATTTTTATTTATTAAATTTGATGGGGTATCAATTTCCATCTCCCTGCTAATTGAAGATATGTTTCAGAGACAAAATACAATGTATTCTATGCCTTCAGGACATGATTATCCTTGTGATTGAGCATATCAGAAATACAGATCAAGACATGTAAGCCAACTTCAAAAATGTTGGATGCTCATCCTGCATATATTGTCAAGACAGAAATGGGTGCAAAGGATTTCAACAAGCTATTAATGCAATGTCTGGTCCATCATCCTGCAATGAAAAGTCCGGTGCAGACAAAGAATAAAGGCCACTAAACAAACAGGCAGGGTTTAAAAGGCTGGCTGAGGCTGCCCAGTGGCTCATTAAAGCAGCCTGCCTCTCTTCTTAAAAGCAGCTCCACTGGCAGAGTCGCCCATAGAAATTCCAAACTGACAGAATATTACATTAGAAGCCTTGAATATTTCATTTGAATACACATCTTCGAATGCATTTCCTCTTTCCTCTCATACATTAGGAATTAGGCGCTGCAACAATTAAACACACTCATCTGCATATGAAGAGCTCCCTGTGAAATGAGTGAATGCCATCCTGACCTGCGTTTCAAACAGGCCTACATAAGGGGACTTAAAGGGACGGAAGTTCTGTGAATTCCCAGGCCCAGGAGTGGCACCGAGGCCCATCAACACACCTCGCAACGCTCCTCACAGCCTCCGCTCCTCCATACCCCATCTGACATCCTGTGGCCCATAGAAACCAACATCCAGCACCTCCCGGCCCGTCTGCCACTGCATCACCATGGCAACCGCTCTCTTGCTCACAACCCCTCATAGATATTTTTTCTCCACAGCTACATTTCCTGAAGGCTGGTTCCAAGCATGACAGCTAGCCATCCAACTGGCGTTAAAGCACTTCAAGGTGAAGTTGTGGCACCATGCCATGTCTTGATTTTTTTTCCCTCACAAAAAATGCAGAAAGGCAGATGAAAATAATTCACGACAGCTGTGTTTTAATCATTTTAAAACTGATCTCATTAGTGAATTAGCATAATGCACTGAAGCTATTCTTCTGAGATGTGGTAACTTTTATTGTATTTTAGCCATTTTGTTTTCTGTAGCTGCTGCTTATTTATGATATATGCCAACTGGTTTAGCACTCAACCTCAGCATACCAGATTGTCATTACAATAAAAACAAAGGCTTTGAGTGAAACTAATCAGATTATATTGTTGTTGTTTTAAATCATGCATATATTATATTGATGCCAATTTGCATGGCTTATTATTCCACCTCCATCTTCCTACCAATAAACTGATCTTTCACATGCTAATAAAAAATATTATCTCAAATATACAGTATCCGCAGACAGGAAGAATTTGATTTGATTAAATATTACTTAAAGAAGACAATTATATAAAGCATATGGCCAACCCTCAGAATCTCATCAGCCTTTTGCCCTTCACAAATAACTATTTCTGAGGTTCCAGAGAGTATTAATGTTGAGCACAATCTAACACCAACACAGAACATGTAATACTGGAACTGAAAGTGGATCCTGGAAAGTACAATGTACAGCACAATGTGACCCAACAAAATAAAAGAATTCCCATAGACGGGATTATCTGGGCATAATAGGTGTGGTTACATCTACAAAATCCAGCACATCAGGTGTTGCCCACATATATTAATGCAATGGAAAAACAGAAAGACATTTCAAAAGTGGACTTAGGCCCCTTTGTGAAACAAGAACAACTGGCAACCTTTTCACCAGCTCAACTTTAAAGTCTTAAGTCTTTTGTATGAGGGAGCTGTGTTCAGGCACCATACTAGTTTTTATTGCAATAATAGTCATACCCTAGTTAATGTAATTGCCTTAGACCTGCAAGCATCACATACGATATTGTTCACATTGTGCTGTTGAATCTGAAGCCAATTATACAAGTTAAGCAGCCGTTATCACTGAAGTTTCAAAGGTCAACACTTAGTTACTGAGATGTCTTCTACTGCCATGGTGACAACAATAATGGACACCCAGGTGCCAGTCCTAATTTACAAGCAATTTACAGTGAATATTTAAGTAAACAGAAGCTAACCCTTGTACAGTTTCAAAATAATAAAAAATAGAACCTGTCCAAAAGAACACTGTCAGTTAGGAACGCCTCCTTGGGGCGAGTATAACAGCTTTCAATCACTTCCTGTAGCCAGCTTAGAGTCTTTCTCTTGCTTTGGAGTTTTCCCCCCATTCTTCCTGGCAGAATACCGCTTGCTCAGAAATATTCTTTGGCCTCCTTGCATGCTTGGCATATTTGAGATCTCTTCACACATTTCCAATAACATACAAAGTCTGGGGACTGTTGTGGCCATTCCAAAACCTTCATCGTCTTTCCTGGAAGTACTTCATGGTTGATTTTGAGGTATGCTGTCAATCATTTTCTTGGTGAAATACCCAAGCTCTCTTCAACCTCTGTGTCTGGACTGACCTTTGAATATTAGCCTCTAGAATATCTTTATATTTGTTGGAATCCATCCTTCCTTTTACTTGTTAATGTTTCCTGTGCCCTCAGCTGCCACACAACCCAAAAGTATAATGGACCCACCTCCATGCTTAACAGTTGGCGTGGTATTGTCTATAAAACCTTTTTCCTTTTTTCTCCAAACATAATTTCTTTAGCCATGACCAAAAAGTTCCATTTTGGTTTCATCAGTTCAAAAGAAATTGCAAGCAAAAGGCTTCTGAAGGTTCTCTTTTGCATACTTCAGATGCTTCACTTGATGTTGAGGTTGTAGGAAAGGCTTTTTTCTTGCAACTCTGCCTTTGTTGTTTTAAGTACTTTGCATTGTTGTCCTGTGTACAGCTATGTCTGTGTCTGCTTCCCTTTTTTGCAGTGATGTTTTGGTTCTTCAGTGAATTTGTCATGCTTTTGGCCATTGTAACTAATGCTTTTGTTGGTCTTCGAGATCTGCCTTGACTTCAACTGTTGTTTGATACTATTTCGGAGAGTGTTTTTTGTTTTTTAAACACCTAAGACAACCGTTTTGAGGGACTCATGGTTGTTTAATCTAAACAGAACAATCAGCTCAGCTGGAAGGCATGGAGTTACTTCAGAATAACTTAGGGCCCTGATATTATATTCACCTGACTCATTAAAGCCTTGATCAGTAAATAACCTGTATCAGGGTGTAAATAATCATTGTTGTCAGTTAAAATATTGGTATATTGGTCCAAAAATGGTTACTTTTCAATGGGGCTTTTTCCCTGCTTTTCTCATTTTTGAAACTGTAAAACATTAAAGCATGAAATACAATTGCTTCTGTTCACTTATACATTGTTTGTAAAATGTATTTTGATTTGGGGTGCCCAAATTTTTGCCCACAACTGTATTGTGGTCGTGACCTGGCTCAGTGTATATAGTAAACCATGTGTTTCTTCCTCACTCAATTAATTTTCTTCGTTTCAGTGTCTGTGTCCTGTTGCTATATCTAGCACTCGCTGTTCAAGCTGTACATGACAATTAGACTGACATGATGACAAGCTTTTTACTTGTAACTTAACAGCTGCTGACACCGCAGCCTTTGTCAACTTTAATATTAAAATAACCAACAGTGACAACTTTGTTAACTTATACACTTTAAAAAATGCATGCAAAAATTCATTGTTTCTGCAGCACTGTTAATTTATTCAAATAGTGCTGTGGACAGTCAACATTGGTTTCTGTTAACCATAAAGCTGCTCTCCTCCTAATCTTTATAATTTAACAACTAATTTAGTTAACATTGGGAAATACAAATATCCTTAGTTACCATTTAATATTTATAGGAGCAGAGGAAAACACAAATACTGAAATATGTTATGTGGACCAGTGAAAACTGTTCAAACTGGAGAAAATGGTTCATGTAGGACACCATCACTCACAGTAAGGAGCTGATTATGAAAATGGGTTTTCAGGGCCTTTAAACATTCCTGCTGGCTTGTCTTTGTTGTAGTTATTTGGCTGCCAGATCAGCAAAATGCTCATATGAATCGTTTTGGACAAACAACCTATTTTGTCATTACATAAGAGGACTCTTTTATAACAATAATGTAATAAACTCAAAATGAAGAAGAAATAATTAATTCAGCAGGGTAATTTCTCTGAATATTACTATACAGGGATGTGCTAAAAGAAATTTTGAGGGGCACTGGCTCCCTGACCTAATATTGTGGATTAGCTTCTAAAATGCATGTTTATTGTGCAGGGCTCACTTTGCCATTTGAAAGCTGCAGTAGATGAGGCATATGAAAGAAACAAATGTTTCCTGCTTTGAACACTCCTTCCCACCGGCTGTTTTACAGTTGACTATCATGAGCTTGTATTTATGGTCATTTTAAAAACACACTGCTGTTCTCATAACTTTCATTTACAATGGGGAAGGAGCTGAATGCTAGCACCATCTGGTACGATTCCTACCTCAAAGAGAAAATGCTTCCATTCTCAATAGGGATTTTCATGAAAAAATTATAACCCCAATCCCAATGCGATATTAAGGCAATTATGCTACTTTAAATTTCATTTGAATCATCTTTTACTGATTTTGATTTTTTTGTGCAGTCACATACTAAACTCCCTAAAAGGGAGTAATAACCACTTTAGATTAGACAACTATTACAGTTATGGTTCGATATTTACATTAAGAATAGAAATTATGATTTTAAAGCTAAATAAATATGCTGAACTAGAGTGCATTGTGCTTTTGCTTCATAACAAGTGATTTTTATTTGGGTCTGTGCTCAAGAAAGCTACAATATTTTATGTCTACCATGAAAATGTTGCTTTCTGACCTTGTAAATTGTTAAAGATATTGGTAAGATATAATTGAGTGTGAGTTAATTGAGTTCTTCATCCATGTACAGTGAAGTCTGTTATGAGTGGTGTCGGTTTATTGTGAAAGCAGGAGAGCATTTTTCAACAGTTGTGTCTCTGGAAGCGCCTTTGGGGATATTGTGATAAATATTGCATGCTCTAGATGTGTTTTATTGGACTACATATGACAGCTGGCCACAGCGTGTGAAACTGCAGTGCATCTAAATGGTGCTTTTGGGTCAGAGACAGATCATGACGTCTCTGAGCAAAGAGGAATCTGGTATCAAAGAGCTGCCTCGGAGAGGCGACACAGAGGAAGAGGGCCTTATCATGTCGACGCTTGAAATATTTATTTGATACAATAGACACTTACAGTTGCTGTAGCTCAAGTGTGACATGATTGAAAACCACAGCAAGCCATTAATGTTTCACATGTGGTTATGAGTAAAAGATGAACCAGGCCCCTTTTTTTTTTTATCATTCTCATATTATTTAGTCAACAAAAGACGTGGAGGTAATTAATCATTTGGCTCACTTTTCTCCCCATTTTTCTGCCTTGACAGTGTTGTTCGCTGAAGACATTGTTTCAACTGAAGGCGCCGCCTTAAATGAATTCTTATTAGCCATCTAAAAATAGTCTCCTGGTTTCAGGGTCTAGGCTGCCTGTAATCTGACAAGCACAGAGGGAGCATCATGACCAGCCAGCTGCCAGAGTTTCCATGAAAAGCATAAGGAATATGGGCATTATATTAGAAATCTCCTGCGGAATATCAGTAGCTATTAGGAAAGATTTCTTGCTGATCGTTAGTGCTGGCAAATCAATAAGAAAAAAAAGGCCATGACTTTGCTCATGTCATACATGACTGAAAATCTAGATTGTTGATTGTTTCACACTTTTATAATTTACATGGCCACATTATTTTTCCAAACCTCTCTTTGTCATTATATTGTCCATATCCAAGCTCATTTGTAGCTCTGCAGCCGAGACAATAATGTGCTTTGAAAAACAATTGCAAGGTCTTTACCTACATTACATCTGCTCGTTGTCTGCCTGCTTACGTGTATGTATGTGTTCATGATCACTGATAACAATAAGCATCATTAGCCAACCGTTCTTAGGAAGAAATTATTCCATAATTCCAATTCTGATATTCACCAACTAAAGACCACATTTACACACGAGTGCAGACATGTTCTGCTAAATACGTGTTTATTATGTTCTGTTTTCTTTAATTAAACAGTTGCATAAAAGTTGCATTTAAATTTTCTTTTCATCAATTTTGATAATTGCGAACCATGCCATAATTAGTGATTGATCATGTTATTTATGGGGCCCAAAGTAGGCATGTTTTTTTATTATCATAATTATAATTATTAAACCTAACGCCTGCAGTATGGAGTCAGTACATGCGGCGCAAGCTTAACCAGGTGAGCTACTTGGGCACCCTATTAGCATGTTTGTGCATGTGTCATTTTATATCCATGCTAACTTTAAGGCCTGTTCAACTTAAAGGGAAGTGGGATTCATCTTTATGAAAAATAATTCTGAAGTTTAAGAACACCTTCATGAATCTGTTGTAGACTTTTCTATGGACCTTTAAGAACAAATTTAAGACACAAAACATTCTCATTACCGAGAGGTTCTAACTGGATGGTTTTTCAGTTTTTAGTGTTGAAGCCAGCAGCTTACTTGTATTATCAACAGCTAAATTCTGAAAACACAACTGTCAGAACAATCCATCCATCCTCGATAGATCACCACTCTATTGCAGGATCACCAAATAGAAACACTTTCCACTCTCATTTCCATGTCTAGAGGCCATTTATAGTCTTGAGTTCAGCTAAGATGCAGGTTTTTGAATTTCAGGGGGGAAAAAAGAGAGAGAAGAAAATATGTGCACACAGAAAATCCAAACTCCACAAAAAATGAACCAAGAAAGACATTTGAAAACACAGTTTCCGCTATAAGCCACAGTGGCCCTTCTACAAACACTTGGTGAAAGAAAAACAGTGATAAGTGATAGTTTTTGTGAAATCTGGGTCTTAATTAGTACGCTTATGTAAGTTGGTAACTGTATTTGGCCGTAATGCCTTTTTTGGTGGCAGTTTCCTCTAACATTCACCTTCTCGAATTGCCAGTAAAATGCTTTAATGCTCAGTCTCACCTTCAAACTCACCTATACAGGTGTGCAAAAAAACTTACATTGTCAATCTTGCCTCATCTGTTGTGAAATAGCAGAAGTTGCGAACTGCAGTTCTTCTGTGGGCCCAAAAATAGCCAACAGATTTTACAGGAGGAAACACTTTTGTAACAATAGTATTTCTCCACACATCAATGTGTATAGGGTTGATACCTTGATGCAATATAAGAAGCCTAATGCATTCTTGCAGCAATTATTGTACAGGTACTAACTGTTCATGAGTCATCAAACTAGAGTAGAAGTCAACTGTAACAGTCAAAGTCAGAGGTAGTGTAATAATCAAGTAGTACTGTGTTTTGAAACCTTTATTAGGTCATTTTTGACATAACTCACAGAATTCGAAATCAAGCATCAATGTGATCAGTATACACATGCACAGAAGGTAAAGATTTTGAGCTAGAGGAGCAACTTCTTTGGTAAAATCAGTGTCTTTGAGTGTAATCTGTCCCCCTGTATTCCCTTCAGTCAATATAGGCAAGTTACTAGGTCTGCAGTGCAGCGACCTGGATTCCACTCCACTGGGAAGAAGGTGGGGATTCAGGATAACAAACTGCACAAGGGACTTCAGCAAGGATTGGCTTTAACACAAGCACCAATTACAGTGAGCACAGCGTGCATCCTTTTCCAAACACTGCTGAGCGCGCCACTCACCCCCTGAGAAAACATCTGCTTCTGTACACAGATCCCAATTCTACTCCCACATATACACAAGTATTATTGTGGTACACATGAGCACACACACACACACACACACACACACACACACACACACACACACAAATTAGAGCTTTTTGTTAAATAATCAAACACGTTTTATTTTTCTTCTTTCACATCAAAATAGAACTGTAATGCATATCTCTGTTGCCATTATCCTTATGCTCACCAACTGTGAAATTAAAAATTTCTTCAAAAAGTACCAAAACAATAGGTCTTATTTAATCATTCATTATTTATATTTTCATACAAATGAACAAACCATTTTCTAAAATCCAATGCATTTTTAGCTTTGCGAGTCTTTGTTATTCATAGACACAGTACTATATGTCCAACATGCATGTCGTTCCAAGGACATAAAAGAAAAATATATGTACCATCTGGACCATGCTTTAATTATTCTATTGGCTCAGTTCAATGAAGACAAGAGGCTAGTGGGAAGCAAGAATCATTTCCTTTAGTTCTACAAAATGCAGACCTTGAAAATAACAACAATAAAAGGGACAGTTATAATGCAGGCATTTTTTCTGATACAAAAACAGAGCTTTTCCATTGTCAAGCAACACGTTGAATTGACTTGTATAACTATGATGTCCTGGAAGCTGTATTATGTAGGAAAACAAAAGTATCAGATTGGGACTCGGTATGAGCAGATACTCAAAATTAAATGACTCAGATCGTACTGGAGGGGGAAAAAAACTGGACTGAGACATCCCTAAAAATAACCCACTTGGCACTGAGATGGTAATGGATTTGTTAGGATCGCATGTTGCACAGTGATGCCATGTCATGATGACCAACCCAAGGTCTATACCTAAAAACTATGAAGCAGGATACAATGCTAATTCAAACCCTAAATAAGAAAAGTTATACATTCTATATTGTTCGGTAGTAGGGATGGGTACCTTTCACATTTGAACCGATACGGTACCGATACCCGGTGCCTGGGAATCGGTACCGGTACTCAACGGTACCAATTTTCGGTACTTTTGCGTTTGTTTATATGGTAAGAAATGTTAATTTGTTGAATAATAAAATCAAATTTTTTCAATTCAACATATTTATTTCTCAAAATATAAACTTTAAAAAATATATCAAAACAATATAAAATCCAGGATGGGCAGTGCTTTATTGTTGAGTGAACGTGCATTTTGTAACATGAAGGTTGCAGTGTTATCAAAGAATGCAGAGGAGCGCTCTCAGGTGGCAAGCGCACGGAGGAGAAAAAAAAAAGGTTGCAAGTGCACGTGTGATTTGTTGTGATGAAGTCGTAGCTATGCGGCGCAGCACTGGTCAGACAGTATGCACTGTGCACATATCGAGGATGACGCAGGAGTCTGAGGGATTTAATTTCAGCCAGGCAGTTTGGAGTAAATTGGCACGTAATATTCCTGAGTTGAAGAGCGGAGTATTAGCGGAGGACCAGAGATGCAGCAGCTAGCTGCTAGCTGCTAATGACTGGTCTACAGAAGAATGGAGAGAGCAAACGGAGTAAGGAAAGTCCAATCTGGAGGCAGACGAAGGCCAAGCCCGGGTAGAGAGCCAGCTGTTCGTCTCTGCGCCGGGTTGGAAGAGAGCAACAGCTAGTGGCTAGTGGCCGCGGTGAGCAGACAGGACCAGACGAGGAGGTAAATAAAAATAAAAAAATAGTGCGATCGTCAGCACGCTTGTTAATCGAAGACGTCAAATGAAAACAGGTTGAAATCAATGATCAGTTTAAAGTTAACGCCGTTTAGGTACCGAAACATGGTACCGTTTGATTTTACATGAATCGGTACTCGGTAGTACCGACGGAATTCGGTCGGTACCTATAAAAGTACCGAATTCGGTACCCATCCCTATATAGCTTCTCATTGAGTTCAGAATAGTTTGAAATTCATCATGCTATAAAGTAGGTGAAGGGATGGTGAGTAGCCCTTTACCTTCCTTATATCTTAATCATATCATATTAAATCAAGCTCCCAAATAACAAATGCAATGTTACTGTGACTAATAAAAACATGGAGATAAAATAAGTGACTGGATTAACATTTACGTTTTATCATAATAATCTACTCTAAATTTAAGAGATTAATTGATAAATTGGTGAAAGGTTTAAGAACCACATGGTTTGAAGCGTGATAAACACCATCTGAATGGCTCCCTCAGATGACATCATCATTTGTGTTTGCAGCAGAGGTTTGGTTTTTGCAGATAAGGTGACACAGTGGAGTTTGGGTACCAATTTTGGCTTGAATATGTGCTTGCGTTACTGCTCATGCACATATCCTCTTTTAATAAAGCCAGAGCAAATTTCCAGGCTTAAGTGAAGTAGGCACAACAGACCTCTCTAACATCAAATAAACCACTTCACTTTGATTTAAATTTTCACACACATCAAGGAGTCTGTATTTCCCCTGATTCTTACAAACAGTTTTAAAATACTGAAAATGGACAAATGTTTTAAATTCAAATTTGTGTTAATGTATTCTTATATTCCTCCCGACATGAATTCAGAAAATAATTTGTAAATTTGAGTAAAATACCATCACATTCATGATTAATATTGTGTGATCAAAAAATTCTATCTCGCCTTTGCTGTGAAGCAGATTGATCTCATACTAGATATTTTTTCACAGATATGGGTGCCAATTTTGTTTCACATAGAGCCTCAGGTGTCCTCTTTGGGACACTGTTAATCAGTCTTTCACAACTGCCTGCAAGATGTATTAAGGGTCGTACCTTTTAATTGGTTAAAGCAGCAATAATATGTGCAAGGCATCTGCATTTATTTGAGGGTTGTGCAGCCATTTCCCAATCACGACTCCCATCACAGAGGGGCCTCAATTAAATCTTCTCAACTCTGCAACAAGTTCTGGGAGAATAAATCCATGACCTCCCGTGCTTTTCTGCATATCAAACTGTTTGGCTATTCCATGCAGAGTTCAAGTTTATACACTCAAATCACTCTCACTCAGATTATATAGGGATCAATGCACACTGAGCCCCCTAAAATATCTCACAGCCCATTTTTTCTGAAACAAAACTCCAGACAGCCTTTTGTCTGGATAATCAAAATCATATTTTATATCAAACAAATGGGATTATTATGGAGGCCTTTCAGTTTATGAAATCATGTACTATAAATGCCTTGAACAGACTGGATTTCTTTTTTTTGTTACAGCATATTCAAAGCTAGTATTATTGTGCACATATAACTGTACTGGATATGAACCATACCCCATCTGTCACTTTAGTAAACAAAAATATAAAAATATAAATAATTTACTACAATAGCGTAGATTTAGTCAAAGTGTAAGGATATCATTGTCTTTAGTTCATCATTCATCATAAAAAGAGCCTGGCAAGAAATCTCATGTTGTCTAAAATATCAATTAAACATAAAAAAGGGACATCATCGTCCTTTGTTACATATTTAGGGTGCTGCATACAGTATTTACTTTGGGACTTTATACCTCCCACACAAAAACAGTTTTCTCCTCTGAGAACAGGAGATTGGCCATTACTGAGACCGGCACTGGTGCAGTGGGACCGAAAACCGTTGCAATATTCATGCAAATTTGACAGCATTCATTCATATTTTTCTGTTCTGGTATAAAATACAACTTGCACACTACACTAAATAAATGGGTACTTGTCTTAGCTAAATGTCTTGATTGTCATCACTCACTGCCAACTGTGTGATGCCTCAGCACAAAATGACATGACTGATGTGTGCAGGCAAAAATAGGATGGGTGGAAATGGTGAGGCCGGAATTTCAGTCTGCTTCTCTGACAAATTTAACTTGACAATATTAGTGTAATCCTATTTCTGTGAGAATGGTCTTGACCGCCTTCCTACACAGAATAGCACATTGATGGCCGACCAGGATAAGCTGCCATTTCTTGCCAGCCAAGACTACAGTATGTAAGGCTGTCAAAACCCACCTCTGCATCCATGACTCGACAGAGACTATGTAGGTCAACTCTCTCTGACAGGCTCTATATGCTTTGGGGGGTGTAGCTGAACATTGTAGAGGAAGCTCATGCACAGAGAGAAACACACTCTAGGTGAGTAATAATACATTTACTTGTCTATATAAATCAGTTCAATGATCAATGATCCAATATTACTGATGCTAAGTTAAAAAATAATAAATCAAATCATCATCTTTTAGATGCCTTTATTTTGAAACACCAACTTTATATTATTTGTTGTTATTAAAATAACAGATTGTGTTTCATTTAAATGTCTGGAATAGCTCAGTAAACAAATTTTGAAATCATGTTTTCATTGCTTTTAATGAATTGATATAAAAGTAACCGATTCTGTTAGATGGGTGTATGATATTGTCTCACTTCGATTGCAGAAGGGTTGGGCTAATGGACGATGCCTGGCAGTCATTGACCACTGAGCCAAATATTGTGATTACCTCAATGGACACTTACAAATCATTAAGTTTCCTAAAAAGTAACAATTCTGATTTATTCAATGGTGCACAGACTGCTTTTGCTGGTTTGAAGGATTAATAAGATGGCAGTTATCCTTTTATCTTCGTGTGTATAGCCCTTTTAGGGGGTTTTGTGCCCATGAATTGAGCAGCTTGGATGACTTGCGCCACTGTTATGTTACATTGTGTAACAGTGGGCCTCTGATTTGAAGTGAATACAAAACGTATCGTAGCAGACTTTGTGATATCAGCATAAAACGTGTGATTGATACCACTAGCACACTCCTTAACCATTAAGGGCTATACACAGTCCAGGCAGGTACAGGAAGGGATGATGAGCATCACAGCACTCTTAAACAGCTGACTTGGCTCAACAGCATTACAGA
Source organism: Centropristis striata (assembly GCF_030273125.1). Lineage (NCBI taxonomy): Eukaryota > Metazoa > Chordata > Actinopteri > Perciformes > Serranidae > Centropristis > Centropristis striata. The sequence continues at coordinate 35,144,707 of NC_081518.1, forward strand.
AGACGTGGATGCAGCAACATTACACAGCTCACTTCATTTCACTACACTACAGTTAGATAATGTGAGGAGTAAGCATCCAGGAGGCTCCCAAGATAGAAGCCATGCAGAGCACTACAATTTTGATCAAGTTAAGATAAAAATCCACTAGCAACATTTAGCAATGAACTTACTTGAGGTCTTTGGCCATCCATCTGTCTCCCATTCATTCGCTGCCGCGCTCCGAATCCTGCTCAAAGTCTTCTTCTTGTGAAAGTGAAAGTATTACCAACATTAGCCTAATTATGCACCCCCTGGCTTTGACCGCGTAAATAGGACGGTGATACACGTTGCAATAAGAGAATCAGCTGGTTACACGGATTGTATTACTGTTACATTAATTTATTAATTAAAATTTTAAATCATAATAAGACATGCAGCAAGAGTGCGGCGGACGGGATGCAAACCGGCGTCCCATGGTTTAAAACGCAACAGTTGGTAGTGTACTTCACCACTGGACTATTGTGACACCACTGTACAGATGAAAAAAAAAAAAAAAAAAAAAAAAAATATATATATATATATATATATATATATATATATAAATAATAATAGATTAAAAAAAAATATATATATATATATATATATATATATATATATATATATATATATATATATATATATAATCTAAACTACCATAACTCTTTTTAGGACTACTTAAGATTAATTCTACATAAATATGCTGCGTTTTAAATAGGTGACGATTCAAATAGCTGGCTAATATGGTAAATTGGTGTATTTTAAGAGAGAAGCAGTTTTACAAAGAGACCATATACCCGCCCCGACGGAGCGCTCAAAAAGGCGAGGGAACGCACCTAAGACCGGGCCACAATCTAGCTGTCTCCCTATTGGCTGGTGAAACACACTATTTTAAGCGCAGGGCGGGACATCGTTCAGTCTGAGCAGACACCTCAACATGAGAGGACGTGCGTGTTCTGAGTTTTGAGTTGAGATCTGAGCGCGTAGACTTTAGATTTGAGTGCGCACAGGACATATTTGAGTGCGAGCAAAATGTTTGTGTCCAAGAAGAAGAAATGTGAGCACAAGCATGTGATTTTTAAGTGCACGCACACATTTTGAAAGAAAGCAGCAGAAATCTGAGTGCGAGCGCAAAATGTGAGCATGAGGAGAACAAATCTGAGCACGAGAAAGACAAATTATGCTCTCAAACTGAAAATCTACGCTCTTGAATAAAGATAGGATAATTCTTCCATAATTCAGAGGCATGACGGGCAATAACAGACAGATTTCCGCACTTACCGTAGCTCCTATACACTGGCAGGTTCATAAATGTAAGAAGAATTATTTAGCATGAGAAAGAGCCACAATGCACTGGCCATAAGGCAGGAGTCCCTAATTACTGCCTTGTGGGGTATTGCTTATCATCAGCAGCAATTTTTGTGTGGCAAATATTCCCACAACAGCCTTTGATGTAATTACTTTCCAAACAGCTCCCCTCTAGCCAATATCCTGTTCTAAATTCATGGCTTGGCTTGTTCGCAACGTCACTGGAACACACACGTTTTTCATTTGCTGCCCTGTAGAGAACAGAGACGCTGCGGCTCCACTGACACCAGGAAGCGAAACAAACTCAATTCGCCACTACAACAGAGAGTAAACAGGTAAAGTACAGACTACTGAAAGCACACTAGAGAAACAGTGAGTCATAAATAAACAAAAAGGTTGTGATGGCCAATTTTTTAACTTAGTGAGGAAGAAATGCAAGGTAGAGTTAAGGATGCAGCTCCTCTGAGAAGCAAACCAACCAACCTGCAGTGAGCTTCATTACAAAAATACTGAGCAAACAGAGGACAAACAACAAGTCTACCATCTACTGTTCTTTCTCCAAACAGAGTTGAACATTTAAATAGAGAAAACCTGAAAAAAAAAAATCCAATGCAATGTGAACCACTGAAGGAAACTCTAAGGAAGGGAAAGCGACTGAATGAGATAAAAGTAAACAGAAGAAAAGTTATTGCCTCTGTTGCCTATCTTAGATTGGACTAGATTACTTCTGGTGCGATAGCAGCTCAGTGAGTGTCAAATTTGAATTCAAGTTACCAACCAGCCATGGCTTTCCATCCTGTCTTTCTTTAGCGTTATAAAGTAGTCAGGTATAGTAATGTCTTATTCTTTCCAAAAGGGTTCCCTGAAATTTTTTTGCAGCGTCCCCATTCTTTCTTTGTTGTCATTGATATTTCTATAGAGCACAAGTTAATTAAATCCCCCCATCCCCAACCCCACCCCACACACACACACACCAAACCACCATACTTGAATACACTTGCATACACTGCAGATCCAGGCTGGTGTACTAGTTTCATAAAGAACACGTCTCTGATACAGAATAAGAGGATCAAAATTCATAGTAAGTTATAGGTGCAATGTGTAATGTCTAGCATAACTTTTCAAAATAAGCAGGGGGGAATTTTTCACTTCCTCCCACTCTCCCCCACTTATATATACGTATATAGCTCACTTTCCAAATTTCCAGTCTTACTTTATCTTCTTAAAGTAATGTCAATCGGTTGCAATATGGTGAAGTGATTTTCTAAGCCGGGGGTACTACTCGGTCAGTAAAATCTAAAATGAATCATCAGTCATAAAAAGAAGCTAATTACTGTCTACGGCAAGTAGGAACGTAACCATACACTCAAATGGTAAAAGCGTGGGGAAAGAGATGGCCAAGAGCTACAGCTACCTTTGTGTTTACTAGGGTTGCACATCTCTCTGTGATAAACGATTTGATTCACATCTAGATACACAGGTTACAATACGATTCAAAAACGATATACTGTCATTACAAACCGTTTTGATGCAAATCGATACAGTGCAAGAACGTCATGATTTTATTTGATTCTACGGTTAATATTTGTTGTAGATATTCTATAGTGCGTCACTCACAAATTTTATATTTTATTTATATGATTATATGCCATGTAGGTATAAATCAGTTTTATTGTGGGTCTGAACAACAAAAAGACCACAAACACCTTTCTACATTTATAATATTGTAAAGAAAAATTGTTCAAGAAGCTTTTTTTCCTTTCACGATCTGTTACTTTCCCCATTTAGATTTATTATGGATACTATTAAAGTAAAAAAAACAAAAAAAAAAAAACAGGAGAGAGTATGAGAGTCTGTCTGTCAGCAAGAAACAGTTATCCCTCGTTTGTCATTACCATTCAGTCCCACATGAGGCTGATCATTCCTCAGTGTAGGTTTGCTCTGAGTGACATAATTTACATTTTCCCTTAATCATCTAACCTAATAAAACATTGGTCGGTGTTCAGCGGACACAATCATGTTCTGGGATACTAAACAATGAAGTTATCACCAGGACCGTTTATATACAGATGCAAATAATAATAAAAAAATAATACAAAGGCATTCCCTTGTCTCTGAGCAGGACACAGTTCACAGTATAAATACACAGTGCAGCTTGTTATTCATGTGCAGGTGTTTGTTAAACAGACACTCAACACGGACATCGCTTCACGTGACGCTTCTGAGGAAAGGACTTCTCATGTCTCTTAAAACAAAAGGCGCAAGTGAGGGAAACGGGGATGCAAAATAAGAGACTTGGGAGATATCCATGGAGCTGTGCGAGAACCGTTTCACGAGCAGCCTCAGCTCTCGCGTTGTTTTAGAGACACCGACGCAAACTGTGAGAGTGTGAAGCCGCCAACTGATTCCAAGTCTCGGGATACCTGATCCATAACTCTACAACCGATTAATCTAGGAATTCATGGCTGATTTGTATCGATTGAGGTGTCTGCTACTGACGAAGCCGTATCTCTCACTAGTTAAACCAAATATCGCATCGGTTTATCGTTCACAACCCTAGTGTTTATTGTGCAATTTACTGGGGGTTGTACTTCAACATGACTATCAAGCCTTGTGGGCAGCTCTACTTCTTCATTCTTTCGTGTTGAATTGAGGGCAGACTGGACACTACAGTGACTTACTATCACCTCTGGAAGGACAAGTGGAGTTCCAATACAGGGCATGTTGGGACTAGCTGGTTAGCTTGCTCATTTCATATATCACTGTAGAACAATACATAATACAACGCTGACATGATGTGAAAACTGTCAGTTCTTCACTTTCTGTTGATTATGGTTGGCCTTATTTTATCTTTTTTTTTTAAACTAAAATTCAGGCCTTATCTTACACAATAGACCTTAAAAATCAAAAGGAACCTCAAAAACCACACTAAATTATGGAGTTCAACATGCAAAGCCAAGGTCACATGTCAGAATTGTTACATGGTAAAAAAGGGATTTTTTTTGTATACAACAAACGGACAAAGGCTGACTCTATCTAGCTGTCTCTATGCCTAGCCACATTTATTGTGTTTCGTGGAATGAAGAGCCTTATAAATAGTCAAATGTGCCTTTCGAAAAAGTTGTTTTGTGTGCTTTTCCATCACATTTTACGACTATTGCAACTTTATTGGTGACCAAAGTGTTCAACCAGGCTGTTGACCTTGACCAAAGTGCACAATCCAATTTCACTTCAAGCTTCGAAACAGCGAAAAAATGGTCGTTTTTAAACAGTTGGACATAATTTCGGCTAATAGAAGACATTATCACACTGCAATAGGCAGAGTTTGTCTTGTAAAAGACGCCCATGTCCTGAGTCATACTTGCAGTCACACACTATCAAATAAAGATCGCAAACTAGAGGTTTTAAAATGAATGTGACCTTTAAACCAGATATTTTGCTTTCACAGAGGTATCACCATTTTGATAATGACATGATGCTTCAAAGGACCCTCACATATTTAGGGTGGGGTGGAAAGGGGGAATGCATTTCTGCTCATGTAACTTGACAAATTGTGCTTCAAGGTTTCTATTTATATCTTTCTCATCTCACAGGGAGGGTAGAATCTTCCCAATTCCCTTGCCGTTTGCCAGAGGCTTAGTGTGACATATTGCTAATCTGGTTATTATGCAATTTATCAGCCGTCTCTCTTTTACAGCCGTGCATGGATATTATGCAGGTTTCTTATGAGCCTAACTGCAATAACACTGCAAGGAGCTAATGAGCAGCCACTACTACTGTGGTAATACATCTCAAGTCACTTCAGGGTATTCTTGTTGCAACAACTTGTTAGTCTAAGTCACTCCATTAAACTAACCAAATTATTTTTGTTAATGATATAGAGAGCCTCTCAGGCTGGAACCAATGGGTTGTGACCAAAAACAAGAGAGGAAGAAGTCATCAGAATCCACTGTTTGACAGCAAATACTTCAGGAAAGAGAAGTTACAGATCTTGCTGCAGACCAAAAAGTCTCACGTAACCTGGCCCCAGAATTGATGCAAGGGATCAGGCGTCTCAGCGAGGATTCATTATTGCCTCTGGCATCTCTCAACATATGAGGTATGGGCTGCAGCCACGAGAGGAAGCTGTTTTTGCAATGTGAGCGCGGCTTGATATGGATGACAGACTGCATGTGGCCTGAAGCAAACATCTTCCCGAGCCTTTAGATGGTCATCCTTTTCAGCGGTGCCTTGTGTTTTTGCGCCATCAGCTAATTAAGGGTGGCCCATCATTAAAGACGTGTAAATCAGACCTTAATGTGACTCAAGAGTCGTGGTTGAGACTCTGGGCGGGAAGAATGTGGTCCTCTGATTTAATGGGCCCTGAGCTGAAGGGGATATAAGTCTTGATAATGATGGCCAAGTACAGTGTATTGATCACCGCTCCCTCTGGTGTATATGTGGGTTAAAGCAGCCAGGACAGAAATTGAACTGGGATTTCTCAACTGTGTAGAGCAAGCTTACACAGAGGTGAGGTGGTCAAAATAACTTGACTAATGTGTTTGTATAAGGCCACTCTGGTTCACTTTGTCATTCCTACAAGATGCCCACTCATATGTCCATCTGGTCACAACTATAACAAAAAAAAGTATATATATATGTATATATATATATATTTATATATATGTATATTGTTCTTGTTAATAATAATAATAAAAGTGATTTTCTATCCTGGGGAAAAAACTAACTTTGGCTCACTTGCAGAAGACAATTGTCCCGGAAACATGAGTACACAAAGGCTTGTGTTCTTTGTAAGTAGGTCTATGATTTGTTACTCTTTAATTGTCAAAAGGATAAACATTTACACACCAGTGGATGCCAAGTTCTGAATTAATGGTAAACTCTTCGATGTGCAGTCCAACTCGACACAATTCCCTTCCCTGTCAACACTCTTTCATGAGAGTGCTAAATGCTGGCAGAGGCTGCACTGGGAAATTAGACAGTTAGACAGTTTGAGCTTCCTCTAATTACAAGACAACAGCAGCAAAAGTTTGACAGTTAGTAGTTTGGCATTTTGCATTCCCATCATTATTGTAATGAAACATTAAATATTTATCATATACAAGTCAGGGGGGATCATTTTGCCCAGTGTCGTTAAGATTTTGGTTAATTATCATGGCCCATTGGGTCCAGCACCTCCTGCAATGTGTTACTGCCCTCCATCCATTAGCCACTGTGTAATTATCAACACACTCCGTCTAGCCAACATCACAGCGTTTGCTCTTGAAAACATGTTTATAATCACCCCAAGATTTGATTTGGCAAATGCTGTTAATGGGAAACTCCTGTTGGTTTGCCTGGTATTGAAATAAAAAGGTATTGATGGAGACACTTGGGAGTGCTCTAGACAATTACCTGTTCCTGCAGCTCCCAAATCACAGTGTTTTCAAAACTGCCTTCCAACTGTATTTTTATCACTAAGTACTCTAAGTTGAAAGTACAATGATAATGGCCCATTTTAGTGTAATGATTGCTGACTAATGATCTACTGTCTGATCTCATTTCTGAAAATGTATCTTCTACTATCGATCATGATATTGCATTATGTTGTATTACGAGATGTTTCTTGTACTTTTAATTTCACACAATCGTGTTAGTAAATCACCGAGGCACAAAAAAGAGCTAATGGAAACAGCCTACCGGACAGAGCAAAAACTGGGCAGAAAATGGATTTTGGATAAACTCAAATAAAAAAAGACTAACTCACCTGGGCCTCCCAGTTCATGTCACTGTTGGGATTGTAAACATTTTTTCTTTAAGTATGTATTAAATGATGAAGGAATATGACATCTATATTTTTTAATATATGAAATAAATATAACTACTTTCCCATAAAAAAAAAAGTTTTAAGAGAGTGAAAAATTATCTTGTCTTGGGAAAATTAGAAATCACAGTAAGTGGTTATTTTTATTTGCTTCAAACCTTTTTTATTCCTATACTGTTATACATGCATTTGAGCATGAAATGTTAAGTTGCTGCACTGTTAACATATTTAAAATTGCAGTTTCATCATATCTGGTTAAGTGCACTGTCCTATACTTGGCCCTACTTACAGTCAAAACGCCTCAGAGGGAGAACCTCGACACTCACCAGGGTCCAGAACATTTTCTCGAAGAAAAGAAGATCGTCCCTCTCTCGAAGTAAACAGCTTCAATCCATTTCTTTCACCCCAGGAGCAAACGAGAGCCAAGGACGTCACTGTGGAACGTCCGTTAACATACAGTCCATGGTTAACATCCGCGAATTCAGGCGCCATGTTTTCTTTCTAGCTAACGGATTTACAAAACATGTTTTGTGACAGCTACCAAGCTTTAAGACTATAAACTTAAGTAAACTAAACTATAAACCTAATAAGAACGCTTCAGTTAACTCAAGGTACGTTGTACAAACACTTGCAAGTTGTCCATGAAGTTTTAAGCCTCCTGGCACCTGCGCAACTCTCATTAAAGTCCTACATTGAAGGTCAAAGGACAGTTGATCCACTGACAGGTTATCGCGACCTCCTCTTCTGATTGGTCAGAAGAAACGTCAGTTTAATTAGTGGGTGAATTCACCCTGAGAAATATAAAACTGTGGGTGGTCGGTAGCGTAGTGGGTTACGCAGGCGCCCCATGTGTAGAGGCTACAGTCCTCGCTGCAGCTGGCCCCGGTTCGAGTCCCGCACCGGACGGCCCTTAACTGCATGTCATTCCCCTCTCTCTGCCCCCTGTTTCCTGTCTCTCTTCAACTATCCTGTCCATTAAAGGCATGAAAAAGCCCAAAAAAAATACATAAAAAAGAAATGTAAAACAGTATTAGGTTTAAAGAGATTTAAAATACCAGTATCATGGTGTCCTTTTTTTATTTATTTATTTTTATCTTCATCCTGGCTACTGTGTATATTGTTAGTACTAATCTCAACACAGGCATACGTTGTAAGAAAGACTTGAGAAATAGCCAACAAGACGTGTACATAAAATGTACACGGTTTACTAACACATTTTGGATAACTTTAGGCTACACAAAGTTGATTATATTTTTTTAATATTTGAAGGTGCAGGGTAAACAGCCTATAATTTGCAATATATTCACTCCACATAGCTTACTGACCTTAAAGCCAGAATCAAGAAAAATGTACGTATCCAGAATGCTGTAAAGATAATATTAGGCCCAGGCACTACTAGACATTGTGGCCCCAATAAAAAAACAGTTCACTCTGCTCCTTAAATTTAAAATATCTGAAGTACAATCATTGCATTTTTCAGGGCCCCCGCACAGCTCTGCACCACCCCGTAATCTGTCTGGCAAAGCTAAGCATCTTGTTTTGTACTTGCGAAATTTCCCCACTTCATTTACTGAAACAAAAGCAAACGAGGCAGAGGCAGGTTTGGATGATTAAAAAAATGTCAATCAAATTCACATCATACTGATTCGAGGGGACTCTTGTATTCACAATTACAGTTTTCACAAGTTGTGACTTCATACTTTTTTTGTTTTTATTTCACTTGAAACACACTAAATTCTCAATGGTACTCACTTATGGCACTCTCTATTTCCATTGAACAGCAGCATTCATCACAAACGTACATCACTAGCTGATGGTAAACTTGTGTAAAAGTATCCAAGCATAAAAGTTTCTTTTAGTGTCAGAAGGCTCATTATAAAATCTTCTTTGACTTCATCCTTGCATTTGGCTGTGGAAGTTTGAATAAATAATCAAATTATTTGGCTTGATCTATCAGTGGAAAAATTAGCATTCATGAACATATTTCTGCATCACAGAGCTAGAGGCTGTCATATGGCTGAGAAACCTTTCTTTCAGGTCCCTAGTGTGTCCAGTGATTACAAACAGTGGGAAGAAAGATGGAAAGCAGCAGTGCTTTCCTTTGCCTCATGCCTCTTCTCCTGCTGAGATGCAAATGCAAACGTGTGAGTGCTGAGTCTCCATGTAACATGTTGCCTCTCATGTGCATTAACTACCACGCGTTAATTACTTGTTTTGTTCACGAGTCCCTGCATAGCTTCTCGCTTTTCTGTCACTGATCAGGCCTGATCATATGTGAGCAATCCATCCTTCTCTCTCATTAATTAATTACCAAGAAGCTGCAGGTCACATGACCTGCCCTGATGACAAATGGCGTATTTTGCCATCTGTCAGTGGTTTTTGCTGCAGTCATCTAGTGGGAGTATTACATGAACTCTGTGGATAAGAAATCACATTTCTGCTTTCATTCCTACTTATGTCATTTAAAGTATTGAGCATCATGTGTCGCATTAAAAATTCTGACAGTCAAATATGATTTTCTTTGTTGGTTGCACTACCTGACATGACAAATCTAATAAACACACATGCCACTTAATAAAAAAAGGTTGCCTTTTATAAATGGAGGACAAACCACAAAATACATTAGCACAGCTCTGCTGACTGCATGATCTATATCGTCACAATGATAGCCATGGATGTCAAGAGAAGACTTGTGGCATTAAATCCTTAAAATAGCTCTGAGGGTTTATTCAGGCTTAATTTAGGCACCATTAAAGTAAAACTGTCTGGCTAATGAATGTGCTACAGTGGACAACGATGCAAGCAACAGTGTTTGTCATGTGGGTTTCCTCCCTCTTTGTACTGTCTCATAGAAAAATGAATGTTTCCACATTTTGTAAAATATGCTTGTTTTCCTAATTTATAGAATAACATGAGGAGATCAATAACACTGTTATATTTGTACGTATAAAGGTACATCTAGCAGCTGGCAATTTTAGCTTACCATAAAGACTGGAAACAGGTAGAAATGGCTCTTGTCTCACACATCGAAATCCAACTGATTAACATGTTATATATTTTGTTTATCTAGTAGAAAAAAAGGATTAATCAGTTAAAATGATCTTATGAAACTGAATTCTGGATTTTCTGTTCACAGAATGGTATGTAAGAAAATTAGCATGTGTGTTACAATTTATACCCTGAACACAACCTACTGTATAACAGGTAAAGTTGACCTTTATCCCTGGATCAACTCTGGCTCCAGCCTTCCAAACATGAGGCTCGGCAAGTGTTAAACTGTCCAACCAGACTGAAACACTGCAGTTCTTTTTTCATTGTACTTAACTTTATTTTATCCCTTAATTGTTTTAACCACCACATTGGTATCTAGCCATGGAGATAGTCATGGATTGATTTGCTGAGATCTTGATATCTCATTCGGGAATACCATTCAGAACACCTAATGTTCTCTTTTTAGTTATCACACAATAGAAACATGAGCAACATGTCCTCTACCACAGAGATATGGCTACACATGGCAATTAAAGCCCAACTCATTTTGTGATGTTTTCCTCTACATGCACAGTATGCTCTTCACTCAGTCCATGTTATTAGCATAAGAGCCTGGAAGCTGGACAATAGACAACTGAAAAATGGATTGTGCCATACAAAGGTTCAAGAGTACAAGAGTTCATTATGCTAAAGAGGAACAAAGGACGCGCTGTATGACTGAGGCAACAACACAAGTTGCATTCTTAAGCAGGGTTTTGAGTTTTCCATAACAGAGCAGCGACTGGACGTTGATTTCTCTTCTGGCAGTGCAAGTTAATCAAGACTACTACTGGGGTGCATCTTTCAAAATAAAACATCCCCTGAGACATGCAGCCACACTGAGGGATCACAAACCAAGGACAACTTACTTAATTCCAGTGGTAGTGTTGGTGTGCTGCATTTGAAACTGCTGCTAGTTTGATATTAATAGAAAACGCTTTTCTGGAAGGTGCTCAGAGGTATATATATCGTTTGAAATCAGGCTTCTCTTTTTTTCTTGAAATAATAAATTATGGACCAAACACACCATGACTCCTCACAGTTTCTGTTTTGTAGCTTCACTGCAATTTTCAGCGGGTCAATATTTAAAGACATGTAAAGGGGTTCAGGAGGAGTTTCACCAGTCCCCACAGAGAAAGCCTGAACTAATTTCATCACCAAACACAGCTGTCAACATCCAATAAAAAGTAGGGGAAAAGAGATACAGTCCTGAATATAAAACTTAAATGACTTCACTTTTATTTTTCTCCAGCTATTCATAGAGAAAGGGGTCATGGAGATGAATGCCAATGAACAGCTGTGTTTATTCATTATTCTTATCCAGAGTGATAATCCAAAGTTTATCTGATATGGATTGCTGAGAGCTGAGACACACCGCAGGAAAGCATGGATAATTTGGCAGGAATAGCAAGTAGCCCCAACACCCCCACCCCTTAACCCCACCCCCACACAGGCCCTAATCTTTTATTGAACAACCCGAATAACACAAATGAGTTCGTGCATCTTTATTTGTAACATTCAAAGGGACCAATCATTATCTTTTAATTACTAGTACCCAGTAGTGGGGCCCATTAAAGCAAAGTAATTAATCTAACACTTTGGCAAGGGAGGGGATCTGTTGTACAAACAGCAAGTTCATTGAAACTGGTTTTGAGCTATAATATTTACACATGAAGAGGCACTGAATAGCAAATTAATGGTGCAAGCAAGGACTAAAGTGAGGCAGTACAAAGAACAGAAAGTACGCATGACACGAACACTACACAATAGTTTATCAGATACTATTTACTTCATTACATTTTCCTTTTATTTTCAGGCTCCATTGCTGAGAAAAACACCCCTTGCACAATGGCTGAAGATGAAAGAACCAAATAAATCAATAAACAAAGTGCAAATATATTATGATCATACACAAAGCCTTGTGTATGCACCTTTGTCTGCATACAATATAAATGCTATTTATATCTCTTGTTAACATATTAGTGTGCGCTCCAGCTGTGGTGATGATTGATTAACATGTCAAATTAAATCACTGTCAAAGTAACATTAGTGGTGCTGATATTCCAAACAGTCCAATTACAGCCATTAATTGAGTGAACCCACTCGGCTCTCAAGGACAACAGAAGAGTCTTGACGACCACAAAGATCTGATTTCACTGTCTGTAATCACGACTGCCATCTTTGGTGTGGTTTATAGAAAATAACAATTCAATCAATAAGCATCAATTATACATAAATGTCACCCAGTTGCAGCTCTACATAGCTGTTAAGCATCTTTAAGCTTGTTGTTTTGACTGTACAGCCCACAAATTCACCCTCTCCAACCCCATGTTTTCCAGCAGCAGGCTGTTAGAGCTAAATAAGGTGCTAATAAACCTACTGCCATTTACCTTCTCAGCACAAAAAGACAGACAGATAGGTAAAATACATAACAAGTGAAGAGCCAGATTTTCTTCTTACTAACTGTTGGAAACCAGTTCACTGGAGCTCAGAATGAAATTATTAAAATGATTAGAAGGCAAGAAAGTGAGTCCGAATTAAATGATATAGCGGTAATATGACAGAAGTAGCATTGTGGTTCCTGTTTATTGGGGACTTATTCTATGCAAGTGCAGGAATAATGTCACTCTTCTAAGCCACCAGACTTGTAGAAAACAGGAATTACTGGTCCATCATTTAGTTTGTAAGTGCTTTTGTGTGACTTTTCAGAATGTGAACTAACCCTTATGTTTTTGCCAAATGCCTGATAAGTGAAGCCAATGTGGAAGTCACTTGACTGCATTCCTTCGAAAGGCCAGCAGGGGGGCTGTATGTAAGTCAGTAGAAAAAGCTTACTTCTCACTTGTTTTATAACCTCACTAAACATTCTGATAATGAGTTTATGGTCTCAATTGCTAGTTCTAAGTCTTCTTCAACACAGCATGTTGATTTTGTAAGTTATAGTCCCATTTACAGTAAAATAGAAGATAAAGCAGGGTATACTTTAGAATTGGGAAACATCGTTATTGTCACTGTGCGTTTTCATCTTTCATCTTTTACCCATTCAGCGTTTTTCACTTCCTGAGAGTTAACTGTAACATTTTGGCCCCTAAAAACATCTTGTTCAATGTTTGGTTGGATCAAAGGACACTCTATGGAGTTGACTGTTTTTAATAATGTTTTTTCCTTGCTAACCAGCTAGCACTTGCGTTAGCTGATGATGTAGCATCATTCTGGCTCCAAATCCGTTCTGCACAATTACTGGTTGCAAAAAAAACCCCAATATGGTGATAGCTAGAAACCAAGATGGCAACGGCCAAAATGTAGCTTTAGAACCAGAGCCTACAATCCAATGGGTGACATCACCAACAAAAAAAAAATGCTAATTATCCCATGAATGATTTTTGGGATAATAACACTTTCTGCATTTAACTGAATCTATAGAACTTATTATAATTGATAATGTTAATAACTAAACCAGCCAAAATACAGGTAACTCTTGAGACAAGAGAATATTTCTGAAGCTGCAGTGGACCTAAAAAAAAATAAAAAGTCACTGCTGCTGCAGGACCCATTTCCCATATTGGAAGTGGATATTGCAATGTTGATTTGCTATTTTGATATTGCACATCCATTTTCTATATCACTAATTGACATCTCAGTATCCATTTCACACAAAAACATGTTTTTTATGACAATCCTGTGATAATACATAGTTATATGGGGCATACTGTAAAATAGTGAATCATAGAACAGTGAGAACCAATCATAATACTGTGCGACTCATACTCGGTGCTCAGTTTTATGATGTGAGTTTAAACCACAATTTAAATAGATTATTATTATCCTCTATCACCATATCTATCTCACTAAAATCATAAAGTACTCGGGAACTGAGATTGCCCTTCAAAATAATATAGATAGAAATAGAAATATCCCTTCACTTTGTGAGAAAAAAATGAACAATGAGCGCAACTAATTACGCTGTTTTGCAAACTTTTTATTTCTGCCTCTGGAAAAGAGAGACCATCATCACCATTGGAAGAAAACAACAAAGTAGGGCTCTAGAGGAAAACGGTTAGGAGATTTGACAGCCCTGTGGTAATTTGTCAGGGTCGTTCTCCATGAGCATCTCTACATCGTCCCCACACTTCATACAGGAAATGATTCATCTGCATCCAGGAGAGAAGCTGAGCGCCATTTCTAAATTACCTATGAGTTATCTTCTCAATAACTTCTAATCAGACAGCTGCCGTTTCCTCCACTGTAAACAAAAGTAATTACAGTAGATGTGATGGATGGAAAGAATAAGACAGCTTCTGCATGCTCAGGACCAGTCTGGGACTCTGTAGAGCAGAACACTTTAATTAGGGACGGCCTAGCCCAGCACAACTGAATGAGTCTGACAAAGCACACATTTCAGCTGCTAAAATAAGCCTCTGCCTATGCAGTGCCTTTTGTTTTCCCAAGTTTGGGCCAGTGATTTACTTCTGTGCCTCTAAGGATGTTGTGTTGAAAAGGGAATATAATCTAGCATGATATCACTTAATCCTGATAAAAGGCAATGAGATTTTAAATAGAATTTAGGAGAAAAATCAAATATGCAACCACGGAGTCAAATAAAAGCTGCAGCTTTCATTAGCCAACGAGGAGTGTCATTACTTATTTGCTCTTCAGTGCGCTTGCTGATTGATCATTGTTTATTCATATTAAAACTCAGAGCAAATAGAGTAAAGTTGGGGGACAAATAAAATCCAGATCCTGTGTATATTCAATACTCTGTAAATTAGAGGTGTGAATCGCCAGAGTCCGATACTTGAGTCACGATACGATATTATTGCGATTTTAAGCATTTTGCAATATGGTGAGTATTGCGATACAATACATTGCGATTTAACTGTTAAACTACATTTTGTGTCAATAAAATTAAATTCAATCAAGAATTTTTTTGTTAAATAAAATAAAATTCTCAGTCTTTTCATCTCACTTCAGTCTTTTTATTTCTCCACAATGAGAGTTAAACCCACAGACTGACCAACAAAGTATTCAGTCAAACTGAACTAAACCGATATCAAACATGTATGGCAGCAACAACGGCAGCATTTTCTCAAACTTTCCTCAACTTTAAGCTTCACTGCTCTGAATTTTTTTTTAATAAAACCTTAAAAAAAGCATAACTTTGCAGCGTTATTTTGACTACTTTCCGAAACAAATTCCTTAGATCTTCTGGTTAAATATGATACCAGTATATCCAATATTTTCCTAAAAGTGAGCTTTGGTTTGTCACCATTAAAAAACAAAACACGGCAGGGTTTTATCAGCTCCAGGCATCAATAGAATAGTCTAATAACAATTCTCCGACTCAGACGTGTGGACTTAATGCTGACTCAAATTTGCGTACAAAAGCTGATCGTACCCTCCGCTCACGTCAAAATTGATAAATGCCAAGCCTTGGGTAGAAATGATAGTACACCCACTTTACGCTCACTTTCTGTTGTATGCTCGTTTGATAAATGAGGGCCACTCTCACTACAAGTTCACTTTTCATACATGTGGCGTGTGTTGGAAAAACAGGTATGCAATGTTTTTGTGTTTACGCAGCTTTGGTACATGAGGTCCCTGGAAACACTGACCTATCAGAGCCGACTGGGCGTTTTCAGGAGGGGGGCCTTAAAGAGACAGGTGATAAGAAACAGCATTTCAGACAGGGTGAGTAGAGGTATATTCAGACAGTAAGAGAAAATGTGTTTTTGAACATTAGAGCATGTAAACATGTTCTCGTACAAACCCAAAATACAACCATGAACCTGAAAATAAGCAAACATTTCTCCTACCTACTGATTTGGGTGTTTATACGCATCCTCCAGAATGACAAGTTTGACAGTTTCAAAAAGAATTCTTATGACTGCTCTCTAATCCGTGGCCTATATATTTAAAGTAAAGTTGAGGAAAGTAAAACTAATTGGAGGGATCTATAATGAGAAATTGCCTTTTGGGGTTAAAACAAAAAAATCAATACTTACTGTTAAAGGAGATGGAACTCAAACCACAGTCTCCTGTGTCAAATTCAGACACTTTGTAAACTCAACTTTTCACCCCATCCTTAATACTGCTTTACAAGAATCAGAAGCTCCATTGATTTTACCACAACTGAGTAAAATCTTTAGCCCTGGGATCCTAATGCAAAATGTCTTTGGTATGTCAGTGGCTCACATACCTTCTTTGGATTTATTCCCTGTAATGTGCATCGACAGAGTTAAGGTGAACAGAAGGTGGATGGTATAAATAATGTTATGTTCCAACATGATGTGACACAGATAAGCGGTGATTAAACTTTAATGCCATGACAAGAAAATGCTTTTATTTCATTAGAATCCAAACATGCAGAAATTGCTAAAAGGTGTAATTCCAAACAATCACAGTAATGTTCATTTAAAAAATTAATGACTGATTTTAGGTGTCTGAAAACATTGAATCATGAATTTGGTCTTTGAAGAGGAGTTGCTGGCAAAATATTTCAGATATAAAACCTTTTGAATGGATTCCTGGTTCAGTTTGATCCTGAGGTCATGACTACAAATGTGCATTCAATATTGAAGTGAAGTATATGGGTTAAACTGTATGCTCAAGGAGTTGCGGTACTGCATTTTGTGTGGGGTCTGCATGTGGCAGCAGCATCATTGTCTGCAAAGTCAAGTGAAAAATCTAATTGAAAAGTGCTTTGAATTTGATGTATACACATGGTCTTCCCTTTGTTGAACCTTTGACTTTATGAACAGTGACTATAAGGGTATTTCCTTTGATGTTCACTGTGCTATCAAGGGATTTCCATCCAACAGTTACCTACATTTTATACAATATACCCCTGCAGGGGTCCACTCTTCTGTGCTTAATAGGCACAGCACCACTTCCTTTTGTACCTATTGCATCTACATGTCTTTGATGTTGATCGTCAATAAAAAAAAAACCACGACCAGTTGACCCTTTCTTCCATTTTCTCCTGGTTTCTTTAGACACCAACATCTATAGCATGGCACAATTTCACTTAGCTTTTTTCACAGAATACTGATCAGAAAACATAAATGCTCGTTGAAATCGCAGCACACCAAAAAGCACACATTTATGTTGGTGTAGAGGGCATGTTTCTGTGACTCCACTTGATTTGGCAAATCATGGTATTCTGATGAAATGCTCTGCCAAGTTCAGTTATTAGGGGTGGGGGGTTGGGGGTTTAGACATTTTATTTCATTTTGCAGGAGCCAAAGTTGGACTGATGACAACTTCCATGGCCAAGGTTTAAACAGAATAAGTACTTCACTGTACATGAAAAAAGGTCAGGTGCAGTTTGCACCTGTGTAGATAGGCATTCTGTACAAATTTGTGTGTCATGCATACTATTAGTGAGTGCATGTGTGCTTGATTTCGGAGTATAGTATGTGGAGGAACAACAATTGCTGATGGGGAAAACAAATCTCCTGCATCCTTCATATCCAGCTGCAATTTAAAATTAGGTTATCTTTATTATTGTGACTGTTTACCAATAATAACAGAAACAATTGAACAATTTGTTTTTATTTTTACACTGAACTGTCCAGATGTCATACCTGTTACTGTCATACTAAGATTGGCCTCCTTTCAGTATATTGAACCCCTTTAATAAGAAAATAAATGACACATAACAGTGATTTTGTACTTAACACTAAAATTAAAGACTTCATAAGCATTGTGGATGCAGTCACCATGATGTCACGCATTGGTTTGGGAACTTGAAGCCTCAAGTCTGGCACCTTGGTTGTCACCATCTTGGTTTGTTGGAGTCAGATGTGACCATATTTGGCTTAAAGCCTGAAGCTGGGGAGGGGAACACTAGGCTAGCGTCTAACCCTTACTAGCTCACTAGCTTGGTTTGTATGATGCATCCATAATTCAGAATAAAAAGCAGACTCAGGGGCGTCCCGGTGGCTCACACTGGTAGAGCGCTTGCCATGTAGGCTGAGGCCTTGCTGCGGCGGAGCCGGGTTTGAATCCGGCCTGAGCTCCCTTTGCCGCATGTCTTCCCCTCTGTCACCCCCTTTCACTCTGTCAATAAAGCATAAAAATGCCTAAAAAAAGCAGACTCATTGGTGTCTTTTACAAATTTTTAGATGAACAAAAATATTACAGTTGACTCATACAATCCAACTTCTTTTTGCATCCAGTGGAGTCGCCCCCTGCTGGCCATTAGCGTCGAGTCAAGTTTATTAATATAGCATGTTTAAAAACAACCATAGTTGACCAAAATCAGCAAGAGCAAGATAAAATAATGTAAATGAAACCGTAGGACAACAATAAATGATGATGCAAATGCATGGTTGATATTCAGTGCACAAAGTCAAAAAAGCAAAGAGTATAAAATACTATGAAGATCATTCATTCATCCTTGACCTCTTATCTGAACTCGGGTCACGGGGGGCTGGAGCCAATCTCTTATAACATAAATTAAATAATAATAATAATTAAAGAGTAAAATATTCAAATGCTGAAACCACTAAATGCAAGCAAAAGCCATTGGAAGGGGAACATTTGATAGTAACAGAAGGCTTTTCCAAAATTTTGGAGCTAGGGACAATTAAAAGCAGAACTGGAGGTCGCTTCTTTCCTGAATTCAGTTCAGCAAACTTACTTATTCACATTTTCTGTACTTTTAAAGCTCCATTCAGGGAATATTTTAAATAATAATGTTGAATGAGATTCAAAACCCATCTCAGAGATCAGTGTGCTAGTGGAAGAACAGAGGGACATATTGACCCAGCATGTAATGCACCCACACGCAGTAACTGACATTACAGAACAGCCAGAAGCTTGTTTTCCATTCATCCACTACTTACCTGGCTCTGCTGGCCCAGAAGTATTTCTCCCCAGCTATTTTTTTCAAGCACCCGGGGGGATCCTAAGACCTTCGCAGGCCGGTCTGTTCTTGATCCGCCCAGAGTTCTTCTCCCAGTTGGATTTGCTCTGACCACCTCCACAGGGAAGAATCCTGGAGGCATCCTGATCAGATGCCCACATCACCTCGACTTCTGATGCAAATAGCAGTGGTGCAAACGTATACTCTCTGTCACTACCCAGAGTTACCCAGAGCTTTGGAAAGGTATTTTTTTGGTAAACCCCGAGCTTTTCTTTCAGGCTCAGCTCTCTTTTCACTATGACAGTAAAATGCCCACCCTATTATTACTGCCATACCAATCCACGATCTTATTCTCTGTCTTGCTGCTGCAAATACCAGATGCCTTTATGTAGTTTTTAATGGTGGAGATATCAAAAGGCCTGACGTGACAGTACAACCTAAAAGCTTAAGAAAAATCCCTCTGTATATATTCACAGCTGGTATTCTTGATTTTTTTTTTTTGCATGGAGGCTTTACTTCTCAGTACCTGAATTGTCTTCTTTTTTTCATTCGAGCTTGGCATGTCTGCCCTCCCAACAGAAACCTTAATGTTCTGACTCTCTTAAATCCTTACGTCAACATCTTATGCTCAGTAAGGCTGCTTGCCATTCAGGGCAGAGGATGAGAGTTTTTATGAATTCAGGTGCTTTCAAGTTTTTGTTTCTTCTCTTACTTTCACAGCACGATTCACTCAAGGAATTTTGATCCAACCTCGAAAGCAACTCTTTTGCCCTTCAAGATATACTAGTTGGGATGTAGAGCTTTTCAAAATGTAGAACTTAAACAAGGGCGTAAAAAGGTTGTCTGAAGATCTAACAACCTTTTCGTTAGTGCTGTCCTTACACATTAAACTTAGTGTCTAATAAGGACGTATAATTAAAGGTCAGTATTTTAAACTCAAATGTGACATCTCTTCATTGACGTGATTAATGAAATATGCTGCTGTGTTTGTCTGAATTTGAGTTTGCACTGATACTTCTTCAATTCATAAAACTCCATGTTAAACTATAATTAATGTTTGTTCTACTTGTGTTTGACACAATTTCACAAGGTCACACAAGAACCACTAGACCAATACTATATATTGTTTTTTGCTTTGAGTTTTGAACATGAAAAAATATTTCAAGTGTTCTCTGCAATGTTTTCAGTACAGATTTGTCAGGCAGTTTGAATGAAGTGGTGTACTTTTCTAATTGGTAGTATCATATCTATTTTTTAACCATGAAACTACAGCTAGAAGGTAGTCAGCCTAGCTTAGCATAAGGACGAGAAGCAGGGGGCAACATCTAGCATGACTTTGTCCATTGGTAAAACAATCTCCAAGAATTGTTCTGAGGGTGCTGGTAGGCTTTAACAATTAACCTATGGCTAAGCCCCGCCCCCTCCACTCACTCGGACAAACAGTCAACATTGGGTGACGGGTTAGGCTAAAGATAACTTTAACATCTCTAAAAAAACATCTCTAGCAGAGCGACAACATGTTGCCTCAAATACGTTGTTGACTTACCTTAGAACAGATGTAGACATCCTTGTTAATTTTATCCACGTTTACTTGGTGTTGTGGTCATAACTTTATCCAGAGCAGACACTTATCTGGGTTGAGATGTTTCTTGGGAAAGGGTAGTAAATCACCCCGTGGCCCAGCCTCTCAGGATAGCCTAGTGTCGGAGTTGCATGTACCCCATGAACACCGTTTGACCATTTTAAATTTAAAATGTCAAGAAAAAACATTTAAAAACAATTGAAAACTGACTAGCTCCAATGCATTTCAATGGACATGGAAGCAAAAAATGTCTGAGTGTATTGGGTTGGCTATGCACACTGTGATTGGCTCATCGCGTTTGGGGGCGTGGCTTAGCCATACTGCCCTACAAAGCCTAACTGCAGTAACTACATTTTTGGTCGAAATTGAGTTATAACTAAAAATTAACTCCTTGATGTCTGTTTTATCTTGTGACAAAGTTTTAGATTTCAATTTTGCTTATTTTCAGAGAAATAATGATATAAAAATTGCAGTAACTACAAAATCCAACTCAAAACCAAAGCAGACCGCAGTAATTGCACTTACTGCGGTCTGCTTTGGATATATATACGAATTTAAACATAAAACCAAAGCAGACCGCAGTAAGTTCACTTACGGTCATTGTGTTGAATAGTGAAGACAAGAATAACAGTAATTATAAGTCTATTTGATAGGGAAACTATCACTATATAGTGATTAAGTAAAAAAGTGAGATAAAATTATATTAAGACTAAATTATAACATAACTTTATAATATCAAGTCTAAAATACACAAATCTTTGAATAGAGTTGTTAAACACTTTTAAATACACTTATAACAAAATCAATTTGAAAATGTTTATTCACTGAAAACAAAATATAAAAGCTGAAAGAAGACAACAACATTGTAGTTACTGCACTCTGCTTTTGCAGTACTATGAGAACCTTTTACAGCAATGCAAAACCAGAGTGCAGTAACTACATTTTTGGGGTCAAAGGTAAAAAAAATCATCATGATTTTTGAGCATAAAAATTACATCATCAATACATGTAGAAATAAGTGTCATATCACTTACCTACCTATAACCCATTTGGCTGGCCGGTTCAGAAACGTTCAAAAACTTTAAAGCAGTTTTTCTTAGTTTCACCCTTTGCGTAGTTACTGCAGTTAGGCTTTGTAGGGCAGCATAGGTCAATTGGACAGACCCAGGCTAGCTGTTTCCAACCCTCTCCAGTAACTTAACCGTGTCCTGGCTGTAGCGCCATATCTAATGGACCCAGCATGGTATCACCATGTCGTTAGAATAATATGCCATGGGGCGTTCCCGGTGGCACACCTGGTAGAGCGCATACCACAGAGGCCCAGTCCTTGTAAGCGGGCGGCCCGGGTTCGAATCCGGCTCGGAGCCCTTTCCCGCATGTCTTCCCCTCTGTCTCCCCCTTTCACTCTCAATATCTCTCCTATCAATAAAGCTACAAAATGCCCAAAAAAAAAAGAATAATATGCCAATTTCCAAGTCATTTCATGTGCTATCATGATGCATTTTTGCTTTTCGTGTCACATTTCACACCACAGGAATATTAGATCCTCAGAGCAAGTGTTCTGTAAGTCTGCTCATGTAGTATAATGACTGAGAAAGTCAGCTGAGAGCAGGATGAGGTGAATGGATATTTCAAACAAACACATGACTTTCACTCAGGAGACCACTGTTTGTATCCTGTGTGTAACAAAAAGTCAAAGTCGAGTTATTTATGTTAATTACTTAAATAACATTTCATTACTAACTAACTCATTTTACATAAAAAACATATTTATTTTAATCCAAACCATGATCTTTTTTATAAACCTAATCAAATAGTCTTTGTTGCCTGAACATAACCAAGTAGTTTTCTTCACAATGTAAACCACATGTTTAAAACTGGGACTGTGTGCCTGTATGTTACAAATAAGGAATGAGAATGGGGCATTAAATTACATGTGAACAGCTTAAAATGTGTAGACATGACGTGCAATAAGTCCTTAAAAGTGGGGTGCTATGTGTACGCCTTTCTATGGACAGTTATGTCTATCACTTTAACGTAATAACTTAAAATTTATAGAGACATGCTCAATCTCCTCAGGTTTGAGAGAATAATCAGTTTTGGGTTTTTAATCAGTAAGCAATCCTATAATTCAATAGAAACCACATAATAACCCCATAGTTATGTCAAAGTTATTCCCAATTGTTTCTCAATTTAAATAAATTAAGTTTAAATTAATTAATGTAGATTCATACGTGTAATGTATATGCAACATGAAAATAGGTCACAGTATCTGCCTTCAAACCCCCATATTGGTGGATCACTATCGCAGTTGACTTGCCTGTTTTATGTTCGCTCCCGCCTCTGCATACTAAATACATTATCGAACCTCCTCAGGAGGAATAAAACACAGCGTAAAATGCTGGCAGCGTTTTCTCCT
This sequence comes from Centropristis striata, assembly GCF_030273125.1. Classification (NCBI taxonomy): domain Eukaryota; kingdom Metazoa; phylum Chordata; class Actinopteri; order Perciformes; family Serranidae; genus Centropristis; species Centropristis striata. Next base: position 35,167,730 of record NC_081518.1, read on the forward strand.
TAAGCGGTTAACAAACCCAGCAGATCGTAAAAATGATGCAAGGATGCTCACAGTGAGCAGAATTCGCAGTAAGTGTTTACACACCATGCTTAGATCCAGAGTTAACGGACTACTGGCCGTAGCCCAAGCTATTTACATGCACCTTGATAACTTGTGATAGAGTATCCCAGGATTCCATGAATAAACCAATTACACAGTGGTCTTCAATCCTGGTCTGGGTTTTCTTTACTACCCTCTACTTAATTGCATTCACTTTCTGCCCCTGTTGTGAATCAGTCCCTGATTAGACTGCTAGAATGAAGCCGACAGTGCTCCAGTCTGGATGCAGAGTACTTGGACTGAGAGCTGCTGACCTCAGGTGTCCCATCCCAAACAGAACATGGGCCACGAGCTGCCAGCTGCCTCCTCTCTATTTGACTGAGGTTCCTTTTATTAGAGGGGAAAGAAATGGGTGTAAGAAGTGTGCATGCTTACGTTGAAGTATCTGCTAAACAAAAGGGGGAAAAAAATAAAGGAGGATATTTACTAAAGAGCACACTAAGCATTTACTGTGCACTAAAATTTAAGGAGCACATCTGGCCCCATTACAGTGACTACTTTACTGAGACCTCATGTTCAAATCAAGTCCAATGCAGAGTAGCAGAAGTGCTAATATAAATCTACTGCGTGATTAGACCACAGCCTGAGCCAGAATATGTGAGCTCTGCGGAGTGTGGAGAGCCCTCTGAAAAAAGGAAAAGAGCACTGGTGTTCTCTCTCTCTCCAAGATACTGTTTCATCCCATCTGCATTCATACCATTTTTTTGCTGGAGTGTTTGTCAGTCTGGGTTTTTTGGCCACAAATAGCTGCCCGATATGTTCTCAGTAATATGCACTAACTGTGTGTGTGAAGTGTGCGTATGTATGTGTGGCAACTGATGAAAACTCAACAGATACTCCAGTCGTTTCACTTTTGGCTACCGTCTCTGTGCATTTGTGGAGTAGAGACTTACAATTTATGATACATGCCACGTTAATGCCAACGTGGGTACATGCCATTTTTTGTCTTTGTCATTTTGAGTCTCTTTGTTGTTGCTTTAGGTCTGTTCGTTGTCATCATCTGGTATCTATTTGTGACTGTTTTCCGTTTTTTGTAGTTGTGTCTCATTGTTGTCATTGTGAGTCTTTTTTGATGCGTTGCACCTCTATATAGTCATCTGTGTCTCTTTGGAGTATTTTTAAGTTTCTTCCCAGTCTCTATGTGTGTCTTCATGTGACTTTTTGCAGGAGACACTCTGGACTTCTGGACCTGGGCCTAGGCCTGTTAGGCCCATTCAGTAATCCATCCATCACCACACCAACCCATTACCTGCTTTAAGTGTGAGTTTGAATTGAATATAATCTGGGGAATGTTCCTTTACGTGTGTGTCCGAGGCTTGGCTGTGGGGCAGCTCGAACCCATGCCAAGTGTTTTATTTTGATAGATAAATAAAGATGTGGCATTAGCATCTTAAACATTTATCCTCTGGTGCCCGGGTCTGTGAGGAGTGACATTAAGTGCGATCAATTACGCATGTGAAGTAAGTTAAGTGAAGAAATGCAGTTGGCAGGTGAAGTCAACTGATAGCAGGCTTGTGCTGCATGTTGCTGAGTATTTGAAGAAATGTAGAGTGAATTTTTAAGTACAGAGAGACATTGCCAAATTTCAATACCATCGCTGCCCTTTTTACGTTGTAGCATGCTGATGTACATTTGACTACACGTGGCTGCTGTGTTCCGTCAAAGGGACGGTTTCTAATGTAGAACAATCAACTTTGCAACAATCAAGTGCATTTAAACAGGCATTTGTTGCTGTAATTTGTTCTCCTGCACATTTACACTGTAAGCAATGGGTAACAAAATTCAGCTGAAGCTAATATGAAGCCTCAGTCATCTAATTAAGCCAAATCAAGTGGGCATCTTCCAAAGAGTCTTTGTAGTAAGAGATCTGAAGCTGTCCTTTAACCTTGAAGTTGTATACATTACCCTTATTAACATGTGTGTCTCCACTTCTCAACAATGACCACATTATTTATTTTTTCTTTTAGGTTGCCAAGTGATGGCCACTTGTCTTTGAATGTTGTTTGAAGTAATTTGGAATTAAGGATTGTGAAAGGCTTGACAGACTTCCAAATTAATGAGGGCTTGGCATTTGCTTCTTTTGTCTCACAAAAATTATTTTTTTTAATTCCCAGTGTGTACATTCAGCATTGAGCTACTGTTTCATCAGAGTTCCTTCAGTTTGACTTTGGTTTTCTTTTCTTTTTTTATGATTTTATATTTCTTTTATTTTGCTTCCAAGAACCCATTTTTCACATCTCCCAAATCCCAAATTTCCACTAGCCCCATGTCCCTTCTTAACTACAATGTAAGATTTAGAAGTCTTTGCAGACATTTCAGTTTTAGGGGACCACAGGCTCCAGCGCTCACTGTCAGAAGAAAATGTCTTCAAGACTGGCATTTTCTCCTTCTTAAATCCCATGACATTTTTTCCAGTCCCTGAATGAGAGAATGAGCGCTTCTCAGAGAGGGGCCAACCAAATAAACCCCTCTTTGGGCCTGGAGCCACTAATCTGTAATTTAATTTCAGGCGGGTGTCTGGGCCATGAGGACACACAGCAAGGTCAAGGGCTACTGTACAGAGAGATCTGCGCATTTGGGCACAGCCTGGGGTTTGATCAACAGTCTCATCCAGCTTAGGAAGAGGACACAGAAAGTGTGCATGCTCCTGTGCATGTGTGTGTTGGTGAGGTATTTCTGCACTACTTACACAAGTCAGACTTGATGCAAGGTAGCTATTTCGCGTATGACAGCAACAAACAATCACAGAGAAAATCCATTATTCAAAACAAGTAAAATGTTTGGGATGACTGAGCATCTGCAAACAGAGAGGGATTAGCCCTAAAATAGGACTGCGTCTAACTGGGAACAATTCGACATGTCAGTGTTGATCTGCACATAAATGAAATATTTGTATTGCTTTGACCATAATTCATGTTTTACTCATTATGTAGAATAGTCTAGTCGGCAGATAAATCAACTAATGGAAAAGTGGAAGGATGAATTTGAGCAGCATGGCTAATCCTGTGGGTGAAGAAATGTCTGTAATAAACTCGACCTTGTTCTGCCTGAACGAGCACAAAGTGGCCCCAGGAATGGGACCAATAATTACCAATGACCAGGCAGTTTCACCATGTCTCTTTAATGTAAATAGGCACTGGGTTATCTGACACAAATGGCTTTGGCATTCATACATGGACATATGGCACGGGGACTCGCTCAAGTACCTAAAAAAATGCAATAAAACAACCATTACAGCCCTTAGCGTGAAAGAGATAAAACATTCCACACCAGTAGCGGGAATGAGCGGAGATACTCTGTGTTCGTTAAAAACAATTTCTTACATATAAGGCTGTCAGGTCAGTGAGAAAATCAGGGTGTATCCCATGCACCATTTGCAGTTTGTTGGAGCTTAGCTGGCATTCAATTTCAATTCCCTCAAGTTACTGAATATAGGAGAGCGGCACACACTGACAGGTACAAGTTACTCCAGCGACAGACGCTAATTAGCAAGTGCAGGAGTAATGGGAGAGCCAAGCTCTCTCTCTGGCAGAGAGACAGTGATGGCAACTGAGGCAGGGTCATCTCTTTAAGTGTCTCACTTCCTATTAGACAGGAGATCTCTGGCACATGCCCCATCACAACCCATACGGAGTGATGTCAGCGGCAGAGAAAGGATCCTGTCACATCCTGTAGTTTTCAAACAGAGTTTCTTATTTGCATAGAACAAGCCGCTCAACTCCGTTCACTCACTGCCGCGGCCCTTCCATTGACAGGCAAGGGAGGGAAGGGCAATAGAAAATAATGGCACACGATGTGTTTATGTGTTTTGATGGAAACTCGAGGGAAAGTCTTAGAAAGAAGATGATGGACTCATCTTCTGCTCAGCGAGGCTTTGACATTCTGTAGGGGACGCTGGAAATAGTCTCCAGGTTGATGGATAGGTGGAGTGGGATTACCCGCCAGACTCATCTCCTACACGCCGCCTGGCCCCGACTCCTGGAAAAAAGACACAAAAACACAATGCTTATAATGTCAGGCTGTTCAACGTGGGAGAGGTTATTAGCTTTAAAAAATAATAAAACACTGCAGGATGTGCAGTAACCAACAGCTGATCCAATAACTAGAGCAAGCAGAGGTAATGGTAAAATCTGGTCTCACATGAAGAATACTCATCAATCTGTACTGTTTTATCTTAATAAGTACAGAAAATTAAGGAAACAACAAACAGATTTAAAGGGTAAATATTATGCTTTTCCTTATTATCTGTCGTATATACATATTACAGTTTCCAATGTTCATAATAAACATAGCCCAAGGGTCAAATAATGCACTAAACACATTTAAAAGTCTGGTGTATTAACATATCACAAAGCTCACAATGATGATATGATAGGTTGTTGTTCATACACCCTCCTTTATACTTTTTATGTATGTAAGTTGGATATTAATTTATTTATTTTTTGCACTTTTGAGCCCATTCACAGCCCATCCTCACCTACTCACCCAGTCTTTTCTTTGACTACTTGGTAATGTGCGGGTCAAGATCTTTTAATATGCACCCGCCCGTCCCGTCATAAGAGCAATACACAAAAATATGTGTTAATCAACCCCACTGGATCCCAAACTGTAAACTGGCAACATTCTGCCTTATAGTAGCACAATTATCAGGACTGAAGCAGGGGGAATTTAAATCAAGATGTTGGGGAGGTATATAGCCATTTTCCATGGTTTTCTTGATAATGATTTTGGTTATTATCAGGAAAAGAAAACCATGGAGAAAACAGGAAAACCATGGAAAAGAGCTAGATATCAGCTCTTAAATTAAACTCTTATGAGATATTTTTTTTGTTATCATGATATTTGTCCAAACAAATGTACCGTTAGTTGTACCAGGCATTAAAATGAACAAGAAATTGAAGAAAACAATGGTCTCATAATTTTATCCATGACTGTATGTCACACCAGTAACCCTTGGTTGTTGATGTTAATTTCTACCCAATTTCGGATCACATTTCTGGTGTAACACATTTGGGTGTATAGTTTTTGGTTTCAAGGTCTTTATTATTGTTTTTACAAGGTAAAATTATGATATATCACCGCAGACTTGGAGGCATGTGTTAGACAGAGGGTGAAAAGAGGTGTAGCAACCTTTTTTTTTTAACATTGAAACATGTAAAATGATCTAGTAGAAAACCTAAAATACTGGTATGAACCTGAAAATTTGCTTAAATTCCTTAAAATAAGCAATGACACCAATAAGAAGCTGCATTTCCAAGGATGCTCCAACCTTCAAGTCTCTCCACCTACACATCCTCCTCTCTGTATCACAACTGTCTTTGTGAACTTCTAATGCTTCTCCTCACTGGTAGCCCCTGCGGACCACCCCACCGCTGGCACAGCGAAAGAAATTGTTCTCCCTGCATCATTAAACAGTTTGAATTAACTTGGGTGGAATTTAATTATGTCACACATGAAGCTCTCCTACTTGAAGCCTTTAAAAGCAATATAGTGGCTATATGCTTGGAGGTTCGGCTTTTAGATACATTATTCAAGTCAGTCAGCTATGTCTGCATGCAACTGGACTCCTAAATGAAAACAGTGGGCTTGCCCATCAGGACGGATCTTTTAATTTGTGTTTCCTGGTGAGATATCCTACATAAATACTCTGAGAGGAGCTAATAATGTGTGCAGTGGAGATTCTGCTCATGCTCTGTGTCCCATTAAGACCCTAGCTGTACTTGTCTAAACCTATCATGAATCTACTTTTGATTTAGATGCACTGTAAACCTGCACAGCTTTGACTCTGTGCACATGTACCGTCGTGTTTGAAGCACTCACTGCGTCTATCCTAAGATTTCATCACAGGAAATACAAAAATAGTTCTGTTAGAGAGCTTCTCCTACCTCCTAATTGACTCTCATTATCATTCCTTTATTACATTTTACACATGACAAGCTGGTGTGATGTGGATAAATCTTAAATGAAACCCTAAGGGCATTTCAAACAGCTTCAAAATGTCAAAGCAAAAACTGAAACAGTAATAAAGTCTGTCATTCTAAATGATAGGAGTCTTTGCAAATTGCGAAGCTTGCAGAAGAATATCTGTTTTACGGGAGCAGCCTTGCATTTGAAAGTGCAGTCTGGGTTTCATTTGCTCCCTGTCAGAGGGTAATCCGACTTGCCAACTTATCCATCACCCAAATGAACACAACACAATTTTCACACATGCATTTTCTCATCAGATTCAAATACCCCTACATGTCCCTGGAGAGATCTAAGAATCTGTATTTCAAAGAGGAGCCATGCTGGCCGTTGAGTCCAGGGGTCAGAGGTGAAATGAAAGACCTTTACAGAGACACTGGATGAATATCTGCAGAACAGTCATTTAGAATCTAACAAAAAAGAAAAAGGAACAACCACCCTGCAAAGACATTTTTCTGGGATTGTTAACACAGGCAATCAAAAAGTAAACTCCAACTTAAGTGTTTTAACAAACAGCTTCTCTCTGTCTGAGAATCCAAAGCAGCCGTGGCAGGGCAGAACCATTCCTGCGCTCTAACACCTGAGACACAAGCTGATGGACAGATTCATTTACAGCAGGTACACGAGATTGCACACTAATTTGCTCGGGCTATAGGAGATTGTTCACGTGAAAGATACAGCGGCACAGTGGATTCAATCTAATGAACCGTTGTAAATCCACACTGTGCCCATTTCTTTCCTCATTTACATTGAAATGCAAGTGCCATATTTCATTCTTGTCCCCTTCTTTTTTTATATTTATATATTTGTGGAACATCACACCTAAAAACAGCAGGCCTGTTGCTTTTTGACACAGACAGAAGCAACAACAATCAAAATAACTATCAAAGACAAACAGCAGGCATGGGACTATGAAAGTAAATGTTTGGGAATAACCTTGGAGAAGTATTCAGGATAATGAGGAAGCAGCTAAACCTTGGTGATACTTAAAGATCATTACCAGATGATCAAACACACCATGACAATTTCTCTGTGCGAGAATGGATAATTATACTACTCATAGAGGGTACAAAGATCTGCTTTTATGGATGAATTTACATTTCAACAAATGCCTTACATGCTTCAATATACAGTAGAGAGCTGAGATGGAAATAGGATCCCGTGGGAACTGCAGAGCACAAATGTAAGGTGTGGGATATATCTAAATAGCGGTTAGTATCATCAGCGTGGGAAGAGATAGAAGAGGCTATTATTATTAGGCCTAACCATGCAGTGAAGTACGTAGCCTTCCAGTAAACTGTGTCGTCTACGCCTCCAAATACGCCAACAAATAAAATTAAGTATTGCATTGTGTCTCCTTCTCCTCCAGGCCCTTCTTTTTATAACAAGTTGTGAAGTCAGTTACAAGAATAACAGTAAAAGTAGTAATTTCAGATCGTAATTCAAAGCTGATGAATAAAAAAAAAGAACATGCTGCTCTGAAGTCTGAGGTTACCATCTGATTTGTTAAATGTTGCTGGGGTAAAACCACATGACATACAGTAAAGTATAAGAGAAAACAAGCTTTTAATAGTGCCTATTTCCAGTTAATGTCCTCTAAAGTTGGAATATGAAATAAACCGTTTGACATGTTGAAAAATATGCTTTCTTGCCAAGAGCACTCACTGGGGTAGGATGCCCTACTCAATCTCCTATATTTACATTTGTTGTTAGGTGGTGACCTCTAGTGGCTGTGGTTAATATGACGGGAACAACGGAGGAAGTCAGGTGACATAGTATAAAAAGTGACAAAGTCCACATAAGAAGGAGGCCAAGGTGGATGGGCCAAAAGTAAATGTTGACCTCTTGTAACTGATGTTTTGAAGGAGAGTATGACAACATACTTAATTTACATCACATTACTTAACGTATTAATATGTACAACAAAGTGAAACTGACAAAATTGCGACCACGTAATGTTGGATATGCACTACCTGGCCAACTGGAAGGTGCAGTTAGTGCTAGCTGAAGCATTATAATTTCAGTGATAACAACTCATAAGCATTTAATTTGCTGATAAAATTTGACTGGTGTGCCGTCAGTTGGACGAGAATATTAATTCCACTCTCATGACATGTCTCATGGATATATACAAAGGTATACAAGGTATAATGTATTAACTAGTGTGTTTAAGAGATACTGAGGTGGTTTGTTTTACTTTGTAAAAAAGCTGTAGCTTCATACTTTAGTAGGATCAATCTTCTCAACTGACACTAGTTTTTTCTAATTTTCCATGCAGGATGGAGAAGACACTCAATAAAAAGAAAACGATGTTGCAGAAATGTGTAGTTATCTCTGAGGGAGCAGGTCTATATAGGACTGGAAAAACAGTGCATTCGTCTGCCTTAGTGATAATCAGTGGCGGTTCTAGACCAATTTTACTGTGGGGGCCAAGGAGGGGCCAGTGTTTAATCAGAGGGGCACATTAAAAATCATCAAAAATGATATTTAAGCATTCAAAACCTTTATTTTAGCTAAAAGTCTCATATTTGGAAGAATTACATTGATTGAAGCAATGAGACTTACCAACATTAACAGTTGTTTTTGTACGACAATGACATTTCTCATTTTTGTGCACAATTACTTTTTTTTATTTTGAAAGTGCAGTACAGTGAGAATGATCTTTATATTTAGCTTTTATTGCACAATTAAACTATTATACAATGTACACATTATGGGTTCCTTTTGTGTACAGTGAGATACTGTTTGAACAAAAAATAGGTAAGAATTGTTCCGTCGTTCATCGTTATAAATTGATTATTTTATTATTAATTTGACACAGGGGCCACAGCAGGGGCCAAGGGCTTCTTCACAGGGGCAGTGGCCCCTGTAGGCCCCTGTGTAGAACCGCCACTGGTGATAATTCACATAGGTCACAACGTGTAATAATAATCACTATGGATGATGCAGTAATGCAGCAGCTCTAGCTACAGGCCGCTCCACTTTGTCCCAATAACAATAAGCCGGAGTGAGGTGTCTGACAGGTCATTCTGTTACTTCTCCACTATTATTCCAAAGTAGCAGCATACATCACACTCGAAAAATCTCACACCTTTATCAGCTCTTTGTCTATGGTCCAGGAACCCCACCCTCGACCTCCCTCCAAAAGCAGCACGCAACCCCCCTGGTGTTAATTATAAGACTTTTTCCCTTGGAGCCTGGATGGGACGTGAAAGTGCATTAATCTTGATTCTCCACTTCAGTCTAAAGGATCATTTGAAGAGACTCCTGTGGTAAGCCCCAAAGGCGAGGTGACTCAGTACCAGGAGAAAAGGTAGAGGGAGTGGGAAAGAAAGAGTCGCCGTTTATTCTGCGCTCACGCTGGGATGTCGGCCACCTCAAGAGGCAAGTCAATCATTTACCCTAAACCACTTAAATTCTCAGTATGTTAATCTGGATGAATATTAGAGTCTCAAAGGAGTGTCTGTATTCCACCTGTGCTGTTGCCCAGATGCAGCATGAAGGTGACTGTCACCCTATAAGCTGAGCTGAGGACCGTGACATGTCGATGAGTTTACATTCAGCACCATATCATCGCACACTTTAGCCCATCATGGGTATGCACAGAGGTCAATGCTGCACATGGCCATGACACCACAAGCACAAACCATAGTAGATGCACATATACCACAGCGCCTCAATGCTAACAGCAACTATGCATCCAACAAGATCTCCAACCTGAACAATACAAAAGACCGTTTGTCAATACCACCCATAACACACTTATGAGTATTTTTCAAAATGAGTTTTTTGTGGCTCACGGTACGTAAATGTGAAAATAGTGAGTCCTATTTTGATGTTTTTGAGGGGGGACCAGTCTGATGTGTCAGCTTCATGGTGCTGAAACTGAAAAAATGGTTGCCATTTTTAGTCACCTTATATTTCAAGTAATTAAGATGCTATTAAGTTATATGTCAGCTTAATAATGAAAATCTGTAAATCTGTAATCTTCATTACAGTCACCGAAAAAAACGTTGTAGTTTGTGTTTTATCTGATATTTTGTCACTTGAGTTGCCTGCTCGTGTTGCTTCCAGCTCCAGAACTTGTATAGCCCTATGCTTCTGTAGGATGTGCTTCCTCTAACCTAAATGAACTTGTTGTATTATTTATCCAGGTGTATGATGTACATACCTGGCAGTATAATTTTCCATTCAGCTCAAAGATGCCTGGAAACTCCGCCTCCTAAGACTTTACAAAATGTCCTTTTGCTTTTGGTTCAGGTTCACCTTGTTCTTTATTATTTAAATTCATGTTGCCTTTAGCCATTAATACTTGATGCACAATAACTGACACCCTACTGTGCTGGTAAACCTTGTTGTTGCCAGTGTCACATATTGTAAAAATGGAGAGATGGAAAACAGACAGAAAATCTGGTAAATGCTTAAAAAAACACCACAAACTGCAGGCAGCAATGAAAAAATATGTGATAAACAGTGTCCAGCCAGAGAAAATGAGAGCAAAATTATCATTTCTAACTGACTGATAGGTTGAATATTCAGTAATGTGCCACTAATTAGCTGAATGCGACAGAAGAAAACAATCACTTCTGATGTTTTAGTTGAAAGAAAACACTTTCCACAACATTTTAAGTCACTGTTGTCAAGTGTATTTTAACAGCATCATTTCTTTGCACTTCATTTTGAATGACTTGCTCTGCATGTTTGATCATGGTCCTCCTTACCTCATTAGTTAATCTACTTCTGCAGTTAAAAAAAGCACTGAAGCAGTGAGTTGGCATGCAGAGACGTGCACATTTAAGCTCCCGCTGTATGAGCATGAACAACTTCTCCTGCAGCTCCACAATATGTGTGCACACTTCAAAAAACTATACATAAAAGTAATTTTGCCGTTCAATAAGCAACATGTTTACCATCTTCCTATCACAGTGGGGGGCATTATTCAGTATTTAGCTTTGTGCCATGTGTAAATTATCTTTCTCTGGACAGGGGGGAGTTTCACTAAAGAGGAGCTGGGTGAAGGAAAAGTTTAAGTCATTTAGAATAATATGTGTACACGCCCATGACAGATCATGCGGTCAATCACAGATCTGCTGATGTTGAAATGGAAACATGTTGTGTGTACTTTAAACCAAGTGATAAGATAAGCAGGACAGACAATAGTGGACTGTCTGTAAGCATAAATGGCTTAAAAACATGTTTAATAATCACTGCTCTTTTTTTAACGCATATCTTTATTGATTTTTGAACTTCAAATTTCGTAAAAAAATATTCTTTTACACCTTTCAAGTCTTTTAACAACTCCCCCCCCCCCCCCTCCCCCAACCCTGTATTTGCAGCTATCAGTTTATTAGAACAATGATACTTTGATCCTCTGGAAAATAAAACTTAAAAAACACAAAATGCAATATGTACAGTCTACCTGTCTATCGTGTGGTAAAAGTGAACACATAATCGACTGAAATAAATAGGAGAGAGTGAGAGAGGGAAAAAAAGAGAAGAGAGAGAGAGAGAGAAAGAGAGAGAAACATACCTATACTCAGAATATACATACAGTATGTAGCCGATATGTAAAAATAAGAAAAAAAAGACAACAACAACAACAACAACATAAATCAAGTACAATTGAATTAAAATAAAAGGTTACAGTCTTACTTGGTAGTTAGATTTAAGGAGTTAGGAGATCATGTCTTGATTCCAAAAATATGATAAATGAATTTCATATATCATAAAAAATATGGCTTTTTTGTTTGATTATATATGTGAGTCTTTCAATCGCTAGGCAAGAAGAGAGTTCATTAATCCACATATTCAAAGAAGGACAATTAGTACTTTTCCAATGTCTGGCAACAAGACGCTTCACATGTTTTAAACAGAGATTAAGCAGCTTACTGTCATGTGTTCTCAGGACCAATGTTTTTGGTATCAGTCAGAGGATGCAGATCTCCGGGCATGCAGGGATCTTTTTATCTATTATGGTGGAGATTGTCTCAATTATTTTTGTCCAAAATTCTTGTAAATGTTTGCATTTCCAAATAAAGTGAAATAGGGTTCCCTTCGCCGTTCTGCATTTTATACAACTATCAGGGATATTAGCATTGAATTCATTGAGTTTTTCAGGTGTTATATACATTCTAATAAACCAATTATATTGGATCAATTTCAATCTGCTATTAATAGTGTTTGTACTTGATAACAAGCTTTTTCCCACTTGTTTTCAGTGATTTCTCTTTGAAGATCCTCTATCCAAGCCCTTCTTTTGTGATCTGAAGATTCCAAAGAAGTCTCTATGAGTTTCTTAGTACTGAGATCTTACCTTTAGCATATGGATCTGCTGTTGCCAGCTTTTCAATAGTACTCAGGGGAGGACAGTGATATGACTGCAACCTTGAGCGTATAAAACTCCTTATTTGAAAATATTTAAACATATGATTTGGAGGGATCCCAAATGTTTCTTTAAGATTGTCGAAGGACATGAGGGTCTGAATCCACGGTCCGATTTACCTAGTGAAAATAATGAATTGCCCCAATTTGGCGCATATGGTGATAACCCAGATGGCATTTTTTAAAAATTCCTGTGATTCGTGCCATGCTATAATTGTGGTTTTACCAAATGGGTTAGCTGTATTCTGCTTAAGTCTTTTGAGAGAATCAGAAAATGGATAAGTATCCAAAGTTAGTTCCCTGGCACATTTTTCTTCTATCTGGACCCATGATGAAGTGGAAGGGTTAGCAAACCAAAAGAAGGCTGATCTAAGTTGAGCTGCCCTAAAATACCATAAAAGAGGAGCCCCCCTCTTCATATGGAAGATACAGCAATGTTAAGCGCAGTCTTGATCGCCTTTTGTTTCAAATTAATTTTGTGAACGCTGTCGTCATATTGGAAATTAATGTTCGAGGGGGGTAAGAGGGATTGATTGAAATAAATATAAAAATTTGGGAAGAATATTCATTTTAATAATATTGATTCTGACAATTATTGTAAGGGGGGTCATCCATCTATCTAAACTGTCATTTACCTGAGCAACAATGGGGTCATAATTACATGGGATCACATTTTTTAAGTTGCTTAAGTTGCTTAATTCTATGCATGACCTGTTTCAGTTTTGATAATTTACCTAACCCCCTTACATTTCATGATGAATGTTATCTGTGATTCATTCATCCTATGTTATCAAGGTGTATTTCCTCAAACATAAGACCATACCAAATAAACCTAAACAAAAATATAATTACAAAAAGAAGAATAAAAATGAATAACGTTCTTTTGTACTGTAGCTGTTGGACGCCATTAACCCAAAAAATCTGCCGTTTAATATTCACTGCTCTTAACTGAAACTGTTATTCTAATACCAAGCAAGGGGATACTTGTTCTTTGAAGAAATTTAATTTAACCCTTTGCCTTAAAATGAGCAGTGGAAGTAAGCACATATACTTTAGCATTGTGGATTAGTGGTTGGAATTAATTTTCATGGTAAATTTAGGTTTAAGAACTATATGCTATAGGCATTTCAGGTTGCAGAGACGACTGTAGAAAAAGAGTGTTTTGGTAGGTAGGGAAACTGACGGCTTGAGTGAGGGATGTTAAGTGATGCTAATACACTATGACAAGGGCCATGGCCTGGTCACCACACACAAAGCAAACCATGTCATCACCATGGAGCTCTCAATTGCCCAAAACATTTCAACACATACATCTGCTGCGTGGACTCTGCTGCGGGGTGTCTACATGTATGCAACATTTAACAGAATTACAGGTTATCATGGAGACTATGGATCCAGTGCAGCATTTTCTGTTTTATATACCATTGCTCCTTCTGATGTCTGTATTCTAGTGCATAGAGCCTTATACAATAGCCTCAGAGGATGTTTGTGCATGCAGACAATGTCTATTTTCATTATCCGGATTATCACTTTTACTAAAGTTGACAGAGTACATTATTTTGCTTGTTACAGTGCTTTTTATGAGGCTCTTTTATTATATTTGTTTATATATTTATTTTTTTACTATACATTGATGGCATATCTCAGCATCACAGTGTCCCAGTTGTCTGTATCCATGCATGCACCATTTGTGTGTGTTTTTCAACATCACCACACCGCTGATCTTGTACACAGTCTCTCATCTGCATTATGAGTAATCTATGGTAGTTAATTGAGCCCAGAGGCAGTTGGTTTCAATGAAGGCTCCTGTGCTTTTCTGGCAAAAACAGGAGAAAAAGAGCTCTCTGGAGAAGGCAGCTCTCTGTCGAGAGGCAAACAGAGCAGAACTCCTGCCGTGTTCATTAGCTGTCATTGATCAGCGATTCAGTTGCTGTGCCTACCACAGCTCACATATTACCAGTTCCATGTCCTAAAAATTAATATAAAGGTAAGAAAGTGAAGCCAGCACAGCATTTTCCTCGTTATATTTTATTTTTCAATGCACTTTTTTGATGTGAATGGATGTTTGCCAAGGTTCTCAACAGTATGCAGAGACTGCTACGCAGCACACTTGTCCATTCCACACTTTTCTGATATCAATAAGAGCTACTATATTCGGTTATTGGCTTCCCTCAGAGGCTATCATCGCTGCAGCCTATTCCATCACAGGAGATGTACTGTAGAATGAGGCTGTGAGGTATAAAAATGCTGATAAATGGCTGAGACAAAAGCATAAATAATGCAGAGATCAGAGATACTGGAATAGTGAGTCAAACTCCACTTCAAGACACCTCCCTGGAGAGAGTCCAACGTAAGTGTCCTGTCTGACATCATCAGTGTCTGCAGGGCCTCACCTGCCACATGCAGCAGAGAGGAACTGGTGGAGCCCCCCTCTGTCTCTCCTCGTACTTCACTCTTTTTTCCACACTAAAAAAATCTGATTATCAGAGAGCTCACATCCCATCCCATATGCCTAGCTGCAGCAGGCTTTTAAAATACATTTAGACGAGTTTTCTCCTTTCAAATTTCACTCTATTGTACCCCTTTTTATCTTGTCCCCATCCTTTGAGAAAGGACTCCCTCTGTGCAGTCTGTACTTATAAAACCATGACAAAGTAAACCCCAAGCTATTACTGCACGACTATAACAACGAGATATATTCTTCAAAGTTTAAGTGAATATATAGGGGCAAATTAAATCAATATTTCACAACTCTGCTGAAGGAGCTGGGAAAGGGCTATTATGTAGCACTAATTGCACCTATAGGGCCTATCTTTAAAAAATGGAATTTCTCTCATTGGAATTCACCGCATGTCATCAGGTAGATGACCGGGATCTTCCATACTGCTCCTCATTTCACTTTCCTTTATTCCCTTCATGTCCGCCTTTGAATATTTTTTCTATTTTCTATTTGTTCTCCACAATACCATTCCTTCTTGCCCCTTTTTTACACATAAAAAGAACAAAAATCATTTCAGATTATTAACAAAGGTCTTAATATCCAATGCAGAATTTCACCTGGAAAGTTGTAAGGTTTCTCTAGACCATGTTACTTTAAAGATTTTACTTTTCTATATGTCACATGAGTCAGTTGTGTGATGTGAAGCATTAACTCCAGTGCCCAAAAAACAACAACACTGATATTCACCATTTTTTGTGTTGCTGGAACCAGCATTATTCAGAGATTGCAGTTATGCAACTATCAGTGGGTATCCTTCCACTGGCAAATGCAAAGAGAGAATTTGAAACTGAAAAGATAACTTTGGAAATTAACTAGCTGACGCAATAAGTCTTCTGAAGCATCACATTAGCTTTGGCCTATTTTGAACCAAATTTATGACAGTGGTAGAACATAAAGCTAAGTGGACGTTGAGCAGGACGTTGAACCTTAGTTACACAGAAACAATGACACACCAACCTGAAAAGTAAAAAGAGAGAAACTGGGTGTTGTCTCTCAGTTCTGTTCTGACTTTTGGATTTGTCTGACACCTTTGGCATCTGAATCTGTTTTTTGATACTTGCTAAATAAATCCTGCACAAGGCTGCTATTCGAATCGACCTGGTCGTCAGTTGTTTTTCTTTAAAGATTTTCTACAACACTGTTTGTTTACTGTAGCTGTGGTCAGTTAGCTGTGCTGCCAGGACTGGGAGGGTGCAGCACTGGGGGAGTGTTTACAGTGCTGGCACAGGAGCTTTGGACCACAGTAAGGACAAGGTTTTTTCAGGCCCCAGCTATGGGGGAACAATGGCGGGGAGTGTCGCAGGTTCTGTGCTGGAGAAAGTGACCGTGCAAGAGGACACCGACCAAGACTTTCTTTTCTTTGCTGGTGAGAACTTTGCAGAATGAAAGGCTGCAAGACAGAGCTGACCTTCTTGGTGTCGAATTAGTATTATTATTATATTAGCTGGATTGCTATCTTTTGTGTTGTTGCACTTGCTTGATGTTTGGCTGTTAAGGCCTTTTTTCCCATCACAATTATAATGTAATCAATACAGCTGTTCAAATCTATAACAGCATAAATGTGAACTGCACTCTGAAACTGTAGGGGCACTAAATTGCAAAAAATACCAGTCTTACTTAATGTTGCTATAAAATCTTCTTACGTATTCAGATTTTGGTAGAAGAATAGCAAAAAAACAAAACAAACGAGCCGATTTCAAGTTTTATTCACTGCACACAACTACTTCTACTAATCTCTAAGTTTCAAGGACCACAAAGCTGTTGTAATGATCAGTATTTAATATTTATGATAGCACACAGCAGGTCTGAGCCACTAACGATGGCAACAATCTACGAAATATTGAGTGTGCTGCAGATAGCCATTTACTATGTTATCCATACTGGGCTGCCAGTAATGGAACAATAAAAGTTTGAGGGGATAAACATAAGTCACGAATGAACACATGTATCGATAAGGCAAAGGTTTATGAAAACAAAGTGCCATCTCACTCTAAGTCGACTTAATTAAATGCAGAGCCCAGCTTTATTAAATAAGATATGCTGCACTCTGCATAAATGCATTAATCGATAGCAAAACTGCCACACAAATATTAGAATAATTGATCCAGGATGATTCAGCAGCAGAGAGGTCGAGGGGCTTGCAGGATATTACCTAGCAATAACAGTCTCGGTGAAGGTCAGTGGATACTACAGTAATGACAAATGTCCTCTCTTTGACTCCTACTGGCCAGACTTTATTTTGGCTAGTTACAGGAAATTACTTTCTGCACCTTCCATCATCTTCTACTCACTCTGCATGCTGCGGCTTTATGGGAATGACCAGTCAGGGTATAATAAAAACAAGCTGTAACTGTCCAACCTTGTAATAAAAAGTGTTCACACAACTGACACCAAACTGCTTGTTATTAAAGTAAGAGTTAGAGGAAGAGCAGATACAGTGAAGGTCCATACTGTATGCTAATGTAAGACAGTAGTGAAGTAACTCTGACTCATAGACAGCGGAGCGACTGAGCAGTATCATCCAGTTTATTTTTCTCTGCCTCCTCCGCAATAGATGTGTGCCCATACTGTACACACACATGGACACCAAATATACACAGTACACTAAACCTGTACAGCTTCTCAGGAGCTGCTGAGTCGAAGCTTTTGGGGATGGTTTCCCTTATTAGCAGAATATGTTTTAAATTGTCCTAAACATCAGGAAGTGTTCATTAACTAACAGCCAAATTGATCAAATTCTGTCTCATTTTCTGACAAAAGACAGACCAGCTGCACCATCCTGTTATCACTCCAGCGCCATAGTGACAAAAAACTTCAATATCTGTCAAATCAAAATTGATGGAGTGCCTCCAAAATGTCTCTGAAAGAATCAGCATTCAACATCAAAACATCTTTGTCTCAACAAAAGGGGAAATTATTTTTCTCTTCAGAAATCCCCCCAGCTTTGAACACAAAAATATATTCTGCCCTGAAAACTCCTGTCCTTTGTTGGTTACAGCATTGTAGCTTTACCAAAAATAGCTCCAAGGTTTTGGGCTTTCCTGGCCTATAAAGGTCCAATGTGCCGGGTCCAGGGAGGGATATAGTGCCTGACACAGGCTGGCCATGGCTGAGTGAACATGGGGCCAGTGGGAGTGTCCCATTCCTCTCCCCAAGGGCCACAGGGTCCAAAACTGCCAGCACCCTGGCTCCCATCACTATCGGAAATGCCTGCCTGCCTACTGCTGTATTACTGCTGCTGCTCTTGGTCCAGGTCAGTCTGCTACTAGAGCAGAATCATTAGAAAATAGGGAATGCAGCTATACAGTCAACCTTCAGTCTGACAATATAAGTGGGGAAAAAATACACCATCATCCTCGCTTTCTGAGAAACAACTACCAACCCAACATTCAAACAGAAGCTAAGAAGATTCTTTTAAAAGCCGTTTTCACAACTGGAGACTGAAAAGGAACTGAATAAAAATCACAAGGTGATGATACTCAAGAAGCATAACATAAGTGACGGCCTTAAGACCCTCCATTTTAACAGAGTATAAGTGGATTAAGTCCAAGTATAAATATCCTGGTCTCCAGAAAAAATCTGGATGTCTTTTTTATCTAGAAAAATGGGGATGAATAGCAGCCAATGAGGAAGGACTAACCAGTCTACACTGGCCAGGGCTCAATCCACACTACACCGGTCCACCTGCACCTTTTCATTCACCCAGTAGGAGGTTACACAAAGAGAGTGAGATGCAGTGATATCAGGAGAAGGCAGGAAACCATGTCTGGTTAGCTACTCCAGAGTTGCTATATATATATATATATATATATATATATATATATATATATATATATATATATATATATATATATGTATATATATATATAATTTATAGCAACTCTGGAGTAGCTAACCAGACATGGTTAGATAATATATATATATATTTATATGTGTTCCCGGTTATATATATATATATATATATATATATATATATATATATATATATATATATATATATATATATATATATATATATATATATATATATGTATATATATATATATATATAATTTATAGCAACTCTGGAGTAGCTAACCAGACATGGTTAGATAATATATATATATATTTATATGTGTTCCCGGTTATCTGTCAGGTTGTTATTCTGGGTCATTTACTAATCCAGGGCAGACCACAGTTCAAGTCAACTGGGACAGTTACAGTGCCCACAAATATATCTTAGCTGGAGTACCCTCCCTTTCCTTCTATTCAATATGGACTGTTCAAAAAAAGCCAAAAAAGAAAAGAAAAAGAAGAATAATATTAAAGAAGAGAATCTATCTATGACTACAAGCAACATCTACAGCAACCCGTTTTTAAAAGGAGCTTGGTTTCATTCCTTCAACCAACCTCTTCAACTGTGTAAGAAGTGGAACTGTCCATGGTGCTGAAAGTCTGTTCGCAGTACATACACTTTTTTGCTGTATATATTTCCATCACAGTATAAAATCATACTGTAAAATATGTTTTGTGTTGCTACTATTTCTATAAATTATTTATATTTAATTAAGTTGAAGTATGGATGAGTCATCTCTCAACTCAAATTCCATTCTTGCATCTCAAGTTGATAATCGGACTATAAAGCAAAAAAAGGATGTTCTGGCCTGGCTATTTGTTCTCTGGAAATCTGCTGAAACCTCAGAAAACAAAAGAAATGAGACATTGCTTAAATGTAGCAAATCAATTATATTAAACAAATTCTATAAAACTCTGACGATAATCACTAAAATGGCTGTAGTTCCTCACAAGCTAAAGTTGGCAGATTGAGAACTTTGCAGGGGTGTCGCTGTATATGCATAGTGTCAGACGGAACGAAAGAAAAAAGACACGCCTCACACCTTAAATGTTTACTGTTAATCAGACTCTTACAGAGGCTTTGAGCAGGCCAGGGAATTTATGTTTGCATGCCTGATAAAATGAAATAGATTTGTCATATCAGCCAGTGACCCTGTGATTCCAGAAATCAAAATGTCAAGACTTCTCATATTCCCGACTGTCTGCTGAATTAATGCAGCCTAGCCTCATTACAGCAGCACTTACCCATGACCTACAGAGGCACTGCTCCTCCAGAGCACTACTGCGGAGAATATCAGGCAATTGTGATAAGGAAGGGGAAAAAAGTGTGACAACTGAGTGACACATAAACACACAGGTGTGCTTAAAGACACATAGATATACTAATTAAATCAGACTCACCTTTATTCCCTTAGCCTTAGCTTTTCAGTAGCGTCATGGCTGAAAAAAAGAAAGAAAAGAGAACACAAGAATGAATACTTGAGCTCAAAATATTGCATCATTTAAAGATCTGTGATACAACTACTGTGCAGGCGTCATGTTGGCATCAACGTAACTATGTCTGCTGTCTTATGGACCAAAGCATCATTACAGGCTTGGTAGTTGTTATTGTGTGCCCCCCTTTCCTTCAGCACCCCTCCTCCTCCTCTGCTCCATCTCTGTGCACCAACCTTGCCATGGCTAACAGGAAGCAGAGGGCACAGCGCTTTATTTAATTAGTCACAGCAGCTGAGTGCTCATGTGGAACCAAACAGGGGAGGCAGATTGGGGTAGTGAGATGGATAGGCACTCTCCCACCGGGCCTTGGCTGTGCTGTCAGAGGAGTGTAGATTACATGACAGAAGGGGGAATGAGGGGGTGGGGGGTTGGATGGCAGGAGGATGTAAATGACGTCCGTACAGGGGGATCCATCCCAGGAAAAGGATTGCCTTCACTCTTTAAATACCCCTGTCCTCCTACAAAAACACTCTTTAAACCAGCAGTAGGATTGGCCTGTTGCTGTGATCCGCAGCACTGAGATGTTTGACTGTTTTTATTAACTGTGACAACACTCATTATTCCAAATGATTTAGAAGCTGCTATTTTTCTTCTATCTCTTCTGACAATGATCAGGTGGCCTTTTCCTCACGGGCCAGCAGATAAACTCTGAGAGGTTGCAAGAGTAGCTCAGTGTGCAGCACATCTTTGATGAGCTCCTTCCCAAACTCACAGCAAAGGAAGGAGAAAAGGAAGGAAGAAAGTTTCTCAGTAACTGGCAATCTCCTTTTGGAATCTAAGCCTTTCTCATTTCGAAGGCACAACATGTATAGAAATGCAAGTAAGCTGCAACCACAGGAAATAACTATTTGTACATAATTAGAGAATTCAGTGTCATGTGAAACTAACATGTTTCATGCAAAAGAAGGTTTATAATTTATTATGATGAGTGTTATTGGGTCAAAACAGCATCTCTTAGGGTTCACCCTTGGTAAAAAAAACAAAACAGGAGCGAACATGTAGCTTACTATATGGTGCTGAACCAGCAAGGAACACGAGTGCAGTAATGTGCGCGCAACTACTAAGCAATGGTGTGCTGGGAGCTCTTTTAATTAGTGCTCTTGAAGTTATCCAGTGACCCACATCTAATAATGAAGGCAACATGAATGTTCTATTTACATATCTTTAGTCAGTAATGTGTGACCGCTGGGAGAGCCCAGTGGCTGAGTGTGTGCTGCCAGTGAAAAGGGAGGGCATGTCAGGCAGAGCTGCCTGGGGGACGCTTTCCAAGGCCCTCTCAATTCAAAATGTAGTAATGTGGAATGGTATGTTCATGAGTCCTGCAGGTCTGTCAAACTGGGTTATGTTATATGAATACTGTATGTAACTTCTTACTAAGCCTGGTCTGGTATTATGTGTCCCATAATTCTTTTAGTATGCCATTTTAACACCTGCAACCTCTACTTTATGGCTCCAATGGGGCTTGTAAATTTATATCAAATTAAGAACTAATTTAAAGTTATACTGTGAAGTTTTGTGCATTTCTTTTCACCTCTGCCCATTTTCAATTTTGACAAAATATCAGAAAAAATGCAATGTTCACTTCCAAGTTATCATTCTAACAGTGTTCTTCTTCACTGCCTTTGTTGGTGCCTTGCTCATTATGTTGGTGTGTTACTGCCAGCAACTGTTATGTGAACTGAGCTGCCTTCAAATGAGCAAAAAGGGTAAAAGCACTGCTCTATACTGCTCCCAATGGTTAATAACTGCCTTTAAAGTCAATCAGTCAAGATAAGGGAATGACCTGATTTTCCCAAATTTGCTATTTGCTACATTACGCTGGACGATTATTCACTACAAGCCCAATTAACAAAAAAAGTTATGATGCTGCATAAACAGTAAATCAAAACGGAATGCATCAATTTATAATTCAGTGTGTATACTTACAAAAATAAAAGTTTATCAGTTTAAACATAAAATCCCAAATCATCTCATTCTGTTATATTCACGTTACAGACAGCATCCCATTATTTTAAATCAATTTGTACAATAATTTGTTGTCTTTCAATGGAATGTAAGAGATGGATTTATATTGAGATCCTGTGGCACATATTTACGTTGAATAAATTGATAACAACATAAGTACATACTCAAACCTTTTAGTACAAAGTACAAAAATCTTTTAGTACAAAGTACAATTCATATATTGAGTATTTAATTCACACTGAGTATATAAAAATAGGCTGTACCATGTAGTTATTAGCCTTTATTTATTTATAAATGTATTTATAAATAAATAGTACTATTTATGTATTGTATTACCAGAAAACATGATATATTATGATATGTAACATTGTTGATATGCCTATGAAATTACCTATAATGAGAGAGTTTCACAACAATTTCTTTTTTTAATGGTAAAATGGACGTGTACAGACAATTTCCAAACTATACTAAAATTAACTGTATGTATAATGGATAATTATCTCTGATTAATTAATTCAGTGAGGATGCTGAACCTTTATTCCCATGAGAGACGTAGGGTGAATGTTATGTCCCTTACACATTTAAGTGTTGTATTTTCATTGCTGTGTGAATAACTCAGTAGACAGATCGGGTATAATAAGCACAAAGGTGACTTTGACTCTGGTACAGCTGTCCTTGTTTCTGTCTGTCTGCTCGAAAAGTCACCTTTACACAGCCTTAGCTAGCTAGCTTCTTAAAATCATTTAGGGTGATGAGCTACTGGACTTGAAGCTTTAATATGATTTTAGCAACTGTCATCCATCTTTCAGTGCATGGTAGCCTTGGACTTGGCATGAAGGAACCGGAATATCGTGAAAGGTGGGGCTTCCTTGTGCTATCAGGCTCTTTAAGGACCTCTATTCCCTAACCTTCCACCTTCACAGGACCTTGCTTTAGTTAGGGAGGGTTAATAAAACCGTTTTTCGCATGGAGCTCCCTTTTCAGAGGGCGTGTCAAATTGTTCTTTCCGGACAATTCTTTGTCTATGAAAGAACTGGGTCACTGACTAACACTCTCTTCCAGGGCCTTGTTGCTAAGGCCTGACTCCTTGGAGTCCGGGATTTAGGGAGACAGGGGCTAGTGCACACAAACTAAAGCCAGCTTCTGACAGGAGGAGCCGCACTTGCGTGACTGCAGCCCCCTCTAAACAGCACATCATGCTCAGATTACTGAACACATTTCAAGCAGGAGGTGGGGAGGTGAGGGATGAAGCCGGCAAGAACTGTACACACTGCACATCTACGTATGTGCATGCAGATTAGTGTATAACAGTGCTTCTTTTAGTGTGCGGTGTGTGTGTCCTTTTGCATGTGTGTGTGAAGAGGCCGCTCTTGGCTTTAGCACCTGCAAATAAATAGAGAATTTGAGCTCCAGTGTTTGTTAAACATTATTTGCCTCTGCTGTAAAGGCAACAAAGGGATCCTACCCCATTGCAAATGAATGAGCCCAGGTCCCTAGTTATCACTGGTTATTGTTAAAATCAGGCTGGCTTTGAAAGGGGAGGCGCGCTCTCCTTTGGACAGCTCATTAAGATAACACACAAACGTGGCTCCCCATCATCCTGGGTTTATTAAAGTGGGGCTCATTTCAGCTCCTTTGTCTCATGCAGAAACCTCTGGCTTTGTCAGCGCAATTGGAGCCAGATGGCAAAACAAAGCTTCCTGTCTGGAGTGCTTACAGAGTGATCTCAGAAGGCAGGGCCATTAGCTTGACTTCACCAGCTCACCGCCCCCAACGTCCACCTGGATCAACCAGGTGCATGGACGATGACGAGAGGCGGAGATATAGAGGGTGGCTGTAAGTTGTGTCTTGTCGCTTGAGTACAGGCATACAACAGTCTCCCAGCTCCAGTTTCCTATGCCCTGCCCCTTTAGCTAAAGCTGAACTATTAGTTCTCACTAGTTGTGGAATGGCTGACCCCGCTCCTGGCTTCACAGATCTCACTGAAACATTCATGAGAGAGGCATTAGAGAGTGAAAGTCATTGTCCCCCTTCACTCAGAGACTCTTTCACCTCTCAGCTTATTAAAATCACATGGTATTAACTTTGCCGTTCACATAAAGGCTAAATAATTAAATCAGACTAAAGAAGGAGTCAAATGAATAACTCTAATGACATTAACGCTTGAGGGAGAACTGCTCAGGACTGTGAGGGGTAGTCACTGAGGCTGGGCTGGCAGAAGAAGCTTGCTCTGCTTGCTAATACCGAAATTAATTCTGGACTCATAAGGTCATAGTAAGCAAAATATCACATCACTCTCATCGCACCAAAAGACATAGTACTACTTTCTCCTGATTTACTACCATTATGTAATGCAAAAGATGAGCGCTGAGAGACCTGTAAGTTATTTCAAGTGTTAAGCTATAACAATCTCCTGAAATAGGTAAACTTTAATGAATAGGTTTAAAAGCAATTGTGTAACATTTTGGGAAATGTGAGGATATGTTAGTCTTGTGCCTGTATGGTTAATATGAAGCTAAACAGCAAGCCACTAGTTAACACTAAGTGGCAAATGTAGAAGTTCCTGCATTCTTTCTAAAGGACAGCAGGGGGTGAAAGTCTGATTGTATGAAGTCCATGAGAAAATGACCCTACTTTCCCTTGATTTATTACCTCAGCAAAGTTTTCCTAATTCATTTATGGTGTCAATGGCTAGTTTCAAGTCTTCTTCAATGCAGAATGATGTTCATTTTGAAAAATATGTTGCCATCGAGGGTAAAAAAAGTTTGGGGGGGGGGGGGGGGGGGGGGCGCTAATGCTAGCTTCTACAAATTAGTTCCCCCTCTTTCCCTTAAATATGGGTACTTCTAACTCCAAAAAAAAAGATTATGGCGGCCGAAAAAACAAGATGGCGATGGCAACAATGCCAAGCGTAAAACTTTAAAAAGTTTGTTCACAAATGTGTAATTATGGATTACAGCTCTCTCTGGGCACTGCCTTTGTTCAGTATTTTAAACAAGATGGATTTAAAAGAAATCGTAACTTGCTAAACTACATAGCTTTAAGTGGTGCAGGACTATCAGGTGATGTCTGTCCATATTACTGGATGCTTCATCATAAAAATTCAAAAGCAACTTATTCAAGTTTTAATAATATTCATATCACATTTCAGCCAGGAGTGAGTGCAAAATCAATTCGGCTTGGTAAACAGGATCATTTGAGTGCAGGACACGGCATCGCTATTGTTGGCATTTTGTGAAACTTGGAACTTGTGGAACTTGTTACCATTAAATTTATAGACAAGATAGATTTCACTGTTATAGCTGTAGCTTTGGGGGAACGTATAATGTAAAACAGCTTGTTGGCATCACTAAATTAGTGCACCAGTCTCCCTCTCTCTGCCACACACACACACACACACACACCACACACACCACACACACCACACACACACACACACCACACACACACACACACACACACACACACACACACACACACACACACACACATACAAGAAGAGTTATGCCACTGGGTTGCTGTGTTGAATGGATTCGGTGCCTTGAGCTGGTCTCATTTCTCACGTGCACTCATGCTTCATCAGCGTTCACTCACACTTCAGTAAACAAATTTAACATTCACTTACTTGTCCTGTTTGGTCCCTACCTTCCTGCCACCTGGATCTTTTTTAAATAGAAGACAAGCTAAACTGTAGATTATTTTTTATGCTATTTTATATTTTTGTAACTTCACTGCTTTGCAAAGTACATGTAAAAAAAAATGTAGATCAAACTTTCTATGAGATTTTGCATGTGTAGAATTAATTACCCTGTTTACAGGCTCAGTCTGGTCTGCCTGCCCACTTGAGCTACCCTTCAGTGGATAAAATGCACCATTGCCTGTTTCTGACAATGTTTACAGCCTTGCATGATTACACTGCTCCGAGTGCTGAATGCAAAACATAAAACATATTGAATATTTCAATATCTAGATGTGGTGGAACTTTAAGAGACCCAAAGTACTATTCATCAATCTAGATTGATAAATAGTACTACAGGTAAGCAGATAAATATGTAGGTGTGATTTTGGAGTCCCTGTCCCTTTAACAAGCTGATTTTCCACTGTTTCCTGACCAGCATTTGTCACAAGCACCTTCACAGCAGTGCTAGCTAAAACATACAGCAGGCCCCTGAAGCACGCAGAGGCTGAGGCATGACCAGGTGTGTTGGCTGACCTGTCTTTGACTCCTCTTCTTCCAGTTCCTTGGCCTCTTCAGCTGCGGGGAGACAGAGAAGCCATTATCAGTGGGAGCCACAGTACAAAGGCAAGCACGCAATGCAGTCACTTCATCACAAGCCTATGGTGAGTTGATCCTTCACAGCTCAAAGGACAAACTGTGGTAAAAGAGAGCTATATGACAACGAAGCTGCACACAATGGTACCCCCGCCGCATCATACACACACACACACACACACACACACACACATACACACACAGTCAAACACACCCCTTAACCTCCTATCCAGCCCTTTTGCAAAGACAGTAATCACATTAGGCTTTATCTGCTGGCTTTCTGAAAACCCACTGTCAACAAAGTTAGGGAGGCAACCCAGTGATGTCACACTTACACACACATGGCATGTGCACACACACACATACAAGCTAAAAATAGGGCTGAGACAGAGTACCCAAGCAACTGATATTAATTCTGTGATACAATTTTCCCATCAATTGGGCATGAGATCCTCTATTTACGGTGTGATTCATGAAATTAGACTGCTAATTGAACCAAATTGAATGTCGAGGCAACAGTTCATTTGTTTGTATTCCTATACGTTTGACTGCTTTTCTCTGACTTTGACAGCAGAGAAAATAATCCCTTTATTACAGCAGCAGAACATTTCCAGATTCAAGCAGCCTGTAAATGTGTAAGGCAACCCACCTTCTTCATTTTCTCTCCTCTGTGTTACGTCGTAATGTGATTTAAGAAAATTTGTTCTTACTTTAGTCTTCATAGTATACAGTATATTCCAATATTTTTATGAGACATTATAATTAGTCAGTCCAAGGTATGGCTTGGGTTATATAGCCTAAGGTTTTGTTTTTATTTCCTCTGCAGACAAAGTGATATTTTGTTGGCAACTGTGAAGTGAACGTTGAGAAAGGTGGTTCTCAACCTTTTTGACTTAACTCCCTCCCATGACTACGAAGAGAAAGAGAGAGCAGCAAACTGGCGAAAAATAGCGTTATCTTGATTTTTTGAAATCTATTTTGAAATCTCTGATTAAAAAAATATGCTTTATTTGAGATGACAGTTAGTTTAATTCAGTTTTAGCAGCTAGTACCCAGATCCAATGTGCTCCAGGCACTGTGGATTTTTAATTTGTTCCATGACACCCCAGAACAGCAACCTCTCTGTGTTGCAGGACCTCCAGAAATACAAATTTAAATCTGAATATGATAATTGAAAGCTAATAAAATCACACAGTAATGTAGCAACCATTATCCGGTCTAAAACATGTTACTTGATTTTATTTCTCTGCAACCATTTAGAAGTTATCCAGTAACATCCTTGGGGGTCCCAAACCTGAGGTTGAAATCCACTGCTATACCATTTTGAGTTAATCGGTTTATAATCTCGATAAACAGATATATGCATATAAATGCAGAAGCTGGAGGCAACTGGACAAGATTTTGGAATGGGAAAGTCAATTTGTAGTTCGTTTCAAGTGAGACTAGTATTGACCAATCACATTTGAGTGTCCACATGGGGAGCAAAAGCCAAAATGCAATCTCAAAACCCATCAGCTATTGTCTGATGATGATTTAGCTTTTTATTAGCTTGTTTTAAATGAATCTGCTATAATATGCAGAGAAATAATACAATCCTAGTCTCTTCTCTTAACCCAAACTTCATTGTCATGTCTCAAGCTGCTAATCAGATTGTAAACAATCACAACACATAGAGGAGGACGTCTTGATATATGGCATACCTATATCCAGTGGATTCACCAGAATCCCAGAATAAATATCGGCCCTTGCTCCCAGAGGCTAAATCTTTGTCAGACTGATGGCTGATAGGTTCCGAGATTGACCTGTTAATAAGGTATACACTTTGAGAGTAAAACAAGAGCACCTTGGAAAAAGCAATAAAACCACTACTCCACATCTTTAGAACTCTGGTGTAACCGATACTCAATGTGTGAACGAGTTTACGTCCAGTGCTTCATTCAACACCTCCAAATCGACCAACAGTCCCACCACTGGGTAACAGTGGGAATACCTTGAGGGACAGGGCTTTGATAGAGGAGTGAGGCTTATTTAAAGGCCCCTTAAAGTCAGGGTGAAGACGAGGGCATCCACAGGGCAGGGAGTGAGAACTGCTTCCCTTGTACATCGAGAGTGTTACAATTTTATGCCCCTATTGGCTGCATCCCAGATGTGTGGGGGGTAAAAAGAAGGGCGGTTATGGCTTAAGCACAAAAGCTGGACAAACCACATAAAAGACGAAGAGAGACAGGGAAAGAAAGCTTCCGACTGAAGAGTGTTACCGTTTCTCATCATCATCCTTTCTGCCTCTATGTTTCCCCTACAGAGAAGTGGCGCAGCACTGCTGCTGAATCTCTTCAAACACTGCTGTGACATCACGAGTGTTTCAAATGTAAGCAAAAGCAAATGGCCTCTTAGTAAACCTATAGTACTATAAATACACTGATTAGTGGGCCTAATTAATTCATTCTTGCACCCTAGAAACAGCAGAGCCTTCTTCTTTTTTAAAACCTTTGTGCATACTAGGACATGAGGCTTAATGACAGCAGTGTTTGTGCTGCGTAGGTTTTAATTCATTTTCTGTCCCTTTGAATAACTCTTGATGACAAAAATGAAACAATTTTAAAAAAAGAATGCATGAGGAACAGCTTTTGTTTGCCAGTATTTTGATCAGGGATTTTGCAAATGTCTGTTTTTATGAGCGTTTGCTTCAGACTTGGAGTGAATAAATCAACGTGTCTGTTGTTTCATGTAGGTCACATGTACACTAAGGTGATCAATAAACAGCATTTGATCTGTGGTAAACCTCAGGGTTAACCCTGTGAAACATGTGCACCACTGTGGTTAAACCCTAGGGATGTACCCCTAGGGAAACACTCCTTCCCTCATGACTTTCATCCATCACACAGGGGAGATCGGTCCCATGTCACCTACACATGGTCTCCAAGCGTGAGTCTGATTAAATCATATGCTTATCTAAATGTAAAATGTGCTTTGGAGAAATAGAGCAGCAGCACTGGAAGGATCACTGAAAGCATATATTAGATACACAGTCATTATGTAAGGAAGGACAGAAGAGAGGGATGAAGGAAGAAAAAAAATCAGAGAGAACAGAAGCCATGCTGGTGTTGAGATTCAACACTGCCCCTGGAATTGAGCTCCCACAAGCTGCTCTGCTCTGTTACGATACACATTCGGCTGCTCCACATACATTATGACAGGTAAGAAAAATGACTTACTCACTTCTCCACTTTTACTGACCCTTCCACCCTCACTACCCAGACACAGTGAAGTGAGAGTCAACTTCAATCTGGCCATACCCGGGAACGCCATTAAAAGATAAGACAACCACAATTAGGTTGCACTTCTCTGCTTCCTGCCCTCCCTCACAGCTCTGGATATGTGCATACAAAACCCTTTTTTAAGCTCCCTCCACATCTGTATTCATATAATATCATTCTATCAGGAGTATAAGAGTCTGCATGATATGTGAATAAGTCGGCGTTGCCACTCTTCAGCTTCGTGCTTGGAAAACACCAAAGCATTGCTGGCAGGGGACAGAATGAGACTTAACATTTCAATAAGGCGGACAGTGGATGACCACATAATCAATCCCGCCTTCGGTATTCTGGGCTGCCGCCAGCGAACGCGCCTCCTATTCCACCCCACTGAAGAAAAAGGGCCCCACAACCCTAGTAGCCTTTATGCCCGTGGGAGGAACTGCATTATATTTCTCTCTTTCCATTTCATTTGATTTCATATGTTCCATGGAGCTATTTACTCTTTCCTCTGAGTCTGTGTCACTTCCATATTTATTTTTAAACCTCTGGGCCCTGGTGCAGACACTGGCTGACCTTTATTTAAATGTCTCCTCCACTCTGAGCGGATCTCATTACAGCAGAGCTGGTGGCTCTGCACTATCTATCTCATTTCAAAACTTTTTCTCTTTGCACTTGCGGCGATCCTCAGCCATTCCGCAACGCTAATTACTGGACCCGGGTAATGATGTTCCTCTTTGCTGAAGATATGGTCCCACCATCCGAGATCCTGCCTATACGCATTAAGCAGAACTCCCTCTGGATTCTCAAAAGTTCCTTGAGCAGTTAACATCTCATCACTGCTTTCTGCTCTATCTCTCTCCGCTCTGGTCGTGCCTCCCACATGATCTAGGCAACATGTCGCAATTATGCATATCATCTACTGGCCCCACGATGTGAAGAGTTTAAGGAGTCATTCTGCATTTAAATGAAGGCCCTGAGAAGGGTTGAAAGGGCCTGGGAGCATGAGAGGTTAGCATCCATTATTCAGCGAGCCCTTGAACTGTGTACGCAGCAGGCCAACACTGTCCAAGAAGAAACAGGAAATCATTTTATGACTTTATTTTTTGTGCACATAGCTCAAAAGTTGCCACCGAAATGAGATTCACAATTCGTATTACCCCTTATGAAAGCCAGATAACCTTCTTTTTCTAACCTTGAGGATTAAACATGGATGTTCATCACCAATGAATTGTACCCTTTGTGAGAATATACAGTGGTGTTGAATGTGCAGAGCCTTTTCCCCCTCCTCTCTACCTTCTCTCCTGGCCTCCTCACAGCTCTCCTTGATCTTCCTGCGGCAGACAGCAGCCAGGGCAATGAGCAGCACCAGCAGACACACGGCCAGGCCAACAGTTACCCACAGAGCCACCGGGGGGAATGCGATGTTCTGACCTGAAGCAAAGGGCAGAGAGGGGGGGTGGCAGAGAAGGGAGAGCCTCATTATTCACTCTTGCAGAGCTAAAATAAGAGCACAACTGTCACGGCTGTATCCATCACCATTATTTCACCATTTGACAATTTTGCTGTTAAACTACGTGGTCATAAAAATCCTGAATTATCCAGACTGCGGAACATGAAGCACAACATGATGACACTGATGATGGTTATTGCCAATATCATCTCCGTCATCATCTTCGGCCCTGTCATATCATCTCTGTATAAAGTTTGACTTTTAGAAACAGTGGGACCGTCAGAGAGAAGAAATGAGTGTGAACCTTTGCTTAATGTGAACGGAGTAAGAGCTTCTTTGCTCGTGTCCAATTAAGACACTTGAGTCATTCAATTGAGTCCAGATGGCAGATAGCTAAGCAGTCGCACAAGACTGTGTTGTCGTTTCACTCAAACAGCATTGGCACAGCATTAAGAGGATGTTGGCACTAACTATCCCACCCCCTGCCTTCTGCTACGCATTGCTCAGATGTCTGCAGCTCTCATGTGTTTGCCTTAATATTCTATAACTTCTTAATGTCTACAATATCATAGTATCATTTTCTTGCATTTTAACAGGAACAAGGAAAATGCAATATCTCTATATAAAAATTTGATTACAGTGATAGTGCATATCTTTCAGACTGCACTACGTTAAAATTACTTCGGAGACAATTAAACATCAAATTGAGTGACAGTATGTTGGCAAGTTGCAAACTGATGAGGAGGAGTAAAAACTGGTCAGCAGGACAAAAAAGATATCAGACACACAGCCAAATTTCCCTGGGGTATTCAGCTGAACAGCGGGAGAAGAAAGAAAACAGCAGAGCCACTAAATAGCTGTGAGCCTGGCTGTAGCACAAACAGGCCTCCCTCAGAGAGTGCCCGCTCTGGGCAGATAATAATAATAAAAGAAAAAAAAGAAGACTGAAAAATGACTGGCGTTCGAAAGATGTAATGATGAAGCAGCTGTAAAGACTTGGCATCAGCTATGCAGACGGGCAGACAGGCTATAATACAGCCCGGCCAAGATGGAGGGCAAATAGAGGCGTCCTTTTGGAGGTGATCAATTCTCAGATGGAAATCCAGTTCATCTGACACTGAGAAGCAAATGTACCTGACTGTCTCATGAAACAGCGTTAATGAAGGGCCATAGAGAGGAGGAGGACGAGGGATAAGTACTCACCAATGATAGGAAAGGGTTGTTTTAAGTCAGTTCAGCCTTTATTCTGCTGGAATTATGGTTGGCAACGTCAATGTTGGTCAGTTGACCACTCTGATATATCTCAGCAACTACTGGATAGATTTTTGTAAAGCACTTTGAGTTGCATTTATATGTATGAAAAGCACTATATAAATAAAGTTTGATTGATTGATTGATAGATTGCCGTGAGATTTTGTACATACATTTATGGCCCCAGAACATGAAGCCTATGGATTTTGATGGTCCTCTGCCTTTGCTTCATATTTGTTCCTTTGAGTAAACCGTCTCAACAACTACACAGTCGGCCATAAAGTTGCAATACAATTTTTTTTTACCCCTTTCCATGAAATGATTGTGACAATGTGATTTATTCTTGACAGATAGTGTATATCTTCTTAAAACTGCATTAATCAATCTCTTCCAAACACAAATTAAACCACAACTAACAGAGGATTGTGTCTGAAATCAAAAGTATTCAAACTTCATGGGTGATTGTGTATTTGATAGATTGCTATACAATTTGGAAAATACATTTATACCCCCTCAGTATAAACTGTAATAACTTTGTGGTATTTGAATTTTAGTCTATAATACAGCACTTTGTTTTATGATCAGATACCTGCAGACATTCCCATCAGCTGGTGTTCAGTGATATTTGCCAATGTTAGCAAGCTGAAGAGCTTAAATAAATAACAAACATTATACCTGTTTAACACCAGCATGTTGACATGATAATGAGCATGATGACTCTAGTATCTAGCCCAAAGCACTGCTGTGTCTAAGTACAACCCCACTGAGCTACAAGCATGGCTGCACATTCTTAATCGTGTTATTATTACTTCTTGGTTAAATGGCAGTAAAATATAATATAGAGGCAACTGCTACGGAGGCTGATGTAAATATATAGCATTACATGTTCTACATTTTAAGGTCACCATTGTCTATTTAATAATATACTGTATATATATATATATATATATATATATATATATGTATGTATGTATGTATGTATTGAGGAGAGTTCCTCAATACACAAGGCACTATAAACTCTCTCTGGTACTGCTCCTGCAAAGCAGAATAAACAACCAAATGTCACAGAGAAAGGATAAAATCTGGAAAGTCAATCTTGTCATTTTGATGAAGCTGCGTATACCTCCCCAGGCTAGTCATGACTGATGATGCTGTGGCTCGCTGTCCACCGAGCCCTTCACACTGTTAAATTTAAAGAATGACCATCTGAGAGCCACTTCGTACAAACGGCCAAAACCAAAAAAAAAGAGAAACATGTATGTATGTAAGCTGCACGTCTTATAAGTCAGAAAAAGTAACAAATGTGTCTGCTTTTTGTGACGAGTAAAGAAGACACTGTGCTCTTTGTTTCCATTGTCTTTCTCATTCTCTTTTTATTCTCACACCTTCCCACCACACTCTCCCTCCCCCAAGGCAGGCTGATAAAGACAAATGCCATAGTCGGCTATCATTGCTACGCCGGGGCCCAAAGGGCTGCAGGATCATATTTTTCTTTTTCTCTTGTTTGATGATGTGATTTTGTTTTCTTCAGAAATAGATTTGTCTCTAATGGCTCTGTTTACCTATCCTCCCTTTCCCCTTTTCCCTATTCCCTCTGTGCAAGGGTAAGGATGGAGTGCTTTGGGCTGCACTGTCACATTACCTAGAGTCTGCAGACTTCAGAGCTGCACCAAACAGGGCAAACTTCACTTCACACACTTGGCGTTTTCTCGATACTATGAATGTGTAGCACACATCAGAATACAGATAAAAAAGTGTGTGTATAATAGGGGTGTAACGATACTCTCAGCTCACCAGACGAGATACGATATTGAGTTCACGAGAACGATACGAGACGAGATTTTAAGAAAACTACAATGACAATATATGACTGGACCATTCATTCATTCATTCATTAACCTTAACCGGTTATCCGATGACTGGACCAACAGACTTTTATTTAACCGAGTTGCACATGCATTTTGAAATGTTTTATTATAACTCAAATGCATGCATGATGTAAGCATGACCTTTTAATACACTTCTTCTTCCACAAATTGAAACTAAAGCTAAAATGTATAAAAGTTTAAATAAAATAAAAATATTTCTTTCTTTTTCTCAAGTGCAAACAATATAAGCCATGTTTCCTTTAGGGGGAAGAGTGGCCACCGGGAAAGTCTCAGGCCACGCCCTCACAAATATCCGCTCACTCAGCGTGTCTCCATTATAAAAAGGCCCCAAAGGGATTTACGAGACTCCGGAGGTGACATATGGTTTTCGATCGTCTCGTTATGTCTTGGCGACAGTTTCGACCGTGATCACATAAGCGCTTATTATTATAAGCATAAGGATTAAACACGGGAGAAGCAACAGTGGCCGCCGTCGCTAACTGTGCACAACATCAGCAGCTGATCAAAACAACGCAGCATGGCTTATTACTATGCACAGCTTCTCCACTGATCTTAAACATTGCGATCTTGAATTAACCAGCATCACTAACTGTGCACAGAGTGTGCTTGTTGTAAACAAAAACAGATCGCTAAGTGAACACCTCCTGCAGCAGCATCACATACACACTGTACTGCTACAGAGCTAACTTTTAGCCTGTTAGCAATTTGCAGACTCTGTCTCTACAGCAGGGAGAGACTGCTGCAGGAGGACTGTGCCGCTTTAATTCGTTCTTACTCTTCTTAATGAGCCCCGGCTTCGTCATTCTGGCTGCTTGCTGCTTCCCTCCTCCTCTTCTTCTTTTTCTTTTACTGCCCCCACAGGTCGGTCACAAATAGAAGTTTGGAAAGCTCACAAATCTCGCAAGACAGATTTTTAACGCGACGAGAAATATCGTCGAGTTTAACCCCTAGTGTATAATGAGTTAACATGATATGACAGAGAATGAAACAAGGCAATCATAACAACGTATTTAAATGCCACACACTCACCAAGGTTCCCGTCTGTATTTACTTTCTTTCACTTTTGCTGATGTCAACAGTCAATACTTAGTAAGCATAAAATGGACAGTGGTTGAAGTACGTACTTTAAATTACATTATAGATTGATTAGATCGTTTCAGTTTTTATCATATAATTTACTAGTACATGAAAGCTTGACGTCTGCACATTTCACCATATCCAAACTGCGTGCAGCACGTATGAATTTCCTTTTTTATTAGATTCTATATGTTTAATGTATGTCAATAAATCTGCACTTGGTAACAT
Source organism: Centropristis striata (assembly GCF_030273125.1). Classification (NCBI taxonomy): domain Eukaryota; kingdom Metazoa; phylum Chordata; class Actinopteri; order Perciformes; family Serranidae; genus Centropristis; species Centropristis striata. Next base: position 35,203,395 of record NC_081518.1, read on the forward strand.
TCACATTTTGTCTGCAGTGTCTAGAATTTGTTGCCACCATTTTCCATCAACCCTTCCCCATTGCCTTTTTGTGAGATCACAAATCTACAGGGATTATTTTCATATACATATCAATCACTTTTGGTCAAATAAAATGTATGTAGAGGTCACATCTGTCTCATACAAGACAGTGGGTGAACTAAATGACTGGAACACCTGCACAGTATAATGCAAATATAATATAACAGCCTATTTAAAATGTTCAGATTTTATAGAAACTGTGTCTGGAGGCTTTGAGTCAACATTATGGTTGTTTTAGAGGCTATAAAATGATGCCGTTGTATTATGTTCCATTATATTGTACATATAATGTGATGTGTTATTGTGTCCATCCCTTGCAGCTTTTTTTTGTTGCTGAGCACTATCAAACTTGTATAAAATATGATATATAATGAAAAGGTACAAATGCACCTCCAGTTAATGTTTGCAACATTTTTTTACAGGTTATATCGACCACACCTGGAGCGCATCCTCCACTGTTACTTCTTATAGGTGGTGCTTCACCGTAGGTGTTTTGTGTATTACAGGAGGCCACAGCAGACTGCTATGGTAAAAATAGATATTTAATGGGGGCAGGCAAGAGTATGATAAAACACCACCTCCATATGGAGCCTCTAACACAGGGCACATCACCAGTGAGAAATGAGGCTCCCTTAGTCTCTGGAAGACACTATTGGGGACTCGCAAGGGGCAAGCTTAGGTATTGTTTGGGCTTCAGTGAATGTGAGAGCCAAGATTTGCAGGCATTTTTACAAGCCTGAGTGTTTTCTCTCCAGCACCTTTGGTAGAATAAAGTGCTCCTAAGACTCCCTTGCCTGTCATCTTGGTTCTGCAACGTGAAGACAGTGGAGATCAAAGCTGCTTTCTCTCCAACTGTCAGCCCAGTTTTACCTGCCTAGAAGAAACCTAGCCTCTTAAGCTGTGACCAAAGGAGAATAATGTCCCTTGACAGAGGGATGGCTTCGGGCTAAAAAGAGCCTCAAGGCTCATTGTAGACAAGCTGGAGGGATGAGGAAGAGGAGAGGAAGAGTCAATTAGGTTTTTCTTTCATTGTCAGGATGAACAACCTGACCTTATTCTGCCTGGTTGTGAAACTAGAGAAAGAGAGAGAGGAGGAGGAGTGTTGATCAGAGGAGAGCGAGGTGGACTAGGGGCTAGCCCAGGGGTTGAGCAGCAGCAGGGCCCAGCATGGGGACCAGAGAGGCAAAGCCAGGCCCAGGACTGGAAATAGGCTTATATATCTCTCTAACAATGAGTCACATGGCGGAGATAAAGACATTCATTCAGACAATACAGTAAGGCAGGGAAGAAACAGTAAAGTGAATGAGATATAAAACTCAGTGAGACAAAACAGGAGCTCACACTTAAATCACATTCACCCAACAGTGGCGAGGTGATTGATGCATACTAACTCAGCGAGTGCAAGCAGGCTCGCCGACATTGGTGATATAAACTTCTTTATTCAGTTTCTATGTAGCGCCGGCGATCTCACAGGGAAGAGATTGGCAGAAACAATAACAACGGTGCTAATGGAAAGAAGATGGCCTCTGTGTCAGAGGACACGGATTAGCCTGAATGAAAAACAGGAGCATGAATATTAGGATTACATTGAACGAATGACTTTGAATTTGTTTCAGCTTCAGTTTCAATTACCGCCCTTTATTATCAACCACAAAGGTGTCCATCAAAACCTCTGAACCCTCCCCATTCAGCCCAGCATAAAGAGCTTGTGGCCACACAGGCACGCCAGCTGTTCTTGCAATATTTCTAGGGAACACCTCTCCTCTCTGGGAGAGGACAAGAAGCTCACTTGTAGAGGGAAAACTTGGCAAACTGAGATAGATGCCGACAGGTTTTTGTCCTGTCAGCATCTTTGCTCTGAGCCTTCTCTCCTCTTTTTGCATTTCAATAAATTGCTTTTCAGCGAGATGCTACCTCGCTGTCTTATTGGCATGCAGGGAGGCAATGCGCTCGTCTCTAGGACGACCTAGCGCCCATTTACTTACACAATTTGTCTGACATTATTGCCCTTCCCTTGACGCCATGGGCTCATGGCAAACACGAGTGTATGATGTGCAGACGTGCACATTAAAACAGAGTAATGGCTCTGCATTTATAGGAATAAAGTTTCTAACAGCCCTCTTTTTTTCTCAGCGGGAGAACTATAAAAGCCATCTGGTGGTGGTGGGGGAAGTGGTGGAAGGTGAGTGGGAGAGTAAGGTGGATGAATTAGTGAGTCGGTGAAGGTTGGAGGGAAAGCGGGTGAGTGACCAAGCGACCCGAGAAGGGGAAAAAACAAACACGGGAATGAGTTGTGGGCTTGCAAGCAGGCAGGCAGGCATTGAGCTGGTAACTACGTGGGTGTTGGACTGGGCTGGAATCACAATGAGGTTTGGACGTATTAGTTCGCTCTCAACTCATAAGCTGTGTCTCAGACATGTCAGGCTGCTACTGACCTTTCTTCAGTTGAAAGTTAGCTCAGAGTCCAGAGCTACACTGCTTATAGTACAGCGCTATGGATTCAAAATGATGTGTTAGTGGGATACTAGGACTAATAGAGCTTTGAAAATGACAATACCAGTACTGATAGGGTTGTCAAAAAAAATTCTGTTAAAACTGATACTAAAAAATTCACACACACAACTGCACCGGTGCAGGAGGCACGCATAGCCCCTCCCCTCACCAGCAGCTGAACACGTGAACACAAGTTGACGTTTTAACAAACAACATTGCAGGTGCTGCTGCTGAAGAAGAGCCTTTTTTGGTCGAAAATGAAAAAAGTAGAAGTGCCGTATGGAAATATTTTGCTTATGTGGCAGACGACTAGGGAAAGGTGGAAGATATAGATAAGCCTTTCTGCAAGGAGTGCTACAAATTGGTGGCAACCAAGTCAAGTACCAGAACTGATTTGGCAGAACATCTGAAAGACCGACACCCCGGTCTTCATGGGAAATTTTGAGAGGTCAGTAAAGTTCCCGTCAGTTATCATGAATGTTAACCTGTGCGGCGGCACATGTTAACGCTAGCTGTTTAACTATTAGTAATTAGCCGATAGCAACATTAGCCATCTGTTAAATAATCATTATGCTAGCTAATAAGTATAAAATGACTAACATTAATGTGGGAGCTAAGCAGAAAACGATATCAGTCCTGCCCGTTAGGATTACTTTAACTTAAATAGGCCGCCAGATAGATTGGAGGGTGTGAATTGGTTGAGAATGTATGAGGAATGGGGCATGTCATATGTATGGAAGCGCAGCTCGAGTTGACTGCCTGAACTAGCGCGCAGGCGTCGCTTAATTTTTGTCATACCTTAGATACTGTCTTTTTTTGCATTACTTTGTCATTGATGTTAAAATTCTAGTTCTAAAACAAACCATATCATACCTCTTTAATTTTTTGTAATTTTTCCGCCGTAGTATTGAAATGGTATAAAGTACAGAGTATTTTCCGGGGTGGCTGTGGTTCAGTTGGTAGAGCAGTTGCACATTGATCGGAAGGTTGGTGGTTCGATCCCAGACCATGGCAGCCTACATGTCGAAGTATCCTTGAGCAAGATACTGAACCCCAAATGTCTCCTGATGCTGCGTTCATCAGTGTGTGAGAATTAACTCCCAATGGTAGCAGGTGGCACCAGTGTGTGTGAATGGGTGAATGAGCACAGTCTGTAGTGTAAAGCGCTTTGAATAAAAGCGCTATATAAGTGCAGTCCGTTTACCATTTTCCGGAGTTTATCGGTATCGAGTTTGAAATTCTCGTATTGTGACAACCAGTTATAATAATCAACTTGATTTGATACCTTTTACTTCATTTGATGTCCATTATATTATGTGAAAGGAAGTGTTCAGTGCATAAAAAGCCACCACCACCATCTTTTTTTTTTATTTTTTTTTTTTAAATCAGATGCCACAGATTTATGGGGGGGCATCTCGGCAAACTAAACTGCCCACTCCATTAAATACATCATGCTCAATTTTACCACATTTCACTTCACCTAATGGGTTGTCTCTACTGCAGAGGGCCAATCACACATTGAATAACATAATTATTTTGTAGATCTGGGTACAAAAATGATAGAATGCAGGTATTGTTGGACTGAAGACATTCTGACACTACTTGGTACCTGGCTATTTTGGTTGATACTTATTGAGTATCGATACCGAGCCCTATGTGGCAAGTCAGACCTCAATGTGATTGATCCACAAGTGAATATTCCCAGGCTGTTCAATGAGACATTGAAATGGACTGAGCTTGAGTTACAATTGGCAGGTCAATGCAGGATATGGATTTGGATCATTGTGGCTTGCTCATGCAAAACAAGACAATGAGAACATTGGAAAGTGAGTGACTTCTTAGCCCTGCAAAAACCTGCTCTACAGTGTTTTTCCTACGAACAAGCAGGAACCAACAGCATGGATAGTTGGTTATGGTGATTCTAGAGACCTGGCTTAGCCACGGAGCTATCAGACGGGATCGTGAAATGTGAAAGGTGAAATGCTGCCATTGATTTTTTTTGGGAGCATGTGGCCACTAATTACCAATTGCGCCTAGATATTAGAAGTGACAAAACAAAAAACGGGACAAACTGAAAAATTGGTGGTTGCATAATCAGAATTTGGGATGAGTATCTATTATTCAAAATCTAAGTTTCAGGTGAAGAACTTCTTTAAGATGGACTGCCAGTGACTTTCAGTACTACAAGCACACGTTGAGCTACCATATGAGTTAACACATTACTTTAGACATACATACACATACAGAGATATAATTGGCATTAATAATTCATGTGAGGTGACATCTGTTTTTCCGCAAAAATGTCAAAGTGCCATGAAAACAAAAGAGTGAAACTGAACTATATAAGTAATCTCAATAACTGTCTGGAAGCCTGTTGTGTATTACTACAGAACACAACCGCACCAACGTATGACAGTCACTGATTTGTCTGTAAGGGAAGCAGGGAGAAGTTAAGTCACAGGTATATTCAAAGGAATGATTTCAAGTCTTACTCAGATATGCCAGGGGCAAGGTTAGAGTGAGTTTTCTCATCTTTACAGTTGAAGGTAATCCCATACCCAGTAGACTGACTAATTAAGTGAATATACAGCTCAGAGCCAACTGCACGGTTGTCGTGTTAGCAAGGCAGAGGCTACGTTACAGGCAGAGAGGTGTGAGAATGTGTAATAGCTCTGTGCTGGAATATATAAACAATAGCCTGGGGTAGAGGTGGGCAGTATAACCAGGAAAAACTTCATACCGGTGGTGATCTAATGTGGATTTGGCTACACCATTTGTTCTGGTACAGAATGGATTTTAAATGTCACGTCAAATTTCACCGCAAGCATCAGCTCATTGCATGTTAACCAGTGAGCAAACGCTTCCCTTTTACACTAAAACAAACGCACATTTGCATGCAAAGAAAAGGGCGGCTGAAGAAATGGAGTCAGACAGCTCGATGGAGACGGGAGCAAATCATGAGGAAACATGTCAGCAAGTATGAGGAATGTTTGAAAATGTGCTCTAGCTCTGACACAAGTAGCACTGGCACTGGTGAAAAAAGAAAAATCCACAACACATTGTTGCCAGAGTCCCTGTCCTAATGATGAGACGAGTCAGACGTGCAAGGGCATGGTGAAAACGCAGGATCCATGGTACATAAAACAGACTTGCAAACATTGCACACAAAGCAAAATCCTGAACTTGTTCTGCAGCTGTTGTAAAAACAGAGATCAGACACACAGCTGTGCAGTGTGATAAGCTATTAATTTCACCTGGTAGGAAACTCTCCTCTGCAAACACTGAAAAAGTTTATTAACACATTGATCGGGGGCGGCTGTGGCTCAGTTGGTAGAGTGGCCACCCACTCGGAAGCTGGGTGGTTCGATCCCAGACCATGGCAGCCTACATGTCGAAGTATCCTTGGGCAAGATACTGAACCCCAAATGGCTCCTGATGCTGCGTTCATTGGTGTGTAAATGAATTCCCAATGGTGGCAGGTGGCACCAGTGTGCCCTGGTAGCCTTGGCCACCAGTATGTGTGTGAACAGGTGAATGAGCGTAGTCTGTAGTGTAAAGCGCTTTGGATAAGAGCAGTCCATTTACCATTTTACCATTTATGATCATAACTTTAGGGTTCAGTTAATAACTTCTTACTATATTAGTCTGTCCTGCATTAGAATCACATATAATTGAAATTATGAGAAAAAATATATACCATCAATATTCATAACATACTGTGATATAAATTTCATGTCATACTGCCCAGTTCTAGTCTGGGAGAAGGATGAAAGTGGGCGACAATACTGTCTCACAGCCGGTCTGCCCACCTCATCTAACACCGGCCCGACTAGCTCTCTCTCAACATCCCCCATGTCCCTCCCAGCCCCACTGGGGCCTCAATTAAAAACTCCTCTGATGTCTAGTAACTGACAGAGACTCCATCACTTCCACACATCCCTCTCCACTGAGAGTGGCATTAAGATGTTGGAAGGCAGAGTGGACTATTGATTTTCTTCTCTTTTTTTTTCATTGGTTGCTCCATTTCTTCACTAGGCCATCTTTGCATTGCAGACAGAACTTGGGTGCAATACTCAGTTTACAACATTGTGTTGTGTCTAAATTTTTAATTAGCTTAAAGCAAGAGCCGTCTGTGAGATGCTGAGGATGTGTAGAAGAGAATCACTAGTGACAGCTATCAGTACCAAAACAGACTATCTGGCTAGTTGATAATGCCAAGTGGAGGAGCTGAGAGCAGAGTGACAAGGACAAATAGCTATCAAAGGATTAAAGAGCCATTTAAAACAAAGTGTATGCATTGATCCTGCTAAACAAACTAACTTAATTCTTCACCTGAGCTACATCTGGTTCCTCTTAAAGGGGCAGTAATTAGTTTTGCAGCCCCTTGGGACCATCGCAATAAGCTGTTAACACAACATTGACATATTACTGTCTAACCATGCTGTTATGGCAAACATGTTAGTTAGTCAAACAGTTACCTATTTACACATCCAGCAGATCCGACATTGAGTAATATCAGTATTTATTGGACTTGGACTAATGGAAGATATTCAATCTTTTTGTAGCTCTGTTTTGGTCTCCACCAGCTCCTGGGAGAAATACCTTGCTGTTAAGCTGCTTAACGCTCCACTGCTCACCAGGTACTTTGCTAATATTGTCAGCCTGCCATTTGGTACTAAAAAGGCTGAGGTCTCTGGACATACACAAAGCACACTGTTTATGATTTGTCTGTTATCTTCTCACCCATTTTTTTTTTATGACTTGCCCCTGTATCCCCGGACGAAAAGCTGAATCCCAGAAGCAGTTCTCTGCTTTTTTTCCCTCTAATAAGAAAGATAAAATGCTGCCACCTCTGATTTGAATCAAGATGGTGCATCCTTTGTGCCTTGATAAGGCTGCTGACGCAAAAAAAGTAAAGTCAAAAGCAGATTGCGCCCTCTGTTGTTTAAAAAGAGTATCCCAAGTCATATTTTATCTTACTAGCTTGAATGTCATGATTTCAATTCTGTCATGATTTCAGTTCTGAGTTTTCAATTTCAAGCATCAAAAACAAAAATAGAATTGGAAAAAACTCCAATTTGACCATATGGCCCCATATGTGCGACATTCCAGAACACTCTGGCAGTTATATCACACTTTTCTAAAATTTAGCCTATATTTAAAAAACTATTTGAACATGTGAAAGACAGTTGTAAGGGCATAAAAAAATGATCTGTTGATCTTTATGAACCAAGACAACTGAGTTTAAAAATGGCAATGCCTTCAGAAGTTAAAAAATGCCATTTCTAAATTGAATTGAAAATCAAAAGTCTAATCAAATTTTGAATTTGGAGAATTTTCATTACATTCCTACATTACATTACAACAGCTGCTAGCTGCTGCTTGAAACAACACAGATGGGAGCGGTTTGACTCAACCAGTAAAAACAGTAGAAACCAAACAATGAACTGAAATTTGCTACTATGCTACTGACAGCTGACAGAAACTGCATAGTGTAGTGATAAGCTTCTGTAGGTTTGTTACTAAGACCTTTCACATAACACTCAGTTATCTATCCATTGTCAATATAAAATGTTGATGTGTAGATCTTTAAACAGTGATCCTAATTTGTTATTTCATCAGTGCCTAATCACATGCTGCTAGTGGTAAATGACTTTAAATGATAAGAACATAAACAGGGCTGAATACTTAAAGAATACTTAAATGACACATAAAGGCAAAAGCTTAACAATATTAAGTTTCTTTACTACTAGAAAGCCACACTAACACAGTGCATGAGCCACATTGTACTCATCCCAATGGCTCATTGCACCAAGAACAAGCTGCAGTTTGAAACTCTTTGCAGACAGTCTGTGAAGTGCACACCTATTGCTGAAACAACTCCTGTGTTACATCAGTTTAGTGTGAAGGGGGTGAGAAACATCACTGAGAATATGAACTTTAACATGACACTTATTGAACCATGCATTCAAGTGTTCATTTATCTCAGGAACTCACCCAGTAGCTGCAAAAGCTTTTGTAGCAGTCTTTCGCGCTTGCTTTTTGTCTCCTTAGATTGCTATGAATCTGTAATGGGACAGCTCAACAGCATCAACACTTAGACGTTGTATCGAGTGTGCTCTCGTTACGAAATTGCCTTATCTCTGGCAAAACTTTTTGAAGCCATTGTTGATTCTGGCTGATTTAAAGAATCAATGTTTATTTATGATAAAACAGATCCGTAGCTCAAATCCACAGGAACAGTTGGTGCTTATGATAAAAATCTGAATACAAACTGACAGGATATAGGATTAACCCTATATCACAAGGCATTGCTAGTTCTATCCCAAACATTAAAGAAGTGCCTGAACCTCTTCAAAGAGTGAGAGTTCTTAGTATGCTTCTCCCTCTGCAGTATTACTAGGAGAATATATAATGACAGATTTTTTTAAAAGACATGTCTCTGTATGTCTTTGCCTAGGGCTCTCATTATAAAACAGCATTTCTCATTTTCCTCTGCTGCAGTCTTTGGTGGTTACTGGAGAGACAGATGAATATTCTCAAAGCACTCAAGCTATACGCCGAGCTCGGTTTGGAGCAGGTCAGCTCACTCCTGTTAGCCGCTCATCTCAAGAACAAACCTCTTCAGGTAATTGCACTATAATTTGCTTGTCTGAATGCAAATAAATACAAACATGGTTGAAACCACACAGCTGGGTCATCTGAGGTCACGTTTATCTAATGAATGACACCCCGAACGCTCTTGGTGCCAGCAGAGACACAGTGTCTCATTTGAGGACATTTCGCTGGCAGATCGTTACCAGCAAGCGGCTTCAAACTTTTTTTCTATTATCACTCTTCTGCACAAAGAGTATAGAATTTATTAAGGCATTTCTAAGCAAGTATTGAAGTGCATGTTGTTGGGAGGAGACATCTAAGAGAACGCCTAGATTACAAAAGGCCTGAAACTATAAACACGTTTTTTTATACCATACAATGTCAATAATCCTTTTATTATATCTAATTTTAAGTTATATAATCTTTTTGTAACCCTGTTATGCATGTAGCTGGGAGCTTTCTTTCAAATTGACATTCTTGCATTACCGTATATTGCTATCTTTAATTTATGACTGCACTCTGAAAGCTAGCACTCAGATCCATTGTGATATCAAATGATTAAAAAGAGACATTTCAAAGGTTTTCGGCTTTTAAACATCTTTCCAATGTCCATTAAGGGCTCAGCTGGATCAATACATATAGCTCCTCTTAGAAAATCAAGTCATTTATTGAGTTTAAATCATCAAACACTTTCTTAACTCACTTTTGATTGAGTGTGGTTGAAGTTCTTGTAAAATACCCTGTAACCCAAAATCACCACTCAAATTGGTAGGAGTATCATTATTTATAAGAGAAATTACATTAAAATGTAACATTTATGGCACATTTACATTCTTTTTTTTATTGCAGTCATTTCACAAAAGCAAAAAAGTACTCGGAGCTGTGCTTTGACAGTTCTTTTAGAAGAGTCCCTAACAATGCCTCTAAGCTTTTTCAAAATCACTGTCAAGTACAGCTTCTCATGGCTTATTGCTTAAATATACTTTGTCTCCTTCCAGCACTTTTAAAATATGATATCTTGGACAGACTGAAAAAATGACTCTGTAAATCTCTCTCTCAGTGGAATATAGCTAATCACAGTCTCACAACTTGTGTGTGGCTAAGTCATTTAGCCTGAGAAAATGCTCAGCCGCTGGCTGAGAAAAGAGTCAGGGACAATATGTTCATAACAATGTCCCACAAGGGTAGCACTTTCCACAAAACTAATACATTATGACTAAAACAAGGCTAGCTAATGCACAAATAAGGGTGTTTATTCTCTCATTCAACAAAATATATCAACACTGAGGGCTTAGAGCAATGTTGGCAGGTTCTGAAAAAGTCTAAGCGAGAGAAAACAAAAGATTAAACTTGACATTGATTAGCTTTTAAGCATCTTATGATAATCAAAATGTCAACAAATAAATAATAAATATTAAAGGCTGCTAGCCTTGAATAGATAAATAGAGAGTAAAGGCAAAAAAGAAAGAAAGACAGAGAGAGAGAGAGATGTGAGAAAGAGTTAAACTGATGGGAATATAAGATACTTTCTTAAAGTTTGCATGGCAGAAAACAACTCACAGAGCTGCAGGCTACTGTTACCCGTCCTTGAATGAGGTATTAACCCCTAAAACTCTCCCGTGGAGCTGCTCAGTGACTGGCAGAACGAGTTTGTTGTTGTTCCCAGGTGTGAGTGTGTGATACAGGCCACCGCTATAAACAGCATGCATGCTAAGTAAGCATTTTCTGCGTAAATGCAAACAAAAATGACTCCTTCATCTGGGCAATGACTTTGAGACAAATTTTCTTCTAACAGAACAACGACTGCATGGGGAACCACAGTCACAAGTCACAAGTTTATAACTGACTGACTTCTGTTTAAAAAGGGCTCTATCACTGGTGCGGGGCTTGATTATAAACCAACAAACTGTTTTCATAAGCTTTACACTTCCAGAGAGAATATTCCAGATTTCACTGTCCTCAAAACACTGAGAAGTTACTAAAGTCCCTGTGAAAAGGAAGTCGGAGCATCTTCTGCTTCTGTACTGTGACATATTTCCCAGTGAAACTAAATATTTAAGCAGTATACAGTTACAAGGGGGATTTAAATCAAATCCTGCACATTTGATTGGACTGCTAAAATGTGGTCAGGCTTAGAGTTAAGCATGATACGGAGATACTGAAGTCTGGTGGCCTCCCATGCACGTCCCTCACCTGTTGTTGGATAAAGAGCAAGACAGGGGAGATGAAAGGGAAACTCGACTTTCAACTGGCTCCACGTCGATGCAGCGAAGGCAGCACAGCCAGAGGAATGGTGACCAGCTTTCTAGCCCCTCTATACTTCCAGCAACCCGGAGCTCCCCACTTGCCCACCAGCAAAAGTGACACAGAATTGGTCGAAATCCTCTCCGAAATACTAGATCTCAGCCACATGGTTTTGGATGTGAAAGAAAACTGTAACACCAGATTCTAAAAATAAAGGTGTTTTTGCCAGCTGATATCCAAACACACATCTCTTCCCATCTTTTTCTATATCGCTCTGTTAGCTAGCTAGTCGCCCAAAGTCTCCTTAGATTCATTTTTGTAAACACCCCTGAGTGCAGGATGAGTCATCAAACATTTGAAATAGTTTTACTTGGATTTACAGGAAGAGAAAGGACATGGATTTCAATGTGAAAATGTTCTCATCCTGATTTTTTACGACAAATAAAAAGAGATAAATGAACAATAAACACAGGGACACAGGATTCAAAATTGGGAAAATGGATTTCTAATTTCACTGTGACTTTAAATAAGTCACATCTAGTATATGTAATGGCTTATGTATGCAACACACCCAGCTAAATACTCACATCGTACAGAATGGATGATTACTTCTACCAGCAATTACTTCCTGACACTCTACATTGTTCTTTTTTTAGTTACACAATAGACCTCTATAGCCCCCGCTGCGCTGGAATGACAGGGAGACCTTGAAGCAACTGCAAAAAGGACTTTGCCCTCTTTTTCTCCCTTTCTATCATATTTTGACACCATAATGATGCACAGTACTGCCGTCTTTGAAGCTGTCTGCCCCTTGCTTTAAAACTTATGATTAATAACAAGAAAATAGTGGGAGAAACATTATTTAAGGCATTCTTGTAAATCAATGGCAGATTTACAATGTACAGGATTACAACTTGAATCCTATTTTACTCTGTAACCTTGACAGCTTCTTTTCCCTGCTTTGGAGTACCGGCACTAATTCTTCTCGTGGTGCACAATACAAAACAGGACACACTTACTTTCATCTCGGGATGGAAGTCATCACTCTGCTGAAGCAGCACATATTTCAAAACTATAACCAGTTACATCATCGCGTCCACAATGTCATCACGTCATGCCACGTGGCTTTAGATGCAGTGAAATATTGAAATCCAAGGACATCAGTCTGTCTGCCTAATGTGTCATATAGCAGGTGTGTACACAGCCCTGCAGCAACACATGTATGTGTGGGATACCAAACATGATAAATCATTAGACGTCATGTTTGAGACATACTGTACATAGAGCAAAATCTGTATTTCCTGTGTGTGCCTTATATTGAATTCATGACATTTTGGGAAATGGGCTTATTCGCTTTTTTTTGCTGAGAGTAAGGTGAGAAGATCGATACCACTCTCCAACACCTGCCTGGTAAAAAAAAAAGCTACAGCCACAGACTGTATAAAAGAAGAGGAGTTAGACATCAGGACTTCCCCCATTAGTTTATGGACTACCGCTTTTAAGAATTACGGCTGTCACCATGTTGTTTTTTAATCCAAAGAGACCATTTCTGAGAATGTGGGGAGGAATTATCAGCTAACAGAATCTAGTAAGCTTTGTTTGTAAGTTGTATCTGTAACTATAATGAAAAGAAAAAAAAAAGCTGACTGGGGCGTCCCGGTGGAATCCTTGCCGCTGCGGACCCGGGTTTGAATCCGGCCGAGGTCCCTTTGCCACATGTCTTCCCCTCTGTCTCCCCCTACAATTCTATCTGTCAGTATACAATATCAAAATAAAGCATGAAAAGTGCCAAAAATATAATCTTCAAAAAACAGCTGATTATTTTTATTACAACTGCACTGCAAAAAAGCCAACTTGTAATTTTTTGGTAATACCTGGAAATATAAATTACGGACATTTAGGGCAATAATGTAAGTTAGCACCACAAAGGAAGCCAGCTGTATGCTCAAAAAGAAGTTTGTGAGTTGTTGTTACTTATATCTTTAAGTTGGGGTTCAAAACAAGGGACAACAGTTCTGCTAACTCTTATTTCTTTGTTGTGAAATTTGGTCATTAGCGAAAGCTAGCGGCTAACTGATGCTAGCGGCGCTGCTTACAGCTACAAGAGTAGCCATTAGCGTATCAATGCTAACTCAAAATTGTGGTCACAACATTAGCTGACATTTCATAGCGGCATTACAATTGTGCCAGAGAAATTCAGAGTTGAGCAAACTCAAAAACAAAACTTAAAACATTTAGTTTAGTTGTCCAACTTAAAATTTTATAGAAGTTTGTTGCCTTGAAATTTTGAGTTCACCCAACTTTTCTTTTTTTGCAGTGTGAATGCTGAGCATTTTATGTTTAAAAAAAATGTTATAGTTAACTTTGCTGGTGTGAAAGCACACTGTTTAAGGGCCAAAGTTCTAATGCAAAGCACACATGACGTGTGATGACGCTGTGATAGATAGCCTTACTTTGCTTTATCATCCATTTTTACTTTAAATGGGACCATTATTGCAAGATGAACATCAGGCTTTAATAAAGAAACTATGAGACTATCAACTCATAAGGAAGATATTTACTGTTGAAAAATCAAGTGAGAAGCAGGGTCATGTTCCTGTAGACTTCTGTATAATCCAACTTCTCTTTACAGCCAGTGGAGACACCCCCTGCAGGCCTTTAGATAGAACACCGGTTTAAGATGCTTCTGCATTGGCTTCACTTCAGACCTGCTCTGCTGTCTACAACACCTCTAAAACTCACTAATTCAGACATTATATTTTGTACTGGTAGGCTGATTTAGTTATTTAAACTTATTTAAAGTACATTTCAGCAAATCCAGACCAGCTGTTTTCCCCGTTTGCACTCTTTGTCTGGTGAGAGAGTGGAATTGGTCTTCTCATCTAACTCTCCAGCAGACAGCAAATAAGCAAATTTCCCCAGAGGTTTAAACATTCCTTTAAATCATATTTAATGTATCAGCAAACGTGTTCAATTGCTTCAATTTCCACTCCCTCTCCAAACATCAGCCTTCAGCTCAGTTGAACTAAATTTCTTGGTTCCACAACACAGCCATAGTACTCTGAGACACTCTCAGTAGTGTAACCCTGTTTGGATTGCTTAACCCCTCTAACAACCACATCAGGAAAACGACCCGACATTACAAATGGCATCACTCTTCATCTGGTAGAGTAAGTGGCTGAAAGCATCGAGACAGATACATTATAGATATGACAGAGTCTTGCGGTGTGGGTCACTGAGCTGTCTATGCTGCTGACAGAGAGTTGCACTTACTGCAGCAACACACACACAAGGAGGGCAAGTGATGAAATTAAACACAGTTGACAATATTAATAAGGTAAGAAGAGCGAGTTTGTTTCCTCGTGGACAGTTTGTCTGTAATGAGCTGCAAGTTGTCAGGCTCCGGGGAGACAGGCGTGGCTACAGAGTCCGAGCCAGCGCGAAGATATTAATGCAACCTGAAGGGGATGTGAGTCATCGCGAGCTGCTGTCCATTCAAACTGGTATCATAAGGAGCACGACCGCAGCATGGCTTAATCACAGTCATTACTGTGATATTTGACACTGGGGTTGAAATAAAAGGCTCTGTAATAGGTGCGTTTCTTATCGCACAGTGAGTCAGTGGGTGCTTACGTATTTTCGAGTCAAGCTGTCAGTACAGGGGGAGGTGAGCGAGTCGAGCACTACGCCTGCTCCAAACTCCTCTCCTCTGGGACACAGCCACACTCAGTCTGTTCTTAACTTCCATTTCACACTTGGTAATCAATTACTGGTCTCTAGAGCTATCGAAGAAAAGAGCTACCTATCCTGAGAATAAGCTGAATCTCTCAACGCCTCCTAATTGAAAACACATTATATTGTGAGACAATGCTCTTTGTGTGTAGCCAGCCACTAATTTGGGCTGTTTGCATGCACAGAACAAAGCAATTTACTGAGGTTGCAAACATCCTTTGCAGGACAATAATTCATGGTGTTATCAGGTACAGAGTTTAAACATCAAATAAATGGGCTGAATAACTAAATAAGCAAACTTTGAAGGTGTGCCCGGCCGTTTGTTGGTGGCTATTCTCCCAGTGATTCCGAAAAGCTGAAACTAATATGATTTCATATCGTGAAGCCAAGACTGATGCCAGACCTCCCGAAACCAATCCCTCTTACAGGATTTAGCGGGAGCTGTGTGAAATGTACACTGCAGGGCCCCACCGGTCCCAGTGATAGTCCTTGCTGTGAGTCCAAATCAAAATGAACCCGATCAATAACAAAAGAGGGCTTTTGTGCGTTTAGTGCTGTCGTAAATACAGTGTCCTGAAAAGAAAAGCGAGGGAGGACAGAGAGAGACAGGTTTCCACCGGGCCGGGGACGGGCATAAAGATGTCAGACTGCTGTTAGTGAGAGGGTGGCGATAGGGAGGATCACACTGCCATGATGTGTTCTTGGAGCAGAGGTGGAGCCTGTTTTTGATCACATGCATGTTGACATGCAGAAGACAGGAATTAACTCATGGGTATACATGTGTAATACATAATAACACTTATTGTATGGCCAGATGGACACACTTTCAATTTTAAGGTCACAATTTGATTACATTTTTGTTTCAAACTTTTTTTTTCTGTGCTAAAACTGCTGTACTTTTTGGGGAATTTACCTAACTAAGGCCATATGGTCAAACTTAAATAGTTAATTGAACACGTAATAACTACAAACTACTAAATAACAAAAAGAAGAGCCAATTAATGGCTGGAATGTGCTTCAACAGGTGGCCAAATGCATTACGAATGCCCAATACATTTCCTTTAGGAGAAACATGCTCTTTTTAGCCACCATATTTACTGTATAAAGCTATGAAGATGTGCAATGACTTTTGAGCTGTGGCTTGGGACTCTCGAGTGTGAAGATGGCATGACCACAGTTGCATAAGTGACCGGATTTTAGAGAAATTGGCAAAAAGTTCTTTGAGCGCTCTTTGGGTGGTGAGGGTAATCGCTTAGCCAGCTTTGGTATTTATTAGTTGAAATTGAAAGCTAATTTTGAACAAATTTCCATTTAGAATCTAAATAAAAACAGAGACACTTTGTCTTACAGAAGAAATGCCCCAAAAAAGTAATCATCCCAGAAAAAATACTTTAACGCTGAATCTTTTGATTGCAGCAAGAAAAGCATTTAAAAACAAAACAAAACTGTGGAAAAAAAACTTTAAAAGTCATGATGGCAGAGAGGGCACTAGAATAAAGGAAAAATAAATCCCAGCACAAAAGAGAGGAGCTCATTTTATCTCTCTGATTGTAGCGGTCTAAAAAAGCATCACACAGACCAGAAAGTGCCCACAACTGAATCCAACCCAACAATCCCTCAGAGTGGCTAACAGTAAGACTGGGAGCATGACAAATACCATTGCCCGGGCCATAATACAAGGATAAAATTTCCTAAACTGAGGGCCCAGAGAGAACGTTCAAACGTCTTAGAGCACTGACAGCGGCAAGTGGCCCGAGTTAATCCTGATAGGAATTAATGTGCTTACAATAGTGCCATTGCTGCCTACCTGAATTTATTTTAGATTGCCTACATTACTTCATCCGTCTATTCGGTTGTTTTCCCTGGCTGGGCTCCTGATAAGACAGAGCATGCATTCAGCAAGAGAAAGAGAGCCTGTTTGTGCAGTGGACACTAATTAATACAGTGCTCCGTCGGGAAAGTTGCCTGCTTGCTGCTCTACTGACAACAGATTCATTTATACCGCTGTTTTCTGCTTCTCCAAAGGCTCTGTTAATTGCATTTAAATTAGACCTTGTTCAGTTGAGAACAAGGACCGGCACAGTAGTTTGTTATAGGAGCTGGAAATAAAAACATGATATTGGGCAACATATTACCCTGAAGTTGATTGACAGAAGGTCCTACAAGAACCTGTAGATTCCTGCATCTTTCTGTTTGGCCCTTTGGCAATGCCAATACAGCAACAATCTTATTCCAATCTAACACAAATATTTCAAAATGTCATACTGTTTCCAGATATTTTGAGAAAATAATAACGTACATGACAATATTTAGAGAAAGCACTCATTAGTAGCTTCTAAGAAGTGATAGGTGAATTAGCACTTTGTAGCTAGTGAGTAGGGATGGCAGGTGGCTATTTTAATGGCAATCGACGTCAGGATCTAGCTCTGAGGACATTATAAGAGTCAGAAAGATGTGTGCCAGCTCATAAGAAAGGCAGCTAAGTGTAATGAATAGCTGAATGTGCTCACGCAGTACCACCTACCATTAGCACCAGTGTTAGATTGCATCTTCACAGCAAAGGTCAATGTTTATATTGCAATTAAAGATGTTTTTTAACCTTGATTTACACAGTGAAGGTTGGTTTCACATGCTTCACAATCATACAGTAACAAACAGTCTCCTTGGGGGAAATGTGCCCCACAAAAACAGTGCTATACCTGGAGCAGAATAAGTCACCTTAGAAATACTCTCTGAAGGAAACTGGAAGGATCTGACAGAAAACTGAGGGAATGTAACAGTGTGGAGTCGCAGACATGGGGGGAAAAGTACAGAGTAAGTCTCAGAGATCATGTATATGTTCATTTCCGTCTCTATTGCACAAGGGAATAAACATGGAACAAACGACCATGGTATTCCTGTCTAAGGGCCTTTGATGAAGTTGAGTGAGTTGGGCAATCCTTTAGAGAGTGTGGACTCCAGTACATTCAAGGGTGATTAATTCTAGCAGCAAAGCTGAGCTTGGTGAGGGTCCATGACAGTTGGTTAAAAAACCATTTGACAAACAAGGACACACAGTCAGTGTTATTGATGTGCAGGAACTAACATATGGTCTGGCCAACTGTAAGACACAACAACAGCAGCAGCAGTTCACAGTTCACCTCTAAATACAAAAAATACAAATTTTGTCTTTTCTAGACTATTTTGGTGGAGTGTTGGAGAAGGTCTGTGGAATACCTTGAGTAACATGGTCATGATTTCATGATGAAGAGACATTGCTGTTAAGTTTTTTCCAAATTATTTTTTTGGTCTTTGAGGCACAACAAGCGAAGTGTCATCTAGTTCCATAGTAATTGAGAGAAAGTAGTCATCTCTACGACCGACATCTCCATCACTTGGCAACTCACACCTAAACAGTCTAGAATGATGATTAACACTACAGGTAATAAAACATTTGGTTGGTGAACTGTCCATTTAAGTTTCATTGATTGTGAAGCAGCTCCTTTTTTCTTAGAGCTGTGTTCCTAAATTATAACAGGAAGGAGAGGGTTGCAAGTTGCATTAGCTGTCTTTATTTCATATGTCCATTATAAATTAAATGAATATACAATATTACAAAAACAAAATAACATTATGTCTTCTGGGTGACAAAGTACATAAAAACCCTTACTATGCAGACAATAAACGATAGAAAATTTGAATGTGTGAGGAAACGAAGGGTTGGAAAGCCCACACTGACATGGGGAAAGCAAGCCAATGCCACACAAACAGGACTGGGACTGGGAAGGAAATCTGGGATCCTCTTTCTGTGAAACAACAGTGCTAACCACTGAGCCACTATGTTGCCAAGTGAAAGCCAGAGAATGCCAGCTAGATAGTAAAACTCAGCAAAAAGCCTTCCACACCATGTGGGGTGATCCTCCTCCCCCTTCGGCGAGTCCATTGCCTGCCTGTCGGGCCGTAGTGCCACAACTCTGAGCTCAGCAAATGTTTTTGTCTCCATCTTGCTTTCTGTCATCCACTTCTCACCCCCTCCTAACCCTGTCTCCCTAGCTCCCTCTCTCTATCTCCCTGCCTCATCTCTCTGTCTCCTTCCTTTCCCCACTCTATATATCTCCATCCGCACACTGTTCACTGTAAATGCTGTGCCAGCAGAGTGATGCCGGGGAAATGGCGCCATCCTCATTGAGAGAGAGCTAGCAGACGGAGTGGGGGTGGTGCTGGAGGGGGTGTTTCAGTGACAGGCCCTGAAACCCAGCCATCAGACAACACACTGCAGCAATCACACAGCTCCAGTAGATGGGATACACAGCTAAAGCTCCACATCCAGAAAAGGATCAGTAAAAAAAATGATAGGATATAGACTCTTGATCCCCTTCAAACTCCAAAAACATTATTCTTTTTTTTTTTTTTTTTTTTTGGATAAAACAAAGTGGTCAGAATAGGCTGGGAGTGTGAGACAGTGCAAGCCATGAAGACAGGTGGAGGAAGAGGGAGGAGGGGGGTTGGTACACAAGCATGCTGGCCAGGCAAGCAGACAGGCCATGGTTCATTTGAGGACCGTAGCTGCTCCTTTCCATCATTCGACTGTTCATTAATACCAGCTGTTCCTATGGGTCTCCCCGCAACTAAGCCTTGCTGCCCCTGCAAAATCTATCAATATCCCAGCAAAACAAAAACACTGCCTATTCCAGAGTTCTGCTAAAAAAACTGACCAGCATGCCACAGGGCGTGTTTACAAAAACAACTGTCTCTGAGATGCTGGATAATAGTGTGCATGTGGCGTGTGCATATGGTATTGACAGTTTGGATGCTTCTGGTGAGGTAGTTAAATTGGTGGTGACTATAAAAGAGGTTAGAATAACATGGATGACTTAACACAGGCTCTCAAAGAGTAGCTCATGCCAGCCCACATAGTGCTCAGCTCAGTGCGGGTAAAGGGTTCATTTTCTCAAAATTAACCTTGTCAAACTCCTGTTCTGCCTGGGGGAGATTTGTATTACTATTGCAATTTTTCAATCAGAGATTGGGGAGAGTGTGAAATTTTAACATGCTTGTTCACTCTCTCCCTCCCCCCGTTTTTCACTCTCATAGTCCATTTAGAATTTTAAGCAGATTTCACCCATTCTTATAATAGGATTCTCCACTTCCTGAGTGTAGTATGTTTGTAAGTGTATACAGCAAGCGAGTGTCTTCCCTGTATCAACTCAAGCTCTGCGCACTCCACTCTGCTACTCCAGCAGAAGATTCTGCTGGGTCAAAATTAATTACAGAAGCTGTTAAGCACACACCAGCTGTTGTAAACAAATGCAAATACATTTTCATTTCAAACAAGCCCCCTTGTATCGCGGCACACAAAATACTGTAAATCTTCTGTGTGTTTACTAACAACTTGGGCCATCATCAAGCTGTGCTGGTGCTCCTACAGAGAAATTACTCTTATTCATGTACACCCAATTGCTGAAAATCATGATCACCACTCTTTTAATTAAGGTTTTTTTCCACTGCAGTATATTTGTGGTTTTGCTCCTGCTGCCATCCCTCTTTTAGTCTTTACTTCATCATACTTCAATAACTCCAATGCTTTTTGGGCACTTTCTTTGACTGGATCTGTTCAGATTTTTTTGTTTGGGGAACAGCAGGACCATGACACTGAGAAATGACAATCAAAGCTCATATGAACAGATCTATATAAACAGTATTAGGGCTGCACCTGGTGATTACTTTCATTATCAATTAATATGATGATTACTTTTTTAATGTTGATAAAATGCCAAAAAAAGTTTGCTTTGTTTGACCAACTGTTCAAAATCCAAAGATATTCAGTGTACTATAATGTTGACAAAATAAAAGCATCAAATCTTCACACTTAAAAAGGAGGAGATGGCCTATTTGCTAAAAAAACATATTCCATGGATGCTCTTATTTACGGAGTTGTTCATGATCTTAAAGTGGTAATGTGGAAACAACACTGACGCTACAAAAAAGATGTGTTGGATTTTATTTCATTTTCTATCAGTGCTTAAACTGTTGATAGCTGTTTCCAGTATTCCAGTACGAAGAGCAAGGGAAACAAATCAGGTTAGCCAAGAAATATGATTTGGAACTGAATTTTCCAATTATTCCAACATCACATGAATGCAGCACAAATTCCTAATCTGTTGCCTAATGTTTACGTCAGTGAAGATTAATTTGTTTATCTGCCCAGTGATTGGCGTCTTCCTTGGCCCATGCTACACCCTTCCTCCAACTTTCATGAAATTGGGCCAGTAGTTTTTCATAATCCTGCTGACAAACAGACAAACCACACAGAAAACATAACCTCCTTGGCAAAGGCAACTAAGTCTTAACTCTAATGTAACCAGCAGAGAGTACACACAAAGCTTGTGGGCAACATCACCTCTTTATTGGATCTATATTTGGATCCCCACTAGCTTCCATAAATTGATTGCTAGTCATCTAGTCATCTATCAGCTAGTCTATCAATATATCCAGATATTTTATGCTCATCCACTAACTTTACTAATTTGAGATATTTTCCAAAGAAATAGTTAAATCATTTACTTGACATACATCCTAACCCCAGTATTTTGGTATATTAGGTATTGACACCATCCATGTTGATGAGTCACAACTTGGATCAGATTGAAAAACATCTGCCAGACAAATCAACTTCTCATGTATTATGGACATTTTTTTGGAAACCAATCAATATTCAGGTCAAGATGGAGACCTTTTTTTCATCTGAAGCTTGAACCAAAGTCCACATATATAACACTTCACATTAGAACTGGCCTATAACAGCCAACATGAATAGGGTTACTGTGTGGAAGGTGCAATGTCAGTACTCATAAAACTTTATCGTTATCACATCCCTTCAAACTTATCTTGGGTAAATTCCAAGCTGGTCTTATTTTTTTTCCTTCTGCACAGTAACCCCATCCAGTCTTTAGTTATTTCCACCCAGCTAACTGAAGTATTTAAAGTTCCTGTTGTTTAAGTAACATCTCTCTCAAGTCAAAGAAGAAAATTGTCAGCGATGGTGCCAATCTCATGTGCAATGTTGTCAAATGTGAAACATTCCAAAAGTTGTCCTAGTATGTATGGAACCGGCAGAGATAGCAAGGTAGCCTGGCAACCTAGCCATCTCATCCAAGTCCCTGATTCCATCGCTTGTGAAGCTAAATCGGGTGTGATAGCTCAACAACCTAGGGCCATACACAATATGGTAGGCATGAAAGAGGTTTCTCATCCAAATAAAATATTACAAAGTTAAAGAAGCCCAGTATGTGGTTACAGTAGAAGACTGACAGTTTTTATATAGCACATGAAAAGGAAGGAGGAGATTGCTGCCAGTCCATCACTCAAAGAGAGTTTGGACTCTTGTTCTTTCTCTGGAGTGATTCAACCACTAAGAGCAAATGTCACACTGACTATGACAAGGTGCACAGTAGACAACTGTTCTCCAAATGGCGCAGCAGGGCATCCACGCTGACAAGTAGTCTTAACTGTTTGTCGTTACTTTTTATTCCAAAGACAGATGACAGACATTGGACTATGATGGAATTATTGCATCCCTGAAGATCAAGCCTCCATGTCTTGCACAGCCATCTGATAGTTTAACTTTGGTTCATAACTGAGTGTTTCTGGCTAGGCCACTGATGCTGAAATGGCAAAATTCGCACCATCTGGGAACTGACTGTATAGTTTAAAGGTTAGGCTAAAGAAATGTATGGTTTTTAAACTCTACGGGACTAAAAACGAAAAATTGGAAGCATGACCCCTGAATTACCAATCCAGATGACTCAATCAACATTTTTTTTTTCAAAATGAGAGTTTAATTTGTGGAGGGGAAATAGAGGAGATTAAAAAAATGACATCAAAGGTAATAAAACGATTATATCTTTTTCAACCAAACCTGAAGTAGTGCATCAATCTGGCAAAGATCAAAGGGTAATAGCGGCCACAGACTATTTCACCACTGTTACCTTACAGTCATATTTCATTCTCACCATGTGTTTAATACCTTTCCACTCCCCCAATGGTCCCTCTGACTGGTTATCTGTGCTGTTTTGAAAGAGGCCAACCAAACTGTTAGAAAGGCCACCCTCCCTCAGCCGTCCAGCAAGCCTGCCCTGCCAATCGGCCATCCTGTTTCCAGACAGCACAGTCATTTCCCAGCCCAGTGGAGCAGCACTCCCTGACCTCTGCCTCGACCTCCGCCTCAACAACCCGAGCTTCAGCACCAGCTCCAGCCCAGAGAGCAGGCTAAGGCCACCTCTACTTATTTATGAGCCATTTCACACAGTGCTGCTCCCATTAGAGACCCAGCCTTGGCCCACCTTACACGGCACTCTCCTTGCACTTAACACATAGAGAACACTGGCAGGGCCAGGGGGACATGGGCGGTGGGTGATGACAGTGGGCGGGTTGAGGTGACCATTAGACCCATTGCATACAACATAGGTATTGTCACACAACTAGCTCAAGGTTACATCAACAATCAACAAACATATTGCTGGTTATCAAACATTTCCTGCAAACAGCTGCTAGGAGAGCATTCCCTCCATGTAGCACAATATTTTACTATTGTATTGCAATTTTGAAATATGTGATGAATAGCTATTCGACTATCCTCAAGGAAATGATCACCCACTGATCTAATTTAACGATGCACAAGAACTGACAGGTTATACTTATTGGACCATAATTGGACATTTCATTATTTCTCATTCATTTCCGTTGTTGCTGAACTGTTACTCTTCTCATGAAACAGAGAGACTCAAGGAAGGGAAAGAAAAAAGTTGCATCTCTACAGCAGAAGATTTGACTGATGGACTGATTCACAAAAGCATACCAGACGTTAATAAGAAACCCTGTTTATGCATGACTGGAAACAAGATTAGTCTGAGCTGGTAACATTCAAACACTGCAGGAAGCCGTTGAATATTAGCTTGTTTACTTTGCATGACAATAGAGGTGACAACGTTGACTGAAAGATTTAGAAGCTATTTATAGAAAAAGAGAGATGAAGACCCACACCCACCTGTGATCGTGACAAAGGCATAGCCCTCCTCGCCCAATAGTGGATTGATCAGACCACAGCTGTAGGTGCTATTGGGCTCCAGCACGACCGTCAGCACGCTCGTCATAGTGAACAGCCCTTCCTCATTGGCCACCAATGAAGTGGTGATATTGTCTGTCAGGTTGCGTCCGCCCCCATCCTGCCATATCACGCCAGCTTCAGGATAACCGCCGTAGGCCACACAAGTCAGGGCAACTTCATCACCTGGTCTCAGGTTTGATTCAGACTCCAAAGTCACAACGGGCTTAGAGTAGGGTGCTGAAAAAAAAGCAAGAGTAAACAGAAGAGATGATGAGGGGAGGGGTTGGAGGAGGAAGGAAATAAAGGTATAGTGTGGGCAAGGGCGGGTGAGGATAGAGAGAGGATAAGGGAGCAGCAGACACATACTGAATTTAGTGAGATTCTCTGCAGTGAAAGTCACCCTGGGAACTGTTTGACATGATTCCCATTAAATTCTTAATTATATTTAGGGAGCTTAGCATAACACAGTGCTTAAGATCCCACAGACGCAGACAGCATCTGTGGCACATCCTGATGCTGCATCCCTACACTCTTAACGCCACTCTCTCTAGAGACCTAAAGCACTGAGCCAAACACCTCTGCCTCCCATTGCAAGCTGGGAGGCAGAGGTGAGAAGGCCTAGGATAGAACTGGCAGGCTACTAAATTTGGGAAGACTCAGCCTATAGCATGGAAAAGAGCGTAGAGGGGTGGAGGTGAGGGGTGATTCGTCCGCCAAGGCTGAAATCATGCTTCTCCAATCCCTTGAGCTAAAACATGAGCATAGAGGTGGCGGAGAAATAGGCTGCTGTATTCCCAGAACCAATCATTGCACAGCAAACAATGGGGAGGAGCTGAAGGCGAGATGAAATAAGTTTGCCTGAGCTGCTTTTTGAAAAGTGGACTCTCAACACAAAGAGAGATTTAGCGTGGTACACACTAACTTCCCCAGCTGTCCGTTTGACTGACAGGCAGATTTCCATCGAGAGCTCCTTTCATTTTCTTCCAGCACAGCATGAAGGAAGTCTACAATGTTAACTGTAAACGTTGGCTAAAAATAGAACATCTATAAATCCAATGAATAAAACGGAACCAATTTGTCACTGTTGGAGGCATTGTTTTCCCTCTCCCCAGCCAGGAGGGGAAAGAATTTTATTCATTAACACCACCTAATGCACATCCATCCTTGGAGAATACAGGAACAATCTCACAACAGATATAGAAATGGGAGAAGGAAGGAAAGGCACACAGTATCATTATAAATAAATAAAAGGCTCTCAGCTGTGAAGGCGGGCGATGTAGTCACACAGCAGAGAAGATGTTAGTGATGGCTGATTGACCGTAACAACAGCTAATAATCAAAGTCAGCAGATATTGACCATGACAGACCACAATCAGCGTTTATTGACCAAAAACACTGCTCAGCAGCCCCGAGGAAACTGTTTATCACCTGCTTACGTCTTGAGAGAAGAAATTATCATAAATCACCTGCTCCATAGGTAATTGTGTAATACATTTTATTGCATGCTATTAGTGTATGTGTGTATAAGTGCTGAGGTCAAGTCACTTTCAATACAATCAATTCAAATTGTAAAGAAAAACTACAACGCAAACATTAGCCATCATTAGAATTAGTTTTTACTGTAAGACTTTAAGACAATATACCTGTATGTGTGTGTGTGTGTGTGTGTGTGTGTGTGTGTGTGTGTGGCTCTCGAGGAGCTTCTGAAGATCAGAGTAGACCAATGCTTGGGCTTGCAGATAAATTACAGACAGCCATTATAAACTGGGGATGTGGAGCTTTAAAGATATTCTGGCTGCACCAGACAGGAAAACCCTGTGGAAAAATAACATTATGTTGCATCATGGGAAATGTAGGCTGTTTTCAGGCTTTAAACCCCTGCTATACTAAAAGTCAAGACATCTAGGCTTAAATGTAAACATAATTTTTTATGTAAATGTTTATAAAAACATTTTCAAATCCACCAACTTTATGAAAGTGCTATACTAAATAGCTTTAGTAATTCATAATAAAAGGGAATTACTATTACATTTAGGGCCCTAACTAATTATTTATTTTACCCTCGAATCATGTCGCAATAATTTCTTCTTTGTTATTGATATTATTATTCATCTATAAAAAGTCAGGAATTTTGGTAAAATGGAAATGTCATTGCATTGTACCATAAAATGACTTATATACAATTATAAAAGACAATTTAATTGAATATTAATTATAAATGGGAAGTCAGTCTTTAAGTTTATTCAGCCGGAACAATACAAATTAACATTATTATTATTATTATTATAACATAGGAAAAAGCAATGCAACAGATGTAATGTACTTTATAGAATAAGTCTAGCTGAGGCTGCTTTGCAGTCTGTCCCTGGTGTGTGCGGTGTGTTTTTGTACAAGTGTGTGTCTGCTTTCTGCGTGCCCATGATCATAAGTGTCCATGTCCACGTTCATCTGTTTCTACACATGTCATGGACCTCACAGCTTGACTCACCGGCCACCTGCAGCAGCAAGGCAGCACTCCCGTAGTCCTGCACCCTGACGAAGCAGGTGTAGCTGCCTTCATCAGCTACCACCACCCTGCTCAGCAGGAGTGAAGCGTTGCCCAGGCCCAGCTGGGCGGGGAACAGGCTGGTACGGTTGGCGAAGCTCTCGCCCTGGTCCGCCAGCTGGTCGCGTCCCCCAGAGTACCCGTGCACACTGCGTTTGGTGTCTGTCAGCTGCCAGAAGACGCTCAGATCAGACAAGTTAAAGGGGTTGGCGTGGCTGAAGGAGCAGTTGAGTGTGGCATCCCTGCCATGCAGCGCCACCACTGGCTGCTCTGGGACTTGCACTTCCATCACAGCTAGAGAGGAGAAAAGAAGAGATGGGACATATGTTTAAAATCAATTAAAAAGATTTTTAAAAAATCAACAACAAAAATTGTGTTTTATCTACTTAGAGAGGGGTGTGTTGGTATATGTTGTCAAATGTGAGGTATGCTCTCACAGAAAATATGTTTTATTTAAAAAAAAAAAATCAGATTTTTTTGCTACTTTTACTCAATTGACTGATACTAGACATAGACTAAAATTTATTTAGCTATTTATTTTATTTTTATTCATTTAAATTGTCAGCAATTGTCTGGTTCTGTACATACAGTACTGATGTTTATTTAGACATTTATTGTGTATTTAATTAAATGGTCAGCAATTGACCAATACTGAACATACTGTAGTAATGTTTATTTAGCTGTTTTTTCTTCTTAGTGTTCATTTCTAGAACTAACTGACAATGTAATGCCTTGTAAGTGTAAGTTAAAATATGTATAATGACGTACTTTGTCCTAACAAAGTTGCCTTATGAGTACCTTTGTATAATCATATTTGTAAAAAAATCAGTAAACAATCCACACTGAAAAGGCCTATTTTCATTCCAGCTCAAATATTCAGTGTGTTGGCTGGCATTTTGGTAATGGGTGAATTTTCCCCCACTAAAATCGTAACACCTCCTATCTAATCCCATATCAGTCGGTCTCTACTTGCAATCATTTTGACTCTGCAGTCTTCACTGTGTCAGTCTTCTACCACAACCTATTTTTCACCTTGGTAGTCTGAGAGAGATAATAAACAGCATTAGTAAATACTATTTGGCCCAGGTCTAGTATAAACATACAGTATTTACTGAATCACAGCATTAATTCAGTGTGCTGTGTTCAAATGTGACAGACTGACACCTACTCAAAATTTGAATGTCTTTGAAAAAAATCAATGCAGTATTTTTGAAATATATGCTGTGACTGCTTCAGAAACATCCACTTTGTTTGTGTGGCATGGTAGCACGGAGCGGGTGAGGCGGGATGAAGGCGAGAGGGAAGAAGAGGAGGGATCTGGAAGTAAGCGTTAGGACTTTGTTTGTGTTCCTATAGGCTTTGCCTCCTGGCGATGGCTCAGTGCACTGAGACTCAGCGATGGAAGCAACAACATCTGTATAGCTTTAGTGAAATCGTTAGTTAAATCTTTAAAAAATCTTTTTTTTGAGGGGAGGGGTTGTAACTGCAGAAAAACTCTTCAGTGTGTGCTTTAGTGGGAATGAAAAGTGACTCCACTTCTCACCAAACGCTTCTACTCAAAGGCAGCTGATTTTTCTGTTCATCTGTGCGTAAGCATGTGTGTGTGCCTGCTTGTGTGTATTGTTTGTCTAGACTGGGCCAAGAGCAAAGAGTACACTGCATAATCATTCTGGATTAGTAGCCATCTCAGGCAGTCCAGAGTACATCCATAGTATTCTCAAGAGTCAGCATTCTCCATTGATCCCTGTCTGCTCTTATACAACTCTGAGACACTCATCAGCATCACAGGGGAGGAAAAAAAAAAAAGCCAGTCGGCCCCTGGAGCAATACACTCTACTTTATGCTCAGCCTCTCTAATTGTTATAATCACAGCAGCATTTTAGCCTCCTCACCCCTTTTTGAGCTCTGTCTATCACACAGCCAACATCAATGTTGAATCACTTTGCTGTGAAGGAGATTTGACTGCTGCGGAGGTGCAATAATTACTTCCCCTATTAACAACAAACAAGTCTTTCATCTGAGAGAGTTCATATATGGATGGGTATTGCTAAGTCAAGGCAGACCTATTTTCAATCACATTCAGCCATTCCCAGCTAGGTAGCCTCTCCACATCACACCCCAAGCAAACCTGCTCGACTGTAGGAACAGTGCCCCCTACTGACTGAGCTCACAAGTGCAGAGATGTGAGACAGAAAGATGCACATATTGCTGCCTAAATATCCCATCTTAACCTGGGGGCCCAAACCATGCTGTTTTAATTTAAAATAATAATTATGATATAAAAAAGTGATGGACATTGTTTTTAAAACATATTTTTCCCTCTTCGAATACCGCATCACATAAACTAGAAATATTGTGGAAATAATCATGGGTATTGCCTCATTTTGAATCAACAATTTTGACCTAGAGCAAATCAAAGCCTCCGTACCAACCAAGTGCCAGCCCCACAACAATTCTCTGACCCCCATGGTGACAACAGCAGAGGGTTTTTTCCTTTACTGTGATTACAAAAGCTCCTCTGGTGCTGCGGGGCTTTTTCTATTGCCCGTATTGTGCCCATATTCACTCAGCTGGGCTACAGCACAGCAAACAATAGAGAAGAGTTATCAGGGCAAAGCATGGCAGGAGCAGGCGGTATTGTGCAGCCATCAATAGGGATAACCGAGCAAATTTCTGGAGTGTGTATTTACGCTGTCTTTGGAGGTGGCCCAACCTTTGCGGTAATGAATAGGTCGCTGGTGTTTTTTGTAGGAGTGGAGGGTCAGTGACAGCCTTCTTTGAGATGTGCACGTTGAAGGAGGAGAGAGAGCAATTAAATCACTCCCCGAGCAGCCTGGGATGACTCACACCACTGAGTTCATACAGGAAGGGGGAAGGGAAAGAGGAAACGGAGAGAAAGAGAGGCCGGCGTCAAGCTCACACTTAAAGATAATATCTGGAAACAAGCCAAGGAAGAGGCAGTGGTGGAGCCTCACACACTAATCCCTCAACACAGACCAAAGCCATGTCAGAGAGGAGAGAGATAGAAACTCCCCTTTCTCATCCCACATCTCTCCTTTTTCACTCGCTGCTTTTTTAACCGGTGACCTACCACTCGCTCCAAGGCCCTGAGAGAACGCAGCTCTACACAGGGACCTTGTGTAGGGACACCGACCTACGCTTGGAAAGAGAATTCAAGGGGAGCATTTTGCATTGCATGGAGGGGAGGGGATTGGACAGCAGAGGAGAGGAGAGGAGGGCAAGCTAGGCCGGCTGACGTCATGGAAAGCGCACATCTGATGTCCTATTCGTCAGAGGTGAAATACCACGAGCCAAAGCGAATCACTGCACACTTGGCTGTGTTTTGATCTGCTGCTGTTTACACCAAACAGCGTGCTCTGTATGCTAGCCGACCGTTTGATCGTCTCTCCCCAGGTCTTCTCTCGACATGAAAAACACGCCTTCTCTAAAGAGACAAGTGTAAGCAGTCGAGGTTAAAGATTACAACACAAGTGCTCTTTGGTAAGGGGGGCCGGGCTGCACCTTGTAGTCAGGCCCGCGGTGTCTTCTCAGGGTAAGTGGGGATCTCGCCTCTCCCTTCTCCCTCTCGATAAAGAGATGCTCAGAAGCCATAGAGGGCAGGCTGGGAGACGTCAGGCTGCGGGGATTTACACACTGCACTTTGTGTTTATGGGCCTCAGCTCTGTTTGAGTGCCTGCGAGACAGAGACGGGCACTTTCACAGCCGACATGAAATAAACTCATTACAGCCTTTGCGAGCGCTGGCAACGGGCCCTGCTTAGCAGCGAGGCACAGGGCTGGCTAGAAAAGGCTGCAAGTGATCTTCACACTGCTCTCCACTCTACTTTCAAGACTACCCACCACCTTGTCACTATCAACACCTCCTTCCATCATGCTCTCCCCAGGTGTGTGAGGCATGGGTGCTGCTGGATTTGCTCCTGCCATGTTGTTTGTATAGTGAACTGATGCTTGCTAGGCACACGAGGTGAGCATGGAGGCTGAGTGTGAGACAGAGACAGCGTGGGATGCAAGCAGACAGCAAATAGGAGGATCACAGCTTTTATAGGGAGGGTGCTTGCAGGGTGACGCGCGAGGCTGTTTGGTAAATAAAATCCAGTGATGTCTCACATCACCCTGGCATATACAGAGATGTGAGTGCACAGGCATGCAGCCACACGAACTTAATACAACATGTGCATGAAATCAGATAACTGGAGAATATTACCCTTCACCCATTGACCTGGTTCTGTAGATAGGCAGTCATTTGACTGATTTGATGTTTACACTTTAAATAAAATCATGGTTGTTTTCACAATCAAACTTCAATCTATTTTGAATAGATAATATCAAAAGCTGTAGTTGCCTATGGATTTTCTGTATATTACTGTAGTGACAGCATTACTGTAAAGGATTTCAATGTTAGCGTGAACTGAAAAGCTATACATGAAGTAAGTCAATCCCCTTTAAAAGGCACCCTTAAACACTAGCTTTTAATAGACATTTTTAATGACAGAAACTATAATAATAGCAACAATATTAATGGTTACATGTCATTTAAATGTGCTAGTTCCAGAGCACTGGTAGTGCTGCATGGCTTACTAGGACATGAATGGGACAAATTAAAATTCTGCCAGTCTGTCAGTTCACTGGTGAACACACATAGTATGTTGAATTTTATATCATGCCTTTTTTCTTTTACAGACTTTTTAAAAACTCTGAATTATTCACGTTTTCAGTGACTGGGGCTTACATAAACTTTCAATGAAAACATCACAAACAACAAGTTGGAATAACATCACTTTACATGTATTACACTGTATTTGTGTGTATACATAGTGAAACAATATATTTTTGTCAACCTTGTTGACCTGTTCTATAGTAATAATTTGAGTGACTATTATTTAAAATATTAGTTGATATGTATGGGCACCAGTGTAAATTTTCATGTATTTTGGTTTCATGCAGAATTATATTGTTAAAGACAGGCCTATAGCTTAGTTAACGCACGCCGGTTAAGACAAAGGTACTAAGTAAACAAAGAGAATCTGCAAAAAAAATATGGTATAACTGACAAGAAGGCATTCATCTTAAAGCTGAATTTAAAATCACCAAGTAACTAACCAAAATAATGCAGATGTATAGCCACAATGCACAGGATTACAGTATGTGAACTGGAAACTCCATCCTGCCACTCACTCACTCACTCACTCACTCACTCACTCACTCACTCACAAATGTGCGCTGCACACAGGAAAGTGTATTGCACAGCAGAATATGCGGAGAGCTTCATCTTATTTACTCAACGAATCTTTTTAACTTTGTATCCTGCAGCCCCAAAAGTGAGTCAACAAATGGCTGACCTCGGCATGTGCGAGCACACACTGTTTCAGACAAACACACACGAGTACACAGAGCTAGGGATGATATTCGAGAAGCGGCACCAAATAATCACTTTTTTTTTTCTCACATTTTCTCACAGAGCAGCATGAACACACTAACAACCCTAATACACACAGAGATTGAACACAATTTATATAAAAATAAATTAATATGATGAGCCAAGGGGCAACTATTGACCGAGATGGAGATTGTACATTTAGCAGGATTTGGGCAGTCATATGACTACTTGGAACATACTGAGGACACAAATGGACAGCAGAGAAGTGGATTATGTTGCCAGAGTTTTTATGGTCATTTGCTGTTTTTTTTTCCAAAAAACTGGTCACATTTGGAACCCGTTAACTGACATGAAATCAAACTCTCTATGACCACATTTCGAGGCTGACAATGCACAAATTAAAGCGATTCAACAGAGAGGACTTGAGAGAAAGTGTGTGCCTTTCTCCGAGGCTGAAATCATTCTTTTGATCATCCTTAATTTATATCCTTAGACACGAACCCAGCCGGAGCCACGACATGCTCCGGCGGTAGTGAGTTGTATCAAACTGTTGATCACTGCAAAATTCTATCAGCTTATCCCTTCTGGGAAAAATATACTCGGCATTCCAAAAAACTAATCATGCTCATGCCAGAAATGATCAGTTCTGTATGAGTGTGAGTCGGATTTTTAAATGATGGTTATTTCATTTCTGCTGTTGTGTATTGACTTAACAACTAGAAAGGAATAGTTTTGCACCTTGTGTAGAAGCAGTAATCAGTGATTACTATTGGGAAACAGGTAAAAGTACAAGTATTGATCATTGGCTTTAATCATTAAGCAGTATGAGTGGTATCAGTATCAATAAACTCCAAATAACATCCAGTTGTACACACACACAGCCACACACACAATTTCATGCAGAAACAGACACCCACAGGCCAGAGAACGCATTGATATTCCACACCTGTATGACTCCTGACAGCTCCACGGCAACACACTGTCTGAGGAATTGGACACGAGGTACTCTGACACTACAATGGAGACGCTGATACAAAGCCGCTCTGGAGCAGAGAGGTTCCCATCAGCATGACCAGCAACAGTCAAATACACAAAAACACACACATGTACACAGTGCTAGTACACAAGTGTCCAGGACGGGACGGGGCGGGACAGCGCACGCACACGCGTGCATGCGCGCTTATTGATATTCTCCCGGACAAACAACACTGCTGTCAGTAAGTATGTAATAGGGTTAGGCAATATCTACCAAATTGGCATATGATGATATCTACAGTGAAACATCATGATGGACAGTGATATTGTCACCACAAACCACTCAAATCACCTGAAATGAGTGCATTACAAAGACTGTAAAAAGTAACAAGTGCGTTCTTGTTTGAATTATTTTGAATGAATTCTCTTCTACTTTAGAATCATTGATGTGATGTGATGTGCACCATTAAATTAATCAGAATTGTTATTTCTAAACAGTTAATAAATGCCACCGCAAACACATGCTCAGGTGTAGGTGTGGATGGGGGCGGGGCTTTTAAATCATGATGCTGGGCTCAGCATCATGATTTCGATGATCACTGATTCGATGTCAGCCACCGCAATGGATGATGGTATTGTCCATTAGCCCAACCCTAATACGTAGCATGAATTAAGCCTAACATGGGTAGCATTAATCCTAATCGTCCCTTAATGATGACGAAGCTGCTGAAAGGGCAAAGTTTAAATCGGTGTACTCACTTTACTAATAACTATTGAATCTTTTAATGTCTTTTCATGTCTGTATTTTTTGCACCAAATTATGGAAAGTAGCATCAATAAGTATCGATATCAAGAAGCAGCATCAGTTTATATCAGTATCAATAAAATCTTAATGATACCCATCCCTACTTCCAGCTCAATAAGTAATACAAGTTAAACTACAACCCCACAATGATTAGCACCTATCAGCCTCTCCTCATAAAAGGAAGAAATGGTGACTGTTCAATAACAGACAGTCAACAGAGCTATTTACCCAATCAGTGGAGCCATTTGTTAAATACAATGAGCACACATGTTTAAAGGGTATGTCTAAAACCCTGCTGAAACCTATGACATTGGAGGAAGTATTAATATGATTTCACACATAAGGAAAATCAAGCACGAGCAGTGGAGGGGGCAATATTGACACAGCAAAGTAAACAGGTGCAATGCTAACAGACTGCAATGACATTTAGTCGGGCAAGAAGACAAGCAGCAGAAATATGCTTTTAC
This sequence comes from Centropristis striata, assembly GCF_030273125.1. Classification (NCBI taxonomy): domain Eukaryota; kingdom Metazoa; phylum Chordata; class Actinopteri; order Perciformes; family Serranidae; genus Centropristis; species Centropristis striata. Next base: position 35,237,795 of record NC_081518.1, read on the forward strand.
AACACTGCCCCCCTCTGTTGTTGGAAGTAACTGTAGCTCAACACATTTTCACTCTGGACATTTTGCACCACCTGAACATCAAACGATTTTTGCTCAAAGGATCTGTGAGCCCTTTCATACCGATTATTCTTATGATATAACCAATCCCTGTAAAAAGTCTGAGGGGGAAAGCTAGCTTTTGATTTCATGCTGTCAGGAACAGATGTAGACGTCCATAATACTCCCATTCGGAAAAAAAAAAGAAAAATTAGCATCTGGAAAACATTAAGAGAGCGATGGGAGTGTGTGTCTAGTAAGCATGATTTGGTCTGAAATTAGAAAGCGAGTATGTGTCTTGAGCAGTGGTTTTCGACTGGCCCCCTCAGTGAAAGAGGCACAATATGGATGAGATTAAGTGAGACTTAAAGCCTTCTGCGGTGTAAAGGGGTCACTTTCAACATTAAGCTCTGAACATAATCTCTTCCTTTCCCATTTTTGCTCCAGCAACTCATCATGGAGTGTGAGTGCCCTCACTCAGGGAGAGATACAGGTGATGGCAGATAGGGTAGACAAGGACTCTGACTTGCTTATTTTCAGCAATGTCATAAATCAAGATTGTGTTATTTTCTCCTTTTTTTGCTCTGTTTGTTGCCTCCTATCTCTGCTGTCTCTGCCTTGTTTCCTTCATAGATGTATGCCATCTCATATCCCGTCAATAACCTGTTAATGGACTCCGGCAGTCAGATAATGGTGCCGGCTGGAGAACAGTGGGAAGGTAAGGATGAGCTTCTGGCTTACGAGCCTGAGAGACTGAGAGGCTTTGATGAGCGGAGGCTGGTTATGGAAAAGAGAGGAGCAGAGTGGTGCACAAGGTAGCAGGAGGGTCACGGGGTCAGTTCTGACTTGAGTGCAGCTAATTTCTCATAATGGCAGGCTATACACACTATAGCCATCATTACAGAGGAGCCAGGAAGAGCTGATGAGAAAGACAAAGAGGATTTTTTTTTCCAGAGGCCTCTGATGAGGCAGGTGTTTTCCATCTGCTGTCTTATGAAATTATTTTTTTAGCTCTTTCACAGGTTCATATCCTTTGCTGATTCATGGTTTCATGCAGCAGAAGTGTTGCGAGGTTAAACACGGGTCAGTTTGTCGCCAGCTGTGCGTTGTCTCGATGACAGAGCCCCTTTGCCTGACATCACCAGCCGCCACATCACCAACGCAACACCCTGGAGGTGAGTGTCTCCCTGTGTCAGCTGCTGTGTTGCTTTCTCAGCAAGTCAGTAGCTGTGATGCTTTCCAAGCACAGATCAGCATCCGTTCAACCCATTCATCACAGCCCACTAGGCACACAACAGACCCACATATGGCTCCGGGCCCCTCTTCCCCTCCAGATCTGCAATCGCGGCATATTAACCGTATCAATTTTTTAACAATCCCACAAGGCAGCATTTTTAGGACTTGTTGAAATAATCATGAGGTGCTTGTTGGGTAATGCACTCTGTTTCAATGAGCGCACTGTGAGAAAAGAAGAGCAGGGAAACGGTGAGACTGAGGCAAGCCAACAGAGACTGGTCATTATGTATGCATTGCGGCGAAACCAATCTTTGTTGAGCCTGTCCTCGATTGTTTTTAAAAGGATACTTCACTGGACGCAATCAAATTAGCAAGAACATCACTGATATGGGGTAATAACCCTAAATTGAATTTGTGCACAGGCTAAAGTGTCCCCTCTCTGCAGAATCAATTGCTGTGAAGAGAAAAGGAGGACAGGAAGAGGGCATTCATAGTTAGCAGACCTTTAAAAAGTACACCAGAGATGCAGGCATGAGCGGGCTATTTTCACGCTCCGGAGCTCTGCCATAATGTGTGCCTGCCGACTACTATGCTAGATGCAATCTATCCAATTATGCTAATTAATTTGAATTACCTTACAGCTCCCATCATTGAGAGTGAAATCGGGTCAGCTTTCCATTTCTGCATTTGCATGAATACAATTCGCTTTCATTGTTTGGGTGCTAAGAGCTGCACACGGAGAGAGCTCTGGCAGCCTAGTGGCTGTGCTAACTGAACAGAGAGTATGACAACAACAAGCAATTAGCTAGACAGCCTCCTGTTAGCTCTGCCACTGGCTGACACTGCTGTGTGCTGTGCAGGAGTCAGCCAAGGATGTTACTGTACTCAGCTACTGTTGTGGCTCACTCATTACTGTACATATAAATGGACATTTTATGCATTTTGCTGCCATTAATAACCACAATTTGTTATAATGAGTGTGGTAAAAATAAACCTCAGCAACCAGTGGGGTCAAAGGTCAAAGCCTGACTGGGTTAGTGTGCCAGGTTTATCCCACTTCTGCTTCCTTAATAGTGCATTTAAGCACAAAAACATCAACTCCTTACAGCCAAGCATCTTGACTGCTGCGGTGACACAACAGCTGTGCAGTGCTATATGAGTAACATCAGGGAAAGGTTTCCCAGAGAATGATCCATCATCTGACTACTGAGTCAGGATACAGCTGGGAGCTACAGCGACAATGTTACTGCGTCGGGATGACAGTGTTGTCATGCGCTGTCCTTGTGGCTTTTTTTTTTCTTCCACAAATTCTGTTCCCACCATAGGAAGTGTGCTGGCAGAGACCACAAAGTGTAATCGTGTTCTACTGATATGGGCACTTGCAGGAGTTATCGAGCAATGACACAGCTGAATACAAGGAAGATTACAGCCAGTAATCCCAATGAGGGACCTGGGAGACCTAGGAGACCCCGAATGATATTGACACAGACATGCGCACAAATACACACACGCACACACACACACACACACACAGCTGCTCATATAATTACACAAGTCTGTAGGGTTTCTGTTTGGGTGGCCAACAGAAGCAAAACATGGCTGTTTATAAATCAAAGGCAACAAAATTGACCTTTAATTAGTTTCCCAGATAATTACTGTTGTCCTATACTGGCTGAAAAAAATAAAAAAGCCTGTGCATTAATTTGTCAGCCCACAATGTTATCAAGTACATGGCACTGCACTCAATATGAAAAATTATGTCAGATTTAATTTGTCTCTGCTGCTCTCAAATGTACCTGAAGCAACTACAGTTACTTATATTACAATAAATTAGATAAGCTGCTCAATGCATGCATTGTTTTAGTATCATCATATATGTGCAGACTATAGAATCAAACTAGACTCCAACTAATTCACTTAGTGCTCCAGTTAGCAGAGAGAAACTGAATCATTGTGTGAGCTACAATAGCCCATTACCCGTGAGTTAAAGAGCTCCATCAGTCCCAGACACCTCCTCATCCTCTTCCCTCCCAGTGAGAGGAGCGAGTTAGGCAGTGGATGCCACACAGCCAGTAATGAGCAGGCCGCAGGCCCATTTGTGCTAGGAGAGAATAGGTCCCTAATGAACCACTGAAGACACTTAGGTCCACTGAGTCAAGATTGAAATGTGCCACTGATGGCCGATAGGAGGTTGTGTCAGCTCAACCAGAGAGAAGAAAAAGGCGAAAAATAGCTCTTTTTAAATGATGGTGTTTTTAAAAAGTTCTTTGTGAACTTTGTGGGTTTGCCAAAGTATGCAGAGTCCATTTTTGGCATGCAGAACAAACCTTTCAGGGCCGACTTCCTCCTTCATCTTCAGGCTATACATTAATATAAAGCACTAACATCCACTCTGAGATTTTAATTTACATTATGTGTCAGCAACACACCGACTGGGAAAAGGGAGGTGTTAAAATATATGCACTGTTGATCCCTCTTCTGACATGCCCAATTCCCTTCTTTTATTCACAGTGTCTTGAGACATTATCAAGCCCGCGCAGGCTATTTGTCTCTTTTTTATGATGACACAAGTTTTTCTTCCAGCACCATTTCTACAGAAGTAAAACTTTTGAGTATGTGAGTTATGAATCCTCAGTTGCAACATCAACCACAACCCTGCTTCCCTGCGTTATAAATATAAGAGGATGACTTCCACACCGCACTCCCTGAGTCACAGCTAAAAAAACTGCACTTGTAGCACTTTTCATCGCGGGGCCTCACCCTAGCCCCGAGCTCTATTCCTCACCTGTCTAGAAAAAGGTCAAAGCTATTCTGTTTTACAGGCTGAATTATTAGAAAAACATAAAAAAAAACACCCTCCCATATCAAAGAGTTGTAACCCTGTATAAACTTAACTTAAAAAAGAAAAATGTCTTTTTACTCCCCGAGGCAGGGCGTCTGTATAAATAAGAAGATGTTCTTTGTCAACTTGTCTGAATGGATGAGATTTTAAACACGGAGGGTTTATAACTTTCAAACTATCGGCACATTATTTTTGGGAGTAGCCTCAACTGAACTGTTGTTTTGCCAGTAAAGCCTTTGAAGGGGGAGACTAACAGGCCCTGCAGGGCGTATTGTTAAACAGGCAGTGGCATTTCCCACTGTGGTGACTCTGATCTAATGGCAGGGCATGGGCGAGGGGAGACACGAACCCATAGCTTGGATGGCCAGCATTGTGGGCAGCAGGAGGGACAGCATGGTCTTCCAGGGTGGGTTGGAACCGCAGGTCAACTTCTTCAGACACAGAGCTGCAGGGGGAGAAAGCACAGACATGTGAGGAGGAGGAAGATTATGAAACAAAACACAATAGCAAAACAATGTGGTGGTTGATTAAAAGGTGAGAGAAACAACGGGAGTGTCAACCACATCTGCGTTTCATGAACTACAGGCTTTTCGAAAGTCCAAATTTTTTTTGTGACTAATCTGAAATGATGTCTGAAGGTGACTTTTTCCATCTTTTCTTTGGCCTGCTCAGGGCTTTTCTCTTTCAGAGGGAGGAGAGCTGTGATGACAAATGGGGACTTCCAAAGTTGACAGGAAACAGCCAAGTCATTCTTTCTGCTTTCCAGAGGGAAAACACTACTTTAAAAGTGAGTAGAGACAGACAAAACTATCCTCTCCCGTCTACTCTCACTCTACCACACATGAAAGATTTATGAGGTATTATTCTCGGAGAGATTGGTAGAGGTCACTTTCTGTATCTGTGTTTGTTGAGACAAAACTACTTGATTTGTATTTTAGATAAAACTAGATACTTTTTTGTTTTGTTGTTGTTTCAGTTATTTTCCTACAGTCACCTATTATAAATAACTGGGTAAAACAACAGTACAAGAGCAAAGCTAAAAAGCAAAAATGGTGCAGGTTCACAGTGTTTTCTTGTTGCATGTCTGCTGCTAAGAAGCTGATTGGTAGATTTTGGAGTTCATTGCAAGTATCAAGTTGATTTCCAGGTTTAACTGAAGTGAATGGAAGTGAGAGCTACCTGAGGGAGGACGAAAACATTCAGCAATCTAAACACTGTTACTGAACACTTAACAGCTGTTTGGACAATAGAAAGAGTATATTCTGTCAACTATAGCATAAATATTCAGCATAAATATTGCTGAAAATTGGTTAAAAACAAAAACAGAAGAAGAAAAAAACAAAAAGACAAAGACAAAAAGAGAGAAAGGAAGAGAAAAGTTTTATAATTAAAAACATTCAGCATTTGAAGCAAATGGGATATTTCTACTTCATTAAAAAAACATTGAATATTCTTTTCTGGATATCTGTTTTGTGTTGGAGTGTGTGAGACATGTCCTGAAGCAGAAAAGGATATCAGCAACTATCTACCAACAGACATAATCTATTTGGTTTGCTGTCATAAACTGACATAAACTTTAGCATGACATCATTTCTTAGCACGGAGATCACACGGTTCTGCTTCCTTTCTGTTTTTTTTTACACTCACAGTGAGCTATCCATGTGTTCCTGTCCGTCCACACTCTCAGTTCCTCTAGAAATACTCAGGAGGAAGATGTCTGTGCTCTGACAGAATGAATATTAATGTTGATAAAAGTGCCTCTTTTTGCATTTTGTTCTTCAGAATTATTAAAGTAGTGTTGTTTTCAGCCTATTTATCACAGTGTCCAGCATCCATGGGCCAGATTTGAGATGTCGTGCTCGAAGTGTCTTTTTTGATACTACCACTGGGAGTCACCATTTCAAATCCTTTACATACAAATGGTAAAAGTTAAGTAAAGCTAAAGAAACTGTATATTTATGGCTGCCATTCAAGATGAACAGCCCATGTCCAACAATTCACATACAGCTCACACTGCTGGTAGATGCTGGTTTCTCAGTGTAAGAGAGAAAATAAATCCACTTTCTATTAAATAATTGAGCTCCTTTTACCAGCCATCAACAGAGTCCACACAGCTTTGTTTTGGCTGCATGAATGCAATAACATATACTGTATATTTTAAAATGTGTGAAAATGTTTTGATACTTTTTAGATCTTTAAAAAGCACTTGAAACAGTAAATCTCTTCTCCCTTTCCATGACTGTTGGCAAACCACATAATGGTGTGTAATGGCCACCACCATTGTCTGGAGTGTAGCTGAAAGAGTCACAGTAATGTTCATCTATTTTAACTTTGTGATCACACAGTGCTGTCACTAACACATTTTATTCAGTTTCTGTTGTTAAAACAACGGCACTTAAGACCATTGATAGTGTTAAATGTAGGCAACAGAAACAACAGAGAGAGAAAATATCAGTATAAATACTGTCATTTACAATCAGTAAATACTGTGTGTCTAACAATACTACAAATGATAGCTTCTAAATGTTACACAAGCTTTGTTTTCTTTTAAACATTTATCCATTTTAATGCTCAAAACAGTGAGACATCACATTTTTTAATTCTTACTCATCATTTACAGTGTTTCCAGTACAGTGTGTCACCACTTTGATGATAGACTCTGAACATCAAGGTGTGGTTGCTTGCTGCTGTAATGCCCCACCAATCAACAAAAGTGAAACCTTATGGTTGAGCAGCTAGCTGTTTACACAAATCCACAATAACAAGCTCAGAAAACTTTGTTTTTATATGATTTGGAAAGAAATACAATAGAATTAGAGACTGCAGCTGACACATGAGTTCTGTTCTTTTGGTAAATTACTTCAATATTGCTAAGAGCTGGAGCTCCACATCAGGCTGGACCAAACATTTTCCATGAGGCTCCATTTATGGCTTCAGCAGAGAGGATGTGGGCAGGATTGCAGCTTCATCACTAACTTTCCATAACAGCACGCTCACCATTTGTTCTCTGGACTTTCAGAAGGCATTAGTCTGCCAGAGACTCTAGAGAGACGCCAGTAACACTGTCTGAATCTCCCAAGATATTGACCCTCAGAGGCAGGGAATATGGGTTATTCACTGCACCAGACATTTAAAAATGGAAATAAATATTCAGTGAGAAAAAGACCAGACACATAACCATCCTCTCCAAAAGGGCATAGCCTGAACTGCAATATGCCAGCACACCAAACCACAGTCTGACTCCGTCTGTGTTGTCCAGACACCAGGAAGCCATCAAAGAGTTTTTTACTGAATGACTCAAGTGCTTTACCGACCCCATGCCAGCATGTTAATGCGTTTTTCTTCCTTTTGGTTTACGATTCAACTTTTAAAGATTCAGTTCGAATGTCAGAGATCAAAACAAGCTGACTACACTTGCAGGTCGCAACCTGAAGAATATAATGATACAATTAACTTTAACCATAAAAGGTTTTATTTAAAAAAAAAAAAAAAGCTATGTTATTCCTCATTCTTCACTATATCACACCAAAGGTATCAAAACTATTGCTGGCTCTTTATTCTGATTTCAATGTTGTTCATGAAATTAACTAATAATGGTGCTCTCTAAATTGGAGACCATTAAAATGAAAAAGAAACCATCGCTTGAAGACTGTTCGACAGTCTGAATGTCTTGAATTTCCTTTGGTGATTGGTCGGCAGCTTTTGAGCCATAATCACCAGTGTATTTCATTTTGACACCACGCTAAGGATTATTAAGCTTCTTACTGAGGTCAAAGGAAAGAGAAATGATTCTTGAAGTATCACAGAACATTAAGATTTACTACTTCACCATGGTCATTGTACCATTACAGTATTCTTTTGAGAAATCTGTGACAAGTCATTCTGAAACAGTTTGTCTTTTCACTGACACTTCTGTTCTCGAGTCCACTTCTCTCCTGGATGACAAGGCCAGTCTTAAACGCTTTTATTATAATGAATCTGACTGACCCTCTGAGCTCAAATATCTGATTGGCATATGGCTGCCACCATTGCCAAGCTCCTTAACCCATTGGGAACCATTCAACCCTTGACAATAGGGACGTTTCCAACCTGGAAGACACCGTCATGGGGGGAAAGCGAGCCTTTCAAATCCATATGGCAGCAGTGGTGTCCAACTTTAATTAGTGCTTTAATTGATCAAATTATACATTAGCTCATCAAACTGAAGACGAAGAGCTCCATAAACTTATAGCGAGCTTTATGGCTCAGATGTTGTATGAAAGTTTTACTCATAAACTTTCTTAATAACTACTGAAAGTAAAATGCATTCACACTAAGCCATGCAGTAATATCATGCAGCAATCCAATCATAGGCAAGAGAACCGTTATTAGGTATATTTTTATCTCACTAATTAGAAACTGAGGCAGAACTGTTATATGCTCAATGTGTCTTTTCAAGACCATTACATTACATTACATTACATGTCATTTAGCAGACGCTTTTGTCCAAAGCGACTTACAATAAGTGACCAGGACCAGGATAAGAATATGATCAGTGAGCAATAAGACAGATACTTCAACACTCATTTAGTGTGACCTTTGCCTTAAGGCAGCTTGACATACTGTATACAGTATAAGCGTGATATATGGAGATTAAGATTCAGTTTTGGACACACACTGAAACTGTAAAAGGTGAATATGTCCTCTGCATTTAACCTATTCCTTACACACCTGTGAACACACCATGCTAGGAGCCATGGTGTGTTGGGTGCCTTGCTCAATGGCACTTCAGTGCATATCAGTCCTGGGATTCAAACCAGTGACCCTTCTGTTACAAGCCTGATTCTCTAACCTTTATAACCAGAGATGTGGACTTGAGTCATTGTGACTTGGAAGTCAGTTGACTCACGCCACTGTTTTGATGAATTGCAACTTGACTTGACAGCAAATGAATGACTTGAGACTTGACTTGGACCTGGAAGTTAAAAACTGGTGACTTGACTGGAGACATGATGACTTGAATTACTTGTCTGTGTTTATTTTATGTTTTCAGTTTAAATATTAAAAATCAAAATCTGTGTCTGTGAGGGCTGATGTTTGCTAACGTTAGCCAGGTACAGTTTGTTGTCTCACAACTCCGTGGCTAGCTATTGTTAGCCTGATAACGACTTATATCACTTGTCAACACAATCAAAAGAATCAAATGTTGGCATTGTAATGTTACATTTCTGCAAACCGTGGATAAGTAGCATTGAAAAGTTGTGTTTTATGTTGTGACTTTGGCACTTGACTTGCCTTAATTAAGCGCTTGACTTTTCCCCAAGACAAAATGACTTGGGACTTACTTCTGACTTTGACCAAATGACTTGAATCACATGTTAGTGAAATAATACTATGAACTGCCAAACTGCAACCACATCACTGGCACAAAAAAAAAGCAGAAGGACATCTTGCTCAATGTCAAAAAACATAATTATAGCTCCCCTATATCAGAAATAATTTCCAACATGTCAGACTGGAAAAAACGACATCGTCCTACACACCACAGGAAGCTGAACTTGCCAGCAGAGCACAGCTGCACTATCATGTGATATGGACAGCAGGAGAGAAGGCAACACAGTAGCATCTCCTATCCTGAGATATGATGACCCCTGAGATTTTTCTTGTGAACACTTGTTGGGTTGTGAACCTTAGGTTGGACACCACTGAGACCTAGCCTGTCCTCATACAGTTCAGTCCATTCACAAAAAAGAAAAACAGAGAGACAAAGAAAGAGAGAAAGAAAGAAAACATATATACTGACAGGTGACCTTTATGCAAAACTGTGGACAAAGTACGCAATTTGCCAGTAAATGAAAACTCATAACTCTCTTTTATATCGACATTTTGAGTTATGGAAGTTGCCGTTACATAGATTAAATTAATTCATGCAGTGGTGACTTTCTGTCGTATGGGGGCGCAGTGTGTTTCATTCATGGAGGTAATTACCTAATATGTATGTACTGTATAGGGTAGCTGGCCTTTATCTTGCTTTAAAACACACAACAAACCCACAGACATCACACAGAGCCAGTGAATATAGAGCCAACTATGTGAAGCAGTTACCCTGCCCTGAGTTCATGGGGTTCTGCTGCTCCCCGCCAGCTGTTGCTCCTCTTTGAGCATAACCGAAGTTCCCAGTTATCTTTTTCATTATCCTACACATGCTTTTTGTTAACTAGCGCTCTATTCTCAAACACAATTTCTTTGGGCTTACCATGTTAGGAGGGCGAAACTTAGAAACCTCCAAACATCCAGCGGCGGTGAGCCTTTTCTCTCTGAGCAGCACAGCCGATGTTATTTTCCAGAGTAGTTAATTCCTTTTACAAAACAAACACTACGAGAACTGCTGCCGACACGATATGAGTTTGTTTTGACGGTAACTGAAGCTATCGGATGTGTTTTCCGAGAGTGGGTATGTTCCATTGATTTGGGACGCTTCTCTTCACAGAAACCACTCCTTGCTGCTTTGTCCAGCAGTGATGTCATACCGGGGGGAGAAGAGAGTCTGGAGAGTCCCGACCCCAGGTTAACCCTTTGTGAACACTCCTTTTATTTCCACACAGGTACTGTATATTAAATGCAAGTTTTGATTCAGATATTGTCGTCTGCGGAAAATCATTTATAATATGGTCCCTAAACGTATCACTGCAGCCGACTCATTTTAACCTATGAAACACAGATTTCCCCTATAATATATCTCACACTTTTAAAATAATCGCCTAAGTCATTTTTTGTCGAAATTGTTTTTTTTTTGACCAAATCATCTCCTCATGACTCCAGTCGCCTATGGTAAAATCGCCTACATCCTCAGTTGATCAGATCATGTGATTTGGCCCCTTTAAGGTCATCACTTCTTTGACAATTTTCCACTTTCACAGGCATCAGATAAGAAAAGCTGGAGGGAAATTGTTTAGTTATCAGTTCAGTTTATCAGTGTTTTAGTGTTGACACTAATATTGGTAACACTTTACTCTAAGGTGTCTAAATAAGAGTGACATGAGTGTGTCGTAAACATGACATGGGATGTGTCATGAACATTAATGACACTTTGAAGTAACATTAATGCTCATGATACTTGTCATGTCATGTCTCTGACAGGCTTGTGTGACCCTTATGTAGACACCTTCAAAATAAAGTGTTACCATATCTTGCTTAAGTCACAAAGGCATGTTCAAAAAATTGCCTAAGTCATTTATTTCTCTTAAGTTACATAATTTACACAGTGTTTACTGTGCCAATAGCCATCCTTTGTTACATAATTTTTGAGTGAAATTATCAATAAATGTCATATGTTACACTTCTGGTGAAGTTTCCTGAAGTTTCCTGCAAAACTTGAAAAAAAATAGTTAGGTGATTATTTTAACAGGGTGATGATATGGTCCCTAAACGGATTTTAACCTATGAAACACACATTTCCCCTGTAATATATAGGCCACCATTATGTCTCCAGCCTCCTCCTATATAGACAAACGAATGTGTGCATTGATTATTGCGGTGATTTGTTCTTGGATGGAATGTTTCCTCTGATTTTTTTTTAACGTTAACTCATTAATATTGGCTTGGGTTTGTGGTATTTTCATGTATAGTCTATACTATTTAAGCACCAATTTGCCTGATAATTACACTTATAGTCACACCGACCAGAAATGAGACATGTAAACAATAAAATTACTGTCTGGGATCACACTTGTCCAAGACATGACATAGCTTTGGAAAATTCTGAAAATGCAGCAGGAAAATCAATTGGGAACCCGTGGTGTGCAGTAAAAGTAGATATTTTACTCTTAACCCATAAGAACCCATGGTGACATGCATGTAACAAACACTTTAAATGTTCTAGAATCTCCCATATTCAGCTTTATGCTTCACCTTAACTCTTTAAGACCCTAAGCGAGACTGTGTGACTGTGAGAAGTGACTACTCCAAAATGTGGGTGTGACTGGAAACAGAAATGTGAAAAAGTAGCTAATTTCAAAAAGCTTATTTTTTGTTACTAGGCTAAGTTTAAACCCATTTAACAACTCTAATCCAATAATGTCCTGTACTGCATTCAACCTGTTTTGACCATATTTCCTGAACAAATTAATATAAAATAAGTATACGTCAGAAAAAGGCCAATTTGTGTTTCTGTAAGCAGAAAAGGTGTCTACTTTATTTATTTTAAAATAAGAAATATCATAAACATAAATTCCATAAACGCCCAATGTAGGTAACGTATATGTCACATCACAGATCTTTGACGTTTAGGGGTAGTATTTAAAAACACATCATAAATGTGTTCTTTGTGATCCACTTGGTCTGTGGTTTATCCCCCATAAATTTCCTTCAAGGATAAATAGGTCTGGGTTCTTACGGGTTAAAATGTATATCTTATGGGCACAATGTCAATAATGTAATGCTTAGGCTGGAGCAGTAATTTAAATTGGCTGAACAGTTTTCTCTTTGTCTTTAAGTGTGTTAGTGTGAGAGAGCGATCGAGAAAGGTGAGAGTTTAGGATTGCCAAGGGTTAAAAATAAAGCGAAGGACGCAGAGAAGTAAAAGCTCCTTTGTTTGGACGGTGGAAGTAAACGTAACACATACCACGTGACTAAAACCAGGAAGTGTATCGAGTGTCAACAATACGATGGTGAGTCTGCGGTTCTTCCACAAAGACTACACTTTTCGAGGCGCTAATGTTTGACATTATTTATATTATTATTATCAAGAGGTTGTTGTAAACCAGGCGTACTATACGAATAGCGTTTCATACAGCGAATCGATTTGGTTGTTTTAGCATGGGCTAAACAGCTAGCCCCGGTTGAGCAGCTTTGCTAACGTAACTGTTCATGTAAAAACACTAAAACATAAAAAATTAAAGTGCAATTTACTTTTTTTCCGAGTCCCTCTCCCAAAACTATCGTTGCATTATCCCTTGTTATTCCTTGAAAGTTTACATTTATAGTAACTTCTCGCTATGTGCTGCTGAACAATGGTAGACGTCTCATCATCCCCTCTGACTTATCTTCAAAGTGAAATTTGAATGTAATAAGAGTTTACATGTATATATCCTTTATTTAACCGGGTAAAAGTCTCATTGAGATTAAAAAAGTTACAACATTTAAACACAGTTAACATAAACATTTAAATACAAATACAGCCATCACAACAACACTGAAGGAGCCTCAGTAGAGACTTATATGGAGCAGCCACACTGACCAAGAGAAATTATTTCTTTAACCTTTAGAATCGATTTAAATTCACCGATTGTGATCAACTTAGACAATTTCAATTAATTTTGCAGATTGTTCCATGATAAAGGGGCGGCGTAACTAAAAGCTTTCTTACCTAACTCAGTTCTCACTCTTGGCGCCAGCATCTGTACAATATTTTGCGAGCATAGACCATGTTTAGTTTGGTTATGACACATGTATGCACACAGGTAAGAGGGAAGCAGCCCAAGAATACATTTATAGATAAAAACTAACCAATTCGCTAGGGTTGAGGCTCACACCAGTGATTACTCATCAGATATGTAGTTACTGTTCATGCCACCATGTTAAGGTTGTGTTCTGTTTTATTTAAAGGTGGCGATGGCTTCTTCAGACTGGCACCTGTCTTTGAAACTGGTGGATCAACCCAAATCCACATTCCACTTCCCAGACATGATGCCAGGAGATGTTCCTCCTGGAGGATACAGAATCGCTACTATAAAGCAACTTGTTGCAGCACAAATGCCAGACTCCATCCCAGATCCTGAACTAATAGGTGTGTTACAGCTGTGGCACAACATATTAGATATGAATGAGTCAAGGTATTTTGTATTGTTATTTGTCCTTACAATGTTTATGTAAATGTTATGTCTATCAGAGCTGCTTCACTGTGGGCGGAAACTTAAGGACGACCTAACTCTAGATGCCTATGGGATTCAACCAGGATCCACCTTACACATCCTTAAAAAGACTTGGCCAGAGCCAGAGAGCAATTCAGGTCTGTCTGATTTTCATTTATTTTTTATTTTCAAGTATTGATAGAAATTGTATTTAAGCTTGTAAGTGAAATTGAAAGTCTGAATCTGAACATGTGTGTCTGTTGTTTTTTTTAGAGCCAGTGAATAGAGCAACAGCAGCCAGGGAGTTCAGGGTGTTTCATGCTGCTCTTCACTCCCTCAACTCTGCCTACCGAGACTCAGTGAGTAGAAACCACACAGAGGGGCAAGCACACCTCACATGGTGACACCCCATTCTCCTCAAAAAGTTATGTTCCATTTGATCAAATAAGGTACTTTAAAAAAAACAAAAAAACATTATTTTGAGAAAATTGATCAAATGTGTATTATAACCATCTTTATGTGTTTGTACCGTCGTTGGTGCAATACATGGTTACCACAGGTCCTTGAAAAGCCAGAAAATTTGTGAATTTGAGGAAAAAAAGTTGAAAGTTGTTTTATTGGACACAAATAGACTGTGAGCTCCTTTGAAGCTTTGACATTTCTCATAATGAAATGTTCAGTGTTGTAACATCAATAAATCATGACTTGTGTCTCAAACTGTGTCATAGAAATTGGGCCTGGAAAGTCTTTAAACTGTCCTTGAATTTGATGTTTAAGATGGGTGTGGGAACCTAGACAGTATCTCAGTCTTCTGTTACATCTGAAGGGCTCGGGGTTAAGCATTGTGTAGATTTGTTTTCTTCTATTCAGATGCATTCAGACAGTGACTTAACAATATATCTGAAATGCCCTGATTGACCCCTTGTGATGAGAATTCAATTCACTTCAAATTTGATTATATCTGTGGGAAAGCTGAGACTGTTGCATAATACATATTTGCCCATTTACACTTAAAGCTTAAGGGCCATAGAGCTCGAGATGAGGGTGGATGGGGAAATGGAGTTAATCTTTAATGTCTTTAATGTTTTAAACTGTCTTTAATCCAAACTTGCTTCAGTTATCTGACATTTGCAAAAAAAACTGTATCCGGTAGTAGTAGCTAGCGTTCTCTAATCTTACACACAGTAAAAAGTTAATTAAGTTGTCCTTCACTACAGAATGCAGGAATGAATTGGAATGCACTATACTCTTGTTTTGACACACAGATTCTTGACCTGGATACTTTCTGGCTTGGGTGATTGGATTTTTCTCCAAAGTCACTTGGGTGCAGCAACAACTGTGTTCACAGCTGTTTACCTTTGATTACATCACCCTAGATGCATTTCAGTGTACGTGTAAACAGGAACTTGGGCAGCTATGAGCTAGTCAAAGATTATCTCAACAGGAATAGACTATTATAGGCTGGCAGCTTTCCATGGTGTAAACCTACCAGGAACAAACTTCTAGAATACCAGCATTTCGGCTTTGGTGATAAATAGACAGTTCAGGTAGAATGGGTATTTTTGTCTGACACAGACTGGTATGGGCTACTTACTTGTATTCATATTGATCCATTGATATTGGCACAGATGTGGATGTAGATGAGGTCAAATGACAAACATTTTAAAGATTTATTATTTAACTTTTCTGCATCAAAATGTCTAAAAAAACTACAAGCCCTATGTGATATATTTGTTAAGTTGTGTACTTACATTACCCTTAAGATTTCCAACAATTTTTAAACCCAGAAAAAATCTGTTATTTTTATCAAGATCAGACAGTTTAATTCGGTTGCCTCTCAATGGAGTCATATACCTTCTGGGTTGTGGTTTTCTGCCAGAAGCTGTCCTAAATTTTAAGACAAATGTTTACGTACATGTTTTAGGCCTCTTTTACGCTTATATTTTAACTGAATGAAGAATTTTAGTCATTGGATACATGGAGCCCCTCCAGACTGCCTGAGTCCTGCGAGCGTAGAAGAAACTGATTCTTTTTATTTTTTATTTTTACCCAAATCTGCTTTATTCTGTTTGTTGTTGGGATTTTTTAACCAATTTTAATCACCCAGACCATTTGTATTGTAGAGAAGGACTCCTTCAGATAATTTGGCTCCCTGTAAAAACCTCCTGAACAATAAAAACGAAAGAAATCCTAACCGAGAGAAGCTGTAATGGCAGTCCCACGACTTCACAATCTCAACAACCTCCGTCTGTTGCTATTGTTCTGATAAAGAGCCTCCTAGAAGGCAGAAGAAGATTTTATCTTGAGTGATGCAGAAACAAATCCTGCTATATTATGTTGTAGATTGTCAAAATGTTGTTAAAGGGCTGGTATATCACGATCCAAAGCATGCAAGCAGTAGATGAACTCCTATACTACATTTCAATATTGACTCTAGTGAGTCATCACGCCATATGCAATGCACACAAATAATGTATATGGTTAAATAAGTATTGATTTAGTATAATAATCCAAATTATGCACAGAAATCATCAGTGAAAGCCAACATATTGTTCATTTAGAATTGATTGAGTTGGAAAAAGGGACTCACTGCCTCCTCCCCACACATAGGTCTATAAAATGCTGACAAATAAAGAGTCACTGGATCAGATCATCGTGGCTACACCAGGGCTCAAGTCAGACCCCGTTGCCTTAGGTAAGACCTGCAGAGTTTTATTAATACTGTTATACCGTCTAATTGTACCGTGCAAATATGCAAATGTTGACATGTCCCCTAACGCCCTTTTATCTGCTCAGGGGTGCTCCAAGACAAAGATCTGTTCGTGCAGTTCACAGACCCTAACATGCTGGATGTGTGAGTGTGGCTTTTCTTTGTTTTTGGCTCTGATGTGATGCATTATAAGTGAGTACAGCACAGAAACACAAGCGGAAGGTAATTTATATTCACAGCTGCACTTTTTCGTCTGTTTCACAGATTGATCGGTTCGCACCCAGCCCTCGTCAATGCCATCATCCTGGTCCTGCACTCTGTGGCAGGCAGTATGCCCGCTCAGTCCAGTGCCAGCTCTTCCCGCAATGTTTCTGCCAGTTCTTACAGCGATATGCCAGGTGAGCAAGGACACTGGTGCAGTAAAACGAGGCGGAAACTATGGAGAGAATTCATAATAGTTCTATAGAATTGTTGTTGACAATCTCCAGATATTGAAACGACTGATTTGAGGCATACAATAGTTTAATGCTTTGCTACTGGCAGTATAGCACTTCCCCTTTGAAATAAAGTATATGTAGCAATTCTGAACATAGTTTTCAGTCATCTTTTGTTGTGTTTTCAATACAAATATACATCGATTCTTTTTATCTGGCAGGGGGCTTCATGTTTGAGGGCATGTCTGACGATGAGGAAGATTTCCAGTCCGTGAGTCACTCTGCTTGGTATTCAACATCAGATAACACACACAGGAAAACTGATGATGCTAGAAGCTATTTCTGTGTGTCTAAATGTGTGTAACAGGGGAGCCCAGCAGGTCCCTCCAGCAGAGCGGGAGGCTCAGCGGGAATACGCCCGGTGTCTCTGAGCCACAGTGGAGCAACAGGCCCTCGACCAATAACACAGAGCGAGCTGGCGACTGCTTTGGCCCTCGCCAGCACTCCTGACAGCAGCGCGGTCACTCCGACAACTTCAAGCCAGGTGACATGTATTTATATTTGGATAAAGATATAAAGACACTGGCATATTGTTTTATTGTTAAATGTTATTTTAATGTTTTATTGTTAAATGTTATTTTAATGTTTAACTGTTAATAGTATTAAACTATTATACTACAACATTCTAATTGTCAGTATTTGGTTCATCAGTTTATTATTAATATCCCTAATACTTATGACTTTTGCAACAAATACATTTAATACTTTTTTACTTAAAAAGTATAACCACATACACAAACTTTATTAGGTACACCTTGCTAGAACTGGGTTTGACCCCCTTTTGCCGTCAGAACTGTCTTAATTCTTTGTAGCATAGATTGAACAAGGTGCTGGAAACATTCCTCACAGATTTTGTTCCATATTGACATGATGGCATCATGCAGTTGCTGCAGATTTGTCGGCTGCACCTCCATGATCCTTTCTCCCGTTCCACCATCTGGTGACTGTGGAGGCCATTGGAGTACAGTGAACTCATTGTCATGTTCTAGAAACCACTTTGAGAGGATTTGAGCTTTGTGACATGGCGCATTATGCTGCTGGAAGTAGCCATCAGAAGATGGTACACTGTGGCCATAAAGGGATGGACATGGTCAGCAACAATACTCAGCTAGGCTGTGGTGTTTAAACCATGATCATTTGGTACTAAGGGGCCAAAACCATGCCACGTTCACCTAAATCACCTTTCTTCCCCATTCTGATGCTCACTTTGAACTTCAGCAGCTCCTCTTCACCATGTCTACATGCCTTAATGCACTGAGTTACTGCCATGTGATTGGCTGATTAGATATTTGCATTAACAAGCAATTGAACAGGTGCACATGATAAAGTGGCCCGTGAGTGTATATTATCTGAGACTGGAAAGACACGGATGGGATGTAAACTGCATCTTGAGTGGTTGGCAAAGGCGTAGAACCGTAAGGTGCTAATTCTATTTTATTTCTATCTTGGTTTTAGGCGGACCCCTCCAGTGGCGTAGCCCCGATGCCAGCTGGGACCCCAGTCAGTAACGACCTCTTCAGCCAGGCTCTACAGCAAGCCCTACAAGCCTCCAACATGTCTGCTCTACAGGTGAGACTCAGACTAAATAATGTCTAATGTGTAAGGTATGCACTGACTGCAGCTGTAACAGTTGTTTGTGCAGAGCTAAAACAAGGCAGGAGTTAAAATGATTGGCTGCTTTAGACTCTGATCTGGACTTTGGTTGGTCTTTTGGATGAAATAGTTATTCAGCTAATGTGTTTTTGTTTAACTAGGGCCGCTGGCAGTCCCAGATGCAGCAGCTCAGGGACATGGGGATCCAGGATGAGGAGCTGATGCTGAGGGCGCTGCAGGCCACAGATGGTGACATCCAGGCTGCCCTGGAGCTCATATTTGCTGGAGGCCCAGGACTCTGAGGCCAAGCCCCAAGGACAAAGGCTTTTATAGAGGACAGAGAGCGGGAAAAAGCTTCTCATCCTGCTGCCCAGACATAATAAATTATTGCTTTACACATACAGTATCCAGATTTTTTGTATTATTACCCTGTTTACCCAATTTACATACAGTATCACATCTAAGCCTCACAAAGTCATGTCAGCTTTGTTCTATTGATGTGACTCAATTTGTAATAAATGTAATAATGCTTACCTCATCAACACCTGAGCCAGACCTCCTGTTATTTGATAGGTGGCATTGACTGTAAACGTATTGCATTGGTCTCTAGGCTGTCTATTATTCTCTATGGAACTCTATTGAATGCTGGTGTCCAATTATAAGGTCACCCTGTGCCTGCTCATGTTTCATTTATCTTGTTTGTTTACTTCTGAAGACACTACAGATGAATAGGGTGAAACATTTAAGTTAATAACCTTCACCATGAAACTTCTCCAGCAGATAACCTACATCAAGACATTGTTTTTAGATTTACAATGGGTCGCCGGTTCAACTCTGGCCTCCGGCCCCCGTGTGAGCGTGGGTTCTCAAAGGGTACTGCGGCTTCCTCCCACAGTCCAAAGACATGTACTTAGGTTCAACTGGTGACTCTAAATTGCCCATAGGTGTGCATGAGAATGTGGTTGGTTGTCTGTCTTTATGTGTCAGCCCTGTGATAATCTGGAGACCTGTCCAGGGTGTACCCCGCCTCTCGCCCTATGTCAACTAGGATCGGCTCCAGCCCCCTGCGACCCGAGTGTGGATAAGCGTTTAGAGGTAATGAATGAATGCTAATTTTAATACATTTCCAGAATAGAAATGTCAACGTTGGTTTAAACCAGGTTCTTGTTTCATTGTGTTGACATAATACTCTAAAATTTTTACAGAGGGAAATCTGGATATATAAATCAGAAAATACTGTCAACAGCAATAAAAATATCCAGTTTTGCCATGTTTTAAGGAACAAAATGTTCTTAATATCAGGCTATGAATAATAAATGAACAAACCCCCCTGTAAAAAAAACAACAGATGTACAAATTGGATACTGGAAAGTTTGGTGCAATGTGGGTGCTACTGAAGTGGAGATTTCGAACTCAGACTATGAGAAAAAGTCCTTTAAATGTATGAATTATAAAAATGAACGGTAAAAAAATATGTATAACTAGATGTCACCATCAAAGTTGATAACTTATTTCCCACAATAACTTTTTGTCTTAAAAGTTTCCTGAATTGTTATTTTTAAATATGTAAATGAGGCATTATCTAATGCTAGTTTTGGTGAAGAAACCTGCAGACACAAATAGACAACATGTAGTAAAATAGCACCTTAATGTGTATTTTTGATGTTTGAAGACATGTTATAGAAGCAAAATGACCCAAAATCTCTGAATTGACCAGTGCAGTGTTAAGCTTGCCTCTAAAAGCCATAGCTTTCCAATCTTATGTAACTCATATATTTGTACACTAGATGGCAATGCAGTAGTTCATTTCTTTCTAGCTCTGACTGATTACCATAAGTCATGGTAGCAGAACTGCTGCTGGTGTATTTGCTTTTTCCTTCCTTTCCTAAAATTCAAATCATGCTCTTGATCTGCCCTCCGTTGAGCCATGTTTGATAAATGGTTGTTTTATTTGTAGTCATGCGTTTTCATTTCTCTAAAAAGGCAATACTCTTAGACAGCCAGTAACATAAAAAGCAAAGTTGCACAGATAAGCTGATAGCTTGATTAACATCCACTGAGATGTTGCTGTGCTTGTCAGAGCATTGTTACCATTAACTAGCCCCCCACATCCCCCACCCCCAGCCTTATTACAGAGGGCTACATTTGCTTTGTCTCGTTGTCTCCCATCAGGGTATTTTAGGGGAGGACATATTGCGTGCCCCCCTCTGCTACCTACCGTTCTCCATCTACTGTAATTGCCCTGCTTAGTTTTATTACTGCATCTGTGAATGTGACAGCTCAATCAGTGGATTGCCCTTTCATGAGCACAGCACCCAAACAGCGCTTTGTGTCCGTCTGTCCCCATTACCGTTTTATATGCATGCACACCTGCGGGTAATTTCCACCTCCGACTGCCTCCAAGGGTATTTTAAAAATAAAGCATTTCCACTGTACTGAAGGGAGCAGTGCCACAGCTTCAACTAAACAATGGTGAATAAAAGCGTCACTGCCTTTCTAGTAAATAAAAGAGACTGCTCGCTCAGATATAATAGTGGGATTTTGCATTGATTTCCATTTAGACTTGTTGTGAAGCTCTGGAGTCACATGTGTTGCAGTGCACATACATTTTGCAGCAGTTTATTATGTCTCTTTACTGTTTTTATTCATAGACTACCATCACAAGCCTGATGCAACTGCAGCTTTCAGGATATTCTAAATGATTCACTCTGGAGAATCATGTGAAGTTGTCATGGAGACACTCAATGGTGTCCATATGGTATATGGCACTGCACACCATATTTAGGTCCCTTTTGTTGTCGACAGTGAGAGTAGTATTGACTATATGTGATCTCTGAGGGCCATGCCTGATATTAAATCCTCCATACCCACCCTTACGTCAAAAAAGAACTGAAGCTGCTATATGAACTGATACTGTTTGCACCTTTGGACTCCTTCAAAACGTCTTCATCAGTGTTGCCTGGCTATTAAAAAAAAAGCAGTCGAGTGGATGTTATCAGCGGTTAGTTTGGGTGAGTGGTGGCCTGCTCTACCTGCTGGTAGGCCAGTAGGCTATTATCATCCTATTGAGTGGACTGATACAATGGCTTGCAAAAGTATTCATCTCCCTTGGATGTTTCACCCTTTTGTTGCTTTTACACATGATATCATGGTCAATATAATGTGGCCTTTTTAAAAAGAATTTGCAAAAAACCCTCTTTAATATCAAAGACAAAACTGATTTTTACAAAATAGTATCAATTAGTTAGAAATATAGAAAGGTAAAATAAATGATTGCATAAGTATTCAAGCCCTTTAAAGTAACTGACCTAATTCAACAAAGTTCCATCTAGTTGATGCCAGCAGTGAAATAGAGAGATCACCTGAGGTCAGTTGCTGTGTGTCAAGTGATCGTAGTTGTAAAACATCTGTGTCTGGGAGGTCCAGTCTCTGGTTCATCACTATTCCTGCTACAATTGCAACATGAAGACCAAAGAACACTCTTAGCAACTCAGAGAAAAGATCATTGAAAAGTATAAGTCAAGAGATGGCTACAAAGAAATGTCCAACTCACTGGTCATCCCACAGAGTTCAGTTAAATCCATCATTAAGAAATGAAAGCAGTATGGCACTTGTTTGAATCTGCCTAGAGCTGGCCGTCCTCACAATCTGAGTGACCGGAAAGGAAGAAGACTGGAGAGGGAGGTCACCAAGACACCTACGGCCAGTTATAAGCTTCGGTGGCTCAGATAGGAGAAACTGCACACACAGCAACTGTTGTCCGGGGTCTTCACCAGTCGGAGCTGTATGGGAGAGAAAAAAAGCTCATGAAATGTTGCCTGGCACCCAAATGCATGTGTGAGACTCCTGGGTCAATTTGGAGATGGTTCTATGGTCTGATGAGGCAAGAACTGACCTTTTTGACTAGACGCTATGTTTGGCGAACACTAACCACTGCACATCACCACAAACACACCATCTCCAGCGTGAAGCATTGTTGGTGGTGGCAGCATCATGCTCTGAGGATGCTCCTCAGCAGCAGGCCCTGGAAGGCCTGCTGGGCTAGTCTTGTTTCTTGCCTAACCAGAAAGTTTTTGCCCTAACCTTATAGAAGAGTTTTTGTAACCTATATGCTTTGTTATTAGCAAACGTCCATTAGCGGGCTGATAACGACCTTCTCAACCTGCCAGTAGGTGGAGCAAACACCTACTCGCCCACTCTTATTGGCTGATTACCGCTGATAAAACCCATTCAAAAGTCTGATAACATTTGAAACAGGGATATAGATGACATCCATTGCATTAGAGAGAGGTGAATCTTTAAAGTTTTTTTCTCTTTAACGGGGCTGTATTGCACTCACCACAATTATCACAGGGTGCCCTTGTTACACTTCAACACACAGTCAAAGAGATTTTGAGTAGCGAAGAGTCACATTATTTTTCAAGTTTGTGAGTCTTTTCTCTTTCTATGTGTGTTACTTCCATTTTCAATTTGTTATCAAAAAGTCACTGTGGCGGATGCATATTTGTGAAAAATAACACTTCTGAGCAGGAACAGGGAATGGTTGAAACAAGTGGAAATATGTCTTCCTGATGAATCAAGCCCAGCGCTTTGAAGCTGGCACAAATCTGCCCAATTACTCCCAAAGTGACCTGGGATTCAGGTAATGAGCAGAGTTCTGCGCCGCATCATTACAGGCAATATGTTAAGCCAATAGGAATCATCAATGCCAGACCTTTTGAAATGTGTAAAAGCTCCTCTAATCAAGCCTTCACAGATGAGCTGAACAATACCAACACTATTCTCTCCAGATGAAACCCTCCAACGTGCCAGAGGACGAGCAAAGGATAGAGTTGGTATAATGCCCTCCACCCGCTTTTGTCTTTCTGAAAGGAGGCAACTCATGTGTTATTAACATAAGGTCTGTTACCTGAGATTGCTTTCTGCCCGGCGTGACTGAGCCGAATATGAAATGAGCTTCTGATGGACACATGGCCATTTTATCCCCTTGTGGGCCATTCATTGCTTTCAAGCCATGCTTTTATTCTTCTTCCCAGCTCTCTTTTTGTCCACAAAAGCGTCTTTGATGCATTTCATCCCAGGTGCTTTAACCCTTGATAGAGCTTGTCTGAGGAGAACAGAGCTGCAGCAGAGGGAGAGCCAAAGATCATGAACAAACCACTGGGACAAGCTTAAAATAACAACTTCACTCCTTGTTATGTCTGAAGATGTGGATTTGATGGAGTCAGGTCAGAAAAGGAAACAGCCACTGAATCTAAAATGACATTTGCAATTGAAATTTTACATATCAATCCATGCAATGACTTAAGGTTTTTTTTTTCAGTCAGGATATTTTGTATGTGTGTTTGTTGTTGAAATACACATTTTGGCGACAAGAGGCTGAAGTAGAGTGCTACCAGGTGAGTTTGAATTTCTGCATGCACTCAAAACACAAGGTATATGTATTGTGTGTTAACAAGTTGTGTTACATTACTTTTGGCTAGAAATGTATTTTAATCTGTGCTAAAGTGCTCAAACTAAAAGTGATTAAAATGCATTTCTAGCTCAAAGAAAGACATCATAGAAATGACATATGCAAACTGCAACTGTGGCTAACATGACGAAAAGGAAACATTACTGGCCACCGTTTTAAAACTAATTTACAGAAGACAAAAAAAATAACTTCGAAAAAAAAAGGAAAAGAAAAACTTGTTATCATCTGTTTCATAGACATTTTAAAAAACAGAAACAAAGATTATCCTGGCTCCCTTTTTCACTCACACCCAACACAGGGGAGAAAACAATTAAGATCAGACTTAAAATGGATCAACAGATCTTTTTTCTCACTTGCCTCTCAGGGCTTTGACAATGAGCGGTGGTGTTGATGAACAATTCATTTTTGTTCTGAGGAGACGTCTAATAATTCTTAATGTAGAGATTTACAAGGCCATTTCCAAGGAAAAGTTCCCAAAAAGCAAACAAAATGCTGCAACAATGTGTGTTGCTTCACTCATCATCCTGAAAATGTTCACAGACAAATGTAGCTACAAACACTTTCTGTTTACTGTCAGAGCCACACAGACAAAGTGCCTGTTTGGCTCTCACTTACTGTAGAAGCCAAACTTGAGGTGTGTGTGCAGATTCTGCCGACTATCAAACGACTCAAGAGACTGTGAACATTCAATGTTTCCTTTCATCAACCCCCTGCCTGTGCTCCTCCTGAATGCCTGCCAGATGTTTTGTGGCCAAAAATGTGCTGTGTAAAAAGTGCTTTTGCTGTCACAATGCAATAGTCCTGAAAGGGATTTTAGGGGATGGGATTTGGGATTTCACTGTTAAAATTGCCTTCAACGGAACTGAACGCTGGACTCTGAGCAGTTTCATTTACATGTAGCAGTAACATCCCACAGGGTGTGATAGCTTGTAAGTGTCTGGCTGAAAAATATCCACAATCACAGAAAAGAAAGCAGTGCAAAAGGAACAGCACATGCGATCAACTGGATCATGTTGTTGTTTGTGGCAAAGCATGTAGAAAACATGGATTTTATGGTATTTATCCATCTAAGTGGAGCTTTGTAATTTGGCACCAATCATAGGGAAAATAAGAGACAACACCCAACTGAACATGCAAACACTTTACATTTGTCCACAGGTAATGTCCTTTTTGAGTTTTTGTCTTATAAAAACACAAAACCTCATCCCTTATGTCATTAACATGGTGACTGATTTCTAATATTTTAAACTTTATTTTAAAAGATTTTTCAGTGGGTTTCATTTTCCATCACACGGTCGCCCATGAAGTTGGAAGAAAATATTTTTTACCGCTTTCCATGAAATGATTGTGACAGTGTGATTTATTTTATTAAGTGTTTTTTGTTTTAAACGTTATTAATCAATCTCTTACACACATATCACAATGAAAATTAATGTACTTTCATCTGATTTTTTAAAAATAATTTTGAAAGTATTGTTATCATGTATGTTTTATTTTTCACATTATTTTTACATTCATCATGTTTTATGTCATTCTATGTCTATTTATATCATGTCACTTCTCTTACTGTAAAACAATATTTGCTACATTTTTTGGATGATAGGTGCTAATATGATAATATATGCAAATATATATATATGTATGTATGTGTGTATATATATAGCATACAACTCAAAACATAGAAAATGGAGTTTTCAACAATACATTAATATTAAATTTACGTAATTAAATGTAATTGGGGTTTTTTTTTTTTTAAGAATTTAACTTTTTTTTTTTTTACCTATAATTATACCTATACACAGTTTTTTTTTAAATGAAACTTTAGAAAATTGGTAGGAAATCATTTTACACACCCATGAAATAAAGTGTGAGCATTGCAAATCAATGCTACTTTTCTGTCTCTCGTTTGGCAAAGAAATGTCCTCTAAATGTTCTCTGAAGGCAAAGACTTTTTTCAAATGCCAATCATAGATGATTTACACTTCATTAAATTTACAGTGCGGACAAAAATAGCCTGCATCCATAAAATGCTGCTACTGTACATTTCTTTACTGAAAGCAGCCAGGGAACCTTTGTACTGTACTAGCCGACAGACACACATCAAGCAAATGCTTCTGGGATGGACAATGGAGTGGAAAACATATTTCAGGACTGTGCTACAAAGTGGATCAATGGAGGACAACAAGTGCTCAAGTGCTGGCTAGATAATAGCTCCAGCTTTCTGTCCTTGACTCAAACAATGGACGCTCTCCACTGTTTGTCAAAAGGCTTCACCATGGTAACTGGTTTGCGAAGAAACAGGAAGGGTCTTTTTCCTCAGCAAAAAAATGATGTGTTTGAAAAAATAAAAAATCACTGAAACATTATATCACGCATCAACTCATAAACCCAATTTTATTTATTTTGAACCTTGATGCCTCTATGTCCCCATACAATACATTCAGTATATACATTTGGCCATGAGGGACTGTACAGAGATATGTTATAGTAGTGCATACATACGTGGCACGAAAATGTACACAAAGGGAGCTCATACATGCCACTTTACCACGGTAAAGTTAACCCAAGATACACACGGGGCAAGTCAATGGCTGATGGTTGCTTACACCAGTACACACACACACACAGACACACACACAAGTACACACGTGCACGCGCACACGCACACGCACACGCACACACACACACACACACACACACACACACACACACACTAAGACACTTCTGAGGGAGGAGAAGGGCTCTTTCAGACTCTAATAATAGAAATATTCGAATGTGTCTGCTGATTGCAGCAAGTCCCTCCCCCTCTGTCTCCTCCCTTGTCCCTTTCTCCAAAGCTAAGGCTTCTTTCCAGGCAGTGCGGCCGTCATACACACACTCTTCTTTCCTATAGTAGAGTAATACTCATCAGCAGCAGTAACTAAATAAAGAGCCTCTACTGTCAACATGTGATCTCTTAAACAGGGAACATTCGGAACATGAAGGATACATCACACATATAGTTTATTTAATTTCTTCTTCTTCTCTTAAGGAAATACATAGGTCCACTTCGACAACATACCATCCCTCAATAAAGCTGCAGAGGTTGCCTTATCACATGAACAGACACCCTCATATACTTAATCTGATGACAGCAACATCTGTCTGCTCACTTACTGCACCAACAAAATAAACGTCTGTATACATCCCACTCTCTCTCTCTCTTTTTTTTTTTTTTACTAATCAGGTCATTACATCTCTTCCTGGTGGACATTTTGTACCATCACATTTGTCATAAACATTTCGTGGAGGCACACACTCCAATCATTTCCTCTTCAATGACTGCAGTTTATAGTTGCATAGCACACAGCGGAGATATAGTCAAAGCCAAAATGTATTTGGCTCTGTATATACAGTGGTCATGCTCGCTTAAGTCAGTTTCTAATTCCTCATGTCAGTCATTTTTAGCTTAGACTCAGAATTTCCATTTTCACTTGGATTTGCTCATTAAACCACAGGATTTTGCACCTCATAAGATGGACAAAGAAGATGCAGTTTGTTACAAGCATGAGGCACTCTCATTAGACTCTTCCTGCTGTAATTGTTCAGCAATATTGGATGCTGCACACTGCAATATTATTCTTTGTGTTACAAGTAACTGCAGAGAGCAGGCCACATGACAGATATGTTATTCCTAGGAGTTGCTGAAGTAAAAGGTGGTTAATGAGAAAATACAAGAAGAAATGAAAATTAATGAGTCATGGGGCTTAATTCTAGTTTCTTTAGTTCAGGGGAGGAAAAAAAGGTGCTGACAACCTAAAAGGTTCAAGCACTAGCCACCAGTTTGTACCAGCAGGGTAAAAAACACACTGTGCACACATTCACATATGCATACATATACCGTACACATGTTGGACACTCACTCACATTCACACATGTATGCACATCTGGTAGTAAAGGGCAGATGATTTTAATGCAAAGTTGTAGCATGACAGGTTGAAGGTAGGTGTTTATCCGGGTTCAGGCTGCGCCGTGATTGGTCCGCTGGAGACAGTACGCGATCGTCTCTCACGCAAGGCTTGACAATCCCGTTGGTCAGGAGACGCCGTGTCCCAGAGTCAGGCCACCGAGGCAAACGTGCATTTAGCAGAACTTGAAACAAGAAAAAAAAGCAAAGCACCACAGTAAAAGAGGCTGGAGTATTCCCCAAAAACACGATCACGTCGGCACAAAACGATGAGGGCGAAGGGGGCCGCCGGGCCATCACAAAGGAGTAACACATCAGTAATAATTACCCCAGAATAAATTACAGTCACAGAACAATCGTTAAAAGCAGAACTGGAAATCAGCTGATCTAGCGGACTGATTTGACCCATGCATTATAAGGCATTAACCAAACATTTGTTACTGACATCACACTGTATCATATTACTGACTATACATACAATTGCTGATCTGTAAAATCTGCTTGCCTTTTCATAAAAAAAAAAATTCTTGGATTAAGTGTATTCAAAAAGCATATTCCTTAAACCGATGATGCAATTTTTAAGGGAATTGGGAATGTCGAAGGGAGGGCAGATCGATGTCTGCAATCCCATTGTACCTATTGATCTGCAGATGGGCGAATGAAATTGATTTTCTGAGGTAGACAATGCAGGCATATTTCATTCTCCCGATGCAAAGCCATTCTAAGGAGGGGTAGCGGGGCTAATTTGGTCCATTTGGACAGGCTCGGGTCTCTAGCCTCAGCCAATTGTACTGTGTCAGACGGGTTGACCCATCCATCATGATCCCCTGCCTGTCTCACCACTATGGTACTTACACTGTCATTGGTGTGATACACCCACTCAGTGATGGATAGCAGACAGCATGCACTATGACAAGATAGAGAGATCAGTCTGCGCTGCTCACAGGCCTGTTATTTCCATGCAGCTGGGGACTCGCCATTGATACAAGGCCAGTTTATTCAATATCCTGACCACTGTATGGGGCCCATGTGGACAATATCCCTCCCAATGCCTCATAAATGTCTCTTCCCTTACACGGCTCTTACAATCTTCAAGTCCCCTTACAAACAATTACAGTATCAGCAGAGCCTAGCCAAATGAACAGAGTTAAACAAACTTGTTCATACACAATTTTCTTGATATGCACTCTTAGGAAAAAGGATTTATGATAGAAGGTACACCCCAGTGACAACAATGTTGTACCTTTCTTTTTCTCTTTGAGTGTTAAGTGCTTAGGGAAATCAGCTCAAGAATCCATGAAATGATGTTCATCAGATAGTCAGTCTGTGATGTAATGAAGTGGGTGTCTGTCATAAATAAAATAAAATAAAATAAAATTACAAAGACTTCTGCAACATTGAGTCTGTGTGTGTAAGATGGTCTGCAGTAGGCCTTCAGAAACAGGTCTGGAATCCGTTGGCCAGTGAGGTGAGTCAGGATCAGCAGTTTTTGGGATGCCTCTGTTCATCTTCCCAAGAGCCTTCTGGGCTCTGTCCAGAGGGACAGGAAGAGTGGAGCCACAGGTTGGCCCAGTGGGTGCTGCAGGGGCCGACACCTGCAGGTGACCCAGAGCACTATAGTGTCCTGATGGCTACAGGGTACAGCAGGGACATGTGTTCAGCACCCTTGATGGGCAGCTTGCGGCTGGAGTAGAAATGGATGATCTCAGGCACGCTGTCAAACGGGCAGCTGTTCTGGCCCAGGATGTACTTGTTCTCCTTCGTCCGCGACAGCTTCATGTGCATGAAGCCCTGGCTGCTCCTGGGGAAACAAGAGACAAAAGAATGGACAGAAAAAAAATGTTAGTTACATAAAAACATGATCAAGAGTCTCAATTAAAATCATATTTTTGAGGTGACAATTTATATCTCCAATGGCATGAAAATAAATTGTTTGCGTAAAACAAGGTGAAAAAGGCAAGGAACATTACATAAACAGCTCTGAGCTAAATGCTACTATCAGCATCATGGACCTATTTAGACACAAAGCCTTGTTGCCGACGTCTGGGTCTGAAAAGTGATGCCAATGTGAAGCCAGCAGGGGACGACTTCACTGGTTGCAAAAGTAATTCAAATTGTATGAACGTTTTTTTTGAGAAAAAACTCACTTGATTTAATATCTCAGTAGTAACGAGTTTATGGTTTCAATCGCTAGTTTCAAGTCTTCTTCAATACAGCATGATATTCATTTTGTAAATGATGGTCCCATTTAGAGTAAAAAATTATGATAAAGCAGGGTATGCTTTAGGACTTTGATATCTATCGATTTACATGTTGGTGAGCTGTCACTGTTTACATTTAAACAGCCATGAACCTGTTTTGGGTTGTTGTCATTTTAGTCTTAGAACTATGACCCTTTCACACTTTTGTCATTAAAATTGTAATGTAATATTGTGGTCGCCTAACAATGTATTGTTCAACTTTCAGTTGTATTAAAATATATCCCGGTGATAGTAAGTACATTTAGTTTTAAGCCCATTTTTGTTAGCCATGCAAAAGCTAATCATGCTAATCAAGCTAGCTATTGAGTGCCAGTGTAAGCTGGTTTGTTGGTTGCTAATGGTATCTGACTGGGCTAGTTACCTCCCCAGCTCCACTCTCTTGTCCAAATATGAACGTAATGGAAGATGATGACAACCAAATGCCACTCAAGGCTTGAAATGGGTACCAATTGGTAACATCATGGCTATGTCCACTTCTTTATACAGTTTAAATGCCTGTGACTCAAAAATAATTTTTCTCATAAACCATAAAAAAGGGACTCATGTAAAACATAGTTGACACGAAGTTCAGTTATTTATTGTGGTATAAGTAAACTTTTAAATCATGGAGGTTTTATATTTGAAGATATGTGAAAACTTGACAACTGAGGATAATGTGTCAAGTGCAGGGATCACAAATTTCAGTTGAGACCAGCCAAAAAGTGGTGGACCAATCAACTGTCACTGCTGTGCCCAGAGCCAAGTCACTAGGACCAATTTAAAGAGAAAAGTGTGTCAGAAGCTTGAATATATGTGGCACTCAACACATTGCCCTTCCTTGACAGCTCCTTTCTCATTTGCTCCTGCAGTAGTTGCTCCCTACAGTACGTGACTATATTCTGAAAGCTGGATTACCTCTGATAACTTTGGAGCTGTCTGGGGAGGAGACTAAAAGGCAGGTTGCTTAAGGTGCTGGCTTTTACATGCAGAGCATAAGGATGAGGCTAATGAACCCCCAGGATAAATCACTTAAGCTTCGGCAATAAATGCACAGCAAATTAAAAGCTCCCTGTGTGTTTCCAGGGGCCTTCGATCAATACATTTTACAGCTTGCCAGTAATCTTCTGCTTTAAAATAGAAAATTACTTTTTTGGAGTTAAGTGAGGCAGCAGTGAGCTCTAGCAAGGAAGTGATACAAAACTAATGGTGCCTATATTCTGCTGTAAATATACGGCTTTGATCATTTGTCTTTACAAAAATACATTAGCATAATAGCTTTTTCAATCAGCAGTGAATGCTTCTAGCAACTTATGATTGCTGTAGGCTCAAATCCTATGCACCCACTTGCTGCAAGTGGGCATTATGGCCCGTCATCAACATAATGCACATCAGTTATTTTCCAGCTCACTAAACTCACACCTTTTCTACTTCATATCTGTTACTTCCCTAATCAGAAATATCACCCCTGATGTTGTTAAAATGGTAAAGAGGAGGATAATAATAGAAGTTTCCCATGACTCTGGAAGAAAAAACAGGAGAATCACCAGAAAGGATTACCAATTCTCTATAACCTCTTGCTGTGACAAGCAGCCAAACACATCAGGTAAGCATGGGAGCTGCGGAGCCATTGACTCATGGGGCCAGTTAGTGTTATCTGCACTGTGCATTCTGTTAGTGTCAAAGACGGTGTGGAACAGGACTCCCATGAGGACTGAGCATACGCAGGATAAAGTGTACAAAGTGTCAAGTAAGGAAATATTATAAATTCTATCAACAAAACTAGGATGTTGGAATATCATTCTGACAGACAGACACAAGCACCTCTGTTTTGATAAGATACAGTAAAAACAAGGTGGTCAGGAGTGTTTATGGGGTTTACAACCATTTTCACATGCCATGCTTCTCTTTTCCATGTATATGTTTCTGTTACTGATTATTATATGGGATCAACAATAGTCAGGCAGACAAACGAAGCAACTAAAATGAACAAAAGTCATATTTTTGACATCGCTGAATGTGCTCCCTCTGTTAATACAGTATTGTGTCCATTATCTGTGATGAACAGGAGCAAGAGCTGGGCTTTAGGCACCTTAGATGTAACGCAAGTCCATTCTTTACTTATCTAGTAATTGCAAGTGTAAAGCCCGAGGATGTGTTCTGTCCCTGATGAGAACGCAGCAAAGAGATAACACTGAAGTGGAAAACAGCTAAAAATGTACAGGGTTCAATGTAGGGACATCCATCAAGAATAAGGATACATGTGAACCGATAAATGGTGGCTCCAATTATGCTAAGGGATGAGACCCATCCTTTTCTTACGTATGTGTGATAATTATCGTTATTGCAGAAAATAGATAAGGCAATCTTGAGGTTTTGAAATCCTGTGTACCGATACGGTATATGGCAGAATATTTCAAATGGAAATGCTAACATAATTTTTTATAGGCAAGCTGAAGGTAGAGGGCTGGAGGCATGCTGCACTATAAAACTGAAGTAAACACAGCTATCAGACTTCTCCGTTGCCTCTGGCTTCCTGTCATTAACAAGTTCATCTTGATTTGAGGAGAGAATGACAAATTTCCCTCGCCACAGGTCTCCACAGTAGCAAGTGTTGCCAGGAGAGCTTAAAAAATAAAATAAAAAAAATCCGCTCTGCAAAGTGCATTTGATGAGTCTTCATGCGGAGCGCTGGGAGAAAGGCGTTATGTTACACAGAGCCACACATAAAAAGGCAAACACATCAATAGCATCATTTTTAGATTCCCAACTGATTTCCAGTTGGTGCTCAGGGCTGCTTATCACATTACAGTCCTGCAGAGGCAGAAACCTGGACAACAGAGCCAAACGGACAGCAGGGCTGTTTATAAAATGAATATGGGGCTATTTTTGAGAAGACAAACCTTTGTGGTGTTATCATATCCCTGTGTTTGTGGGGTTCTATTGTCTAATCATGATTAATCTCAGCGGAGAGGTCTGCCGCCCTGTTTATTGAGGTTTATGACTTTGAGTTGAACTCTGCAGTCCTCAAAGCAGGAAGAGCCCTGACAGCAATCACTGCTTATCTCCACCTTCAACATATTGGACTGCCCCCTGAATGATGCTCTCAGTGTTATGAATCTGTGGCACCAGAAAAGGCAAAGTCATCCGCCAAAAGATAATGATTCTTGGCGGAAGTGATGACCTTTTCAAGCATCACTGGGCATCAGAGATCCTGTTCGCCCATTATTTCATATGAGCACAAATTGAATGAGTCTACCTGGGATGAGCACTATTATTCTATGTGAGGCAGGCTCAGAAGTTTCTGAGAAGAAACAGAATCTGCCATCTAAATCCAATCGTTTTGATGGAAGACTTTGATTTGATTGGCTAAATGATCTGGAAAAAGTCACAAAGTTATTTAAGGATATCTGATCTTTTCTTTCCAAACAAAATTAAAGAGAAACCATAAAAGCATGCCTCGTCTTTGAAGGGGAGTAAAATTGCAGATGCAAAGACGTTTTGGTTGTTTTTACAATTGGCTATTTAGTTTCCCCTGGTCTCTGTTGTGACATCAAACAGATTCTGTAAGATTTTCTTCTTTCTCTAACAATTTCTCTTCTCAGCCAGAGAAAACACACTGTGCAGAGCTCTCCCACGAGGTGAGAAACAGGATGACACTGTGCTCTGAGAGACTTGTGAAGAGTTTAATATGTTTCAAACACCTAAAAGGGTTTCTCTCCAAAGAGAGAGAGAAAAAAGGGAGAAAAGGAGGGGTGGAAGGGTAGGGGGAGAGGGGCAGCTGAACAGAAAGAAAGAGGTTAGGAGGGCAAAACAGACAGAAAATGCTTTCCATCAGGCCAGAGGACTCTTGAGGCTGGAGGTCTCAGCGGCGTCTGTCTTTATCAATAATGCAATACACATACGTGCCACCTCATGGCCTTATACATTTTTCAGCAACCTCAGACATGGAGGATCTTCACCTTGGGTTCCCGTTCATTTTCAGTGGCAGCAGGGAAGACAGACTCATGCGAGCAGGCTGAACTCAGAGTAACCTCCGCAAGCAGTGCGGTGGCACCTGTCATTCCCACGAATCAGCCCGCTGACTGTTTTCTAGGCTTGATCTGATTGATGCCAAAGGCACAAGCGATGACATTCTGTGACAGCGAGGAGCTGACTTACACAAATATACACGATGTCTACACACACAGGAGCACAAAGCTCCAATAAAAATTCTCTATGTTAATGTTTTTACCTACTTTTTGGTTTGCCGTAACTTTCCCTCCGCTGTTCATCTAGCAGATGCAGTAAACTCAACAGTTGCTATGTTATTACAATATAATACAACTTACAACCGCAGGCTAAAAGACAAAAACATTTTCTCTCATGATGCAGACCAAGAACAGTGAGTCCAACATGACTGCCACTTCTGTGATCTACTTTTAATCTCCACTGAAAGGCTGACACATGACCTGACAGCAACTCTTCAGTCCAGGACCCAGCATCATGGTCCCAATTAGATTTATATTAACTGGTGAGTGAAATTTAATAGTGATAAAACCATCTTGCAATAGATCCAACTGCAAAAAGATCTCTCATAAAGATCTCTTATATCAAAAGGCTCATGACCTGGACTTTCGACTTTTCTTCTCCATGCGCCCCCTGGCATCAAAGATTTGACCTCCCCTGCCTTAGTGGCGTAGATACCAACCCTATCTACAGCGAGGGTTGCCTCAGGCATTACCAAATGAAGAGCCACCAGGGCACCGCTGACTCCCATTCTGATTAGCACCCCAAAAGGCTTAAGGCCGGCCCGGAGGCCATCAACTTGAAAAAGTGGGGGAGAGTACTTGTGCACTGTACTTCAGGTGCTGCTGAGTCACACTGCACACTGCTGCAGTCACAAGCTTCATTATTTCTCTTCTTCTACTTCTCAGTATGGAAAACAGCCATAATGGATGTCATAAAGTGTCATCCAAATGCTTTTGTCCTCTTTTAGTTCAAAGAATGTGGCAAGTAGATGGTCTAAATGAATCTTCATGAATAATATGTGCAATAAACTAATAAGTAAAGTATCTTCTACCTGAGCAACTGAGCAGTCCATTAGTAAAACACTTTACTAACTGTACTCCCCTATCATCTGCTCTCAAAGTGCAGCTCATTATTGAGGGTCAGATGGACAGCTGTGGGATATGAATTACTGTTCGAATGTTAGTGATTACTGAACTCTGGTCCAGTAAAAGCATTTTTTCATCACACACATGAACAAGTCAAACAAAACTTTTATTTAATCGAAATTGCTCTTATTGCATGGTTGACTTCATTGTGTTAAAAAAAAAGTTTCAGGACTTTTCCACTGCCTTCTGGTATTTCTCCCCAAAAACTTTCACTCAGTTCACTTAAATGAATCAAGCAATCAGCAATTTCATTTATGGAGGCAAAGCCCGCAGCATTAGCTAATCTCCTTTTTCACCATAATAGATAGATGGGTAGATTACTTCTCTCTAGCCTTACAAAAAAATATCATTATAGGTTCATGCTGGAAAAACTGAACTGGAGCTTATTAGACGTGCATTCATCAAATTCACTATCTGCATCTCTAGTCCAGTAAGGTCTTTAATCAGAAAAATATTTGGGGTGAATATGAGGCTGTTTTGTGTGCGTGGTTCTAAAATATATATTCTGATCTTCGTTTGCACTTTACACCTATTGATCACGTATCATCTCTTGGTTACCCTGTAAATCCCTTTTGGCCGTAGCTGTTTTTGATGACTAAATCATGTATTCCGACTGAATGCTGTATCCCTTGTATCTCCAAGGAAAATTCATTTGGCCTGAAAATCTTTCTCAGCAACTTTAGATTCAAGATAATTTAAATACAGATTAAATATACAGTGTTTAGTATTCAGCCAGTCACGCAGGCATTTAGTCTTTGCTTTGCAGTCAGTCAAAATGTAAGTGTAAGCAGCCGCCTAGTTTAGGAGTTAGGCTTATTTTTCAATGAGTAACGCAGGAAAAGAAGCCGTCACAAAAGCAGATGATAAGTCACTGAGACAGGAAGTTAGACAGACAGTGAGCTACAGTAGCATGAACAGAATTGGAGCAGTGAAAAGCATTATGTTTCCCTGACAAGATATATAAGCCTCCAGCAAGATGAGCTCTGCCGTAATAACAACGGCTAATCAACGTCTCTTAGCAATTATAGTTTCATCTCATCTGAAGGTCGTCATGGAGCTGTGGAGATTTCTCCAAATGTCATATGGTTGAGCCTGCCTAGAAATGTAGAATAGACTGTAACTGTGTAAAGAGCAATTGTTCGCAAAGCTAGTAAGATTTTAAAGCTGATGGCTCAAGCAAATTTATCAAAGTTAACTTTTTAAGTTTTCAGAGGGCTACAAATTTCTAGTTATGATTCTGACACCTTATATTTGCACCAGGCAGTTAGAAATCATTCAACCAGACCCAGCAGAGGGGAACATCCCTGTCAAAAGAATAGGGTCTGACATCACTGCAGGCCTCCAAGCTGAAAGCAACCTCTACCAAATGTCACTCTAGACTAAACCAATCAGAGCGGCTCCTCTGAACCCACTGCTGGATGCGGCAGGGATCAGGGGTCGCTGATGAAGGGGAACATTAACTGTGTTGTGGGCACATCAGCAAATCAAGGAGCTGACGGAGTCAGAGGGGTTACTGGGGGGAGGTGGAGGACAGGGCAGGTCTGAAAGGTGAAAATTATTATCATATTGGAAAGGCAGAGTCAGCAGACTGTTGGGGCACAGGTATACAAGGACCTTTGTGAGCATGCTGTTGGAGCTTTACTTAAGCAAGTGTAGCTGCTACACTTATTTGGCCTTGTGTGTGTGCATCCTGTCAGAGACATCTGGAATGTTACGAATAATCCTTGACACTTGATTTTCTTAACTCTCTGACAGTTCAGCAGGCTAAATCGTAGCAAGTATTTGTGATTACTTTTTTACCCAGCTGTCATGAGCACTTGTGTATCTGATAATCCTGTTTGTGGCTTGTTATTTAGGAAAGAGAGTGTTGTCCTTACTTAAGGGAGAGGGAGTAGTCATTCTTGCTGGTCTCGCTGTTTCTCACCAGGTAGCTGGCCTCCTTACACAGCCTGAGCAGAGATTCTGCATCTGTTCGGCTGATGGCTCCGTGGTACCAGCTACAGGGAACAATAGCAAATAGGCATGAGAAAGAAGAGGATTAAAGGAAAGGTTAGCATGAAAATAGAACAAAGGTATCAAACAACGAGGGTCCAATCTGCTCACGAAGGGACAAAATGTGCTGTGTTTGAAATAGAATGCAGTCACAGAGATCTGACTCACAACTGGCTTTCCAGGGGCATTGTGGGGTCAATACGCTCCCCGAGAGAGGAGCTGCAGTGGTCCAGTGATGACATTTTGGTGTTGACCAGACAGCCACTGGAGTGTCGCTGCAGCGGGCGGGCTTTCCCCTCCTTGGTAGGTGACATCCGGGACTTCTCCACACCATCAAACTGGACTGTAATAAAATGAAAATGCAGCAGCTGAGACATTTTATTCAGGAAGAAAATAATAGGTATTTTAAAACATCAAGACCCTTGCAGCTCTGATAACAATACAGTATAATCCTGTATGTATACTTCAGCTACACTTCAGGTTAAGGTCACTTAGAAAAGCTAGTGTGCTCAACAGAAAGTAGATATTCTAAAAAGTTATGACATAAATTGCTGTTCAATAGGTGTGTGTGTGAAAAGAAACCCACGTTGTGCTTTTACACACACACACACACACACAAACACACACACCCACACCCACACACACACACACACACACTGTGACAGTGTCACTTTGTGTAACCCATCCAACTGAAGGACATGTACACACAGTGGAGGAGGCATAAATCAATCCTTCCACACTGTGCACACATCCCACTAAAACAAAACACACACACACACACACATGCAAACTTCCTCCAAACTGCTCAAACAACCACATCTGTAAATACACACATATACTACATTATGTGTAAGCATTTACACTGTGTAACCACACGCAAACAAATGTGCACAGTCATGCAAACAACCCCCCTCCCTACCCCTGGAAAAGTCATATGCACAAATACACACAATCGCACACAAACACACAAAAATCCCACGCACAGGTACTCCAAGTTAAACATTAAACTGGCTTTTCAAAACTCTCACGGTCAACTGTGGATGTGATAAGCTGTCTTGGCAACTTCACAGGGAAGTGTTTGATGGTATGTGGGGGCTGGAGGTGACCTATGCTCATGACGTGACTGCTGGAGGTCACTGAGCAGCTTCACAGCCCATCAAGACAAGGAAAAACAACTATTACAATTATTTACAAAAGCTACCATGAGAACAAAACGTCCACAAGGACAAATTAAAATGAACTGTCACTTCTGTCAGGAGATTATAGAGGGTGAAAAAATTAATAATTGGACATTGGAGGTTGTAGTCACAGTGTGCTGTACCTTGTCATCCATCCATATAATTGATGTCATAGCACCAACAGGCTTTTAAAGCAATAACAGAAACAACTCCTGTATATGACAAGCTTTACCTGCAGATTGTTGGCTGCTTAAAGGTTTAAGATCAAGGCAACAGAGCTGACTGAAGAAGTTAATGTAGTATGAAGCTTCCAGCCGTTGGCTTCATCTTCGTAGCTCTCGCTAATGGCATCTAGTGTTTCATTACCTGTGCTGAACATGGCAGGTACTGTATAGACAGACGGGCACTGCGATCTTCCCAACATGTCGATGGAGATGGGTCTACATCTGTCTAGACTCTCTATTCCAGTCAGAGGATTCCATTACACTTTACAGTTTGTGGGCTCGCCAAGTCTTCCTGTACCAGACTGAGCGGGAGGGCTGACAGTATCAATCAATCAATTTAGGCTGCATGAGACAACACCATGTCAACAAATTTCACTGAGCTCATGGACACCCCTAAGTAGGACCAGACAGGAAAACACAGGGCCTTCTGTAGATACTGTAAATGTAACAATAAATATATTTTTATTATAATGAACATGTTGTCTCCACTGCTAACACACTGTAAATTATAAATGCACTAACTCTCTAATTCCAACAGCCATTAAAAGCTATTTATAGAATTAAAAGCGAGTTCTGTGGTGATTTGACAGGTCCAATAAAATTGACTGTACAAGAGCTGCAGCTTGAGAGTTTTGAAGATACATACAACTCTGTGTAGATTTTAAAAAATTCAGTGAAATTGGCAAACAACCTGACCAAATGTTTTATTAAATCCCTCACCTCATACTTCATGTTCACCTTCTTTTCAGCCTTATGTGTGTAAGCCTGTTCTGAAGAATATGTGAGATGCACACATTCTCCCTTTATAATTACCAGCTTATGTGTGGGAAAAGGTGAATGCATTTTTTGTGCATCTGACCTCTTCAGTTCATTCCATTTGTGAAAGAAATATCTAACTTTTATTCCACAAAACATAATTCCAAGCCAATTACTTTTCAGATTCAGATTTCACATAAAAATATGATCATCTTACAAATTTATGCAATGAATTGTTATAGCTTGAACCTGTGGGTTCTGACTTTTTTGGCTTGTGGCTTTGTAGAAAAAAAACAGTGTCTGGTTTGGGGCCCTTGTACTTGTTCCAAAAAATGTGGGTTAATCTTGGGACCCTCTTAGACATTGATAGTTCATTATTAATGTACTGCCTGATAATATACGAGTACATTTTGCAGATAATACTGTACTTTTACTTAAGTAATTTTTTGATGCAAGAAATTCATAATTTTAATTAACTATTGTACGTTTTCCTATGTAAAGAATGTGCGTACTTCTTTCACCACTGCCTGTGATGGAACATGTTCCAGCAGCAGGTAAGGCTGCTGCTGTTTCAGTTCTGACCACCAGGGGCTCCCCTTCATCTCCACTCAACTCCAGATTGAACTCGCTGGCCTTGAGCTCACTGATGCATTTCCCTAAATATAAACTCATGGAAATGATTATTCCAAATGACTCCTCCTACCGTTGTTATCTTGCCCTCTGAACTTTAGTTCATTACAAGGCCATGGCCGAGTCCTAAAATGACAGCCAAATTGTATTGTTGCATGACAGCTGGGTAAATTGTGGCTCTAACCTCAGACCCGTGGAAGACTATGAGCTGTAGCTTCTCCTCCTTGGGGTCTGACGCTTGGACTACGGGCAGTCAAATGATGTTCCTGTGTTGCAAGTAAGTCCACATGAAAGACATCATTAGTTCTCTACTTTTTCATACAGTCCATTTGAACCACATGCTGACTGCTGAGAATACAGTGAGAATAGGATGAACATACAGTATAAGGGTGAGAAATAGCGTTTCCATGGAAACTGACCGAGGGGACAAGGGAGATGCATGTTTGCTCTGCTCATCCCTGTCAACGCTGACAGATCACAACATGAAGACGCGGCCAATTGCTCTCCCTCTCTCCCTCTTTCGCTTTCAATTTCTCTCGCCCTGTTTGCATATGTCCGGCCCTTCCTCTCTCTCTCCCCCTCACCTTTTCTTTTGATCTTTCCATCTCACACACTCCGGTCCTGTCTCTCTATGTCTCTCTGTCTGTTTCTCTGTGTTTTCTGTTTGTCAAGGACAGAAAAAGATAGTGGGAAATGGACTGTGGAGGAATGTCTGCTTGTCTAATAGAGGAAAGAAGAAACAGGGCAGTAACAGCTTTGATGTGTTATCTCTACTGTCTGTGATGGTCCTAATGCAGGGCTATCAGTCACTGATTATGTCTGATCCTGCGAAAAAATGTGTCCATATAAAAAGTGGGTAAATATGCATTTTCACCATAGTTTTTTTCCTGTCCACCAGTGATCTTAACATAAAAGGCTGGGAATGGTATCTGCTAGTCGCACAAGGATGAATGTTGCTATCTTGGTTTTCCCACACAGTCCATCTCTCAGTGTATCTTCAGCCCAGTCAGCCATCCGCCTGACCTCAGCTCTTCACATTTTCTCCAATCTCCCGGCGCCCCCACTAATTCCTGCTCTTCCCCAGATTCAACACAATCAGTGCTTTATTTGACCTTGATTAAACCGTTTTTTCCTCCACCTCCCAGAAAGGGTTGAGTGGCTATTCTCAGAGGAGCTCACCCCATCAACCTTCCCTGTCACAGCCGAGTCTTTTCCACAGGCAGAGTGCATCGTTCTACAAGGAGAGTGTTACCCTGTGGCGAGAGCCGCCGAACTAAACAAAAGCTATTGTTTTATTTGCTCAGCGGTGAACAAAGCCATGTCTGCTTTGATGGCCAGCCATCTCACTAACACTATAGCTATGAATTGTGGTAGAGCTATGTTTTAAGTCTAGATATCAGTAGGAGAGAGCCAAACTCATTGCCCTTTCATTCTATGGAGCACACAGTCTGACACATGGCAGGCAGGAGATTGACGAGAGGATTGGCCCGGAGGAAAACAAAACCCCGGAGAGGCAGCTTAAGAGAGACGGGAGGGTGAACACACACACAGAAACACAGACGGAGACACACACGTGCCTTCACATACACACAAGTACACAGACACGGACGTAAATGTGCAGGGGCATCTGTGTGTGTTATCAGTATTGTTGCTTGTAAAGCACAGCAAATGGAATCTGTGTATCAGATTGAACTGTCAGTCAGATGGTGACTGATGGCTGAAAGACCTGCCCCCTTCAAACACATAGCTTCCCTTTGGAGAGCGCTATAAACCCTGGAGAAGGCTGAGGAGGGAGAGTGTGTGAGAGAGGGAGCTGATTGGCTAGGACACAGATAAACACAGAGGTCAAAATGACATTTCCATGATTACACTGCGACCAATCCACAACTAAAGTGCTGCAATGTAATTCATCCGGCACAGCACATTACAAGAAGAAATAATGCCATGAGATCATAGAGAGGGAGACTTATAATGGCCATCAAACACCATGGGAAACAACTTAAATAAGGAACCACCATAAATGAAATGGTACATTTTTCAAGGGTGTTGGGTAGGGGTGTAATGATTCATTCGATCACTGTTCATCGATTGGAAGCCTCTCAATTGAATAGAATGAAAATTATGTCTGACTTTATAATATAAGCAAATTCTGTATTGTCCAAATAATCAAAGCAAAAGTAAAGAAGGACAAACAGCAGTAGAGAAAGAAGTACTCACATCTTTCATCTAAGTCAAATGAGTAATACCACTGTGTAAAAAGACTGTTACAGGTCACAGTCAAAAGTACAAAAGTATTGGCATCATATTATACAAAAAGTACTCATTATGCAGAAAGGCCCTTTTCTGAATAAGATGTATTTTATTGTTGTATGTTTTTATGTATGTATAAACACTGCTGGGTAACTTGTGAATTTCACTAAATGATTAATAAAGTTATCTTTATCCATAAAATCATCATTAATGTGTTGATAATATATACCGGTATTACAGTAATGTTACAATAATCTGAATCTGCAAATTAACTTAAGGTTTAAAATAAATGTAGTGCAGTAAAAAAGTACATTATTTGCTTCCTAAATGTAGTAGAGTAGAAGAATAAGGTAGCAAAAATTTAAATACT
The DNA here is from genome assembly GCF_030273125.1 of Centropristis striata. Classification (NCBI taxonomy): domain Eukaryota; kingdom Metazoa; phylum Chordata; class Actinopteri; order Perciformes; family Serranidae; genus Centropristis; species Centropristis striata. Next base: position 35,280,748 of record NC_081518.1, read on the forward strand.
AACGTAAAGTACAAGTACCTCAAAACTGTACAAAAGTACAGTAATTGAGTAAATGTACTTAGTTACCTTCCACCACTGAGAAACACCTAAAATGTAGTTACAATTAAGATCATTAAGCCCCTGAACAACCTGATACCTCCCCTTCCCTTGGCACAGTCCTGTGCAAAATTCTCTAATTAAGCAGGCTAATTAATTCTCATTTACTAATGGTATTCCTATCAAAAGGGATGACTAGTCTGAGGGGTGAAGTGTGCCATCGACCGCTGTATTGTGAGATGAAAATTGAGTTTTCCAGGCAGGACGTGTGAATGATTAACAGGTCGGCATCTCATTAGAATGCACAGCACACGTAAAATAGTGCTCAGCGTGATATGATACCCCAGGAACTGGCAGCTTAAAAAAAATCACTCACTTTTATGTTGATATTAATTATGTGCATCAGGAACTCAAATAATTATTTTCTGGACAGCTTTTAATGATATATTTTTAGAGTCGTGTTGCTAAATCCAGAAGTTAATCTCTGATGATTCCACCATTGAGGAAAATGCCTTTTTTTTACATTTATAAAAAAAAAAAAGGAAACTAATTAGATTTTCCAAGACAAAGAAATGACCCTCCATAGAGTCAGCTAGTGGATCTATTTAAAATTAAATCTGGATATCTTTTAATTACTTTGTTTTTTTTTACATTATAGAAAGGAGAAGGAAAGAGAAATGCTTCAAAGAGTGGATAATTAATTCATGTCAAAAAACAAAAGCCAAAAGCTCTTCATTATACTCAGAGAAAACTGCCCTCCATTTATATGGAGATGTAATATCTACCCTGTCAAGCCACATTTGAATTTTGATAATGAGGTTGAATGGATAGGCAGAACTATAACGGATATTGTTTATTCTTGGTCTATATTAGAGCAAGCCACAATAGCCTTTACATACATATACATACTGTGAGATCTTTACCCTGGCTCAGCCAATCTGGAGCATGCAAACAGTCATGGGTGACTAATGCCTGTGTGTGTGACTGAGGGTCTGCCTGTGTGCCGAGGTCAAGAGAGTGCATTGTAACTGTATTCACAGAGGTCACAGAGGCCAAGGCCCCCCCTCTGTCTGCCACTGTGGCCTTTGACCCCAAAGATGTAGAGTGGGGCCATACCGGCTCAGACAGAGAGAGGATCACTTTACAGCTGGACGCCAATCTTAAACCCACTGACATCACAGAGGGAACCAGAACCTTTCCCATGGATTTATGGATATAAATCAACTCCTTGCCCTGTCCTCGCCTATAGCACACAGCGGTGTCCTCTTACATGGTCTCACTCTAAGTCTTCCCACTCTGCCAGGGGAAATCCCATTCCTGGCATTAGTTCTGCTACATGTCCTTCTTTTCCCCGGGTAATTACAGCAGTCAAGAGTGTGAGTCTGTGCAAGGGCTTTAAAAAAATCAACTAATGGCTCTATCGGTTGCAAACAGATGATAACTTGTCCATTGTGTTTGATAAGAATGTAAATATGGCTAATCCTGCAGGTGAAGAGACTCAAGTCAAGAAGTGAAATTGCCTGAAATGAGTTTGATTTTTCAATTTGTGTCGAGCTGTAGAGAACAGAGGGCCAGAGGGACATCTGGGACGGTTATGAGTATGTTGACAAGAGGAAATGGGGTCACAGCGAATGGCAATTACGCATGCAGAAGGCAGTTTAGCACAATTAAAACTAATGAGCCTTCAGCCCTAAAACCTGCACAAGAATTAGTGATTTTCTGCCACATGTAATCCAGATGGAAAAGTGCAGTCATTACTGAGCGACTACCTAAAGTCATATTATACAGTGCTTGTAAAAGCTGTGAGCTCTCTCAGTAAGTCAGTGTAAGTGTAAGCAGACACTTTCACATAAGATTGCCCTTCTGAACTACTGGTACGCACAGTAAGGATGAAAAAGAACTGTTCTGTTTCTGCAAACCATTTTCAGCAGGACAGTTAGTGTGTTATTATTAAGTTACATTTCACAATTCACTGATCCTTTGCAAAATCAGATAGACAGATATACAACCACATTGAAGGGATTGGATGGATGAATGGATGGATGATGGACTACTAGACTGACGGATGGAAGGGGTGGGGGGTGACTGATGGGAAAGACGCTGGACAACATGAACACCAACACCCACCATGGTGGTGCTGGTCACAGCTCGTCTGTCCTGGCGAGGGCTGAGCTGTCTGGGAGGGAGACTCCAGCTCCTCCACCAGGGGAGGACTGGTGTTGAGCTGCCCGACAGGAGGGGGCCACGGTAGGTCCTTGATCACTTTAATCTCTACTGCAAGTGTCGCCAAAGTCACCAGAGGAGAGATGGAGGGAAGGAGAGGACAGCAACGAGAGGCATAAATGGACAACAAACGACAAGGGAGTGAGGAGAGGGAAGTAATGACAGGAAACAGAAGGGAAAAAAGAGAAAAGGAAGGAGTAGTAAGTGAAAACAGATACGAGCAGAAGATACCAGCATTGTGGTAGAGAGCTGGTTTATATAGTGATCCAAGAATCAGCAGTAGTTGAAAGGAATACAACAGGACTGAAAAAGAAGAGACATTAGTTTACCAGTAAGTAGGGTTGGGTTCTGATAGCAGGTGCTGTATGGGATTTGGTTCTAGGCTGATTAAAATTCCCACATTTCTAAAGAACTACAAGCTAATGGTCAAAGGTTACTTACAAACACTTATAGTTCAAATTTGATTTGGAAGGACTCAATAACAGAATTGGACAGCAGATTTGGATTCTATTAATTGCTATCAAACCCCAACCCTACCTGAAAAGTTGGGCCCTCTGGCCACTCTTCCCCTCTCATTGTCACCCATTAAACAATCCTCACAATCCACACTAGAAGCCAGGCGGCCTAACTAAAATCTCAACAGAGATACAGTAGAAACATGGCAACAAAAATTTCTCAATCCCTACTTTAGACTTATTGCATGGTGTGCTATATGACAGACTTCACTAGAGAGGAAGGTCCAAACAATACCATGCTGCATGTTGAAAGTGCACACCATAAAATATAAAACTGCCTTGAGCTTAGATAGTCACTGATTCAGTACATCAGCATACACTCTGCTGTTACTCTTAGTGCCGAGTTTGAAAACACGACAAAAGAAGACTGTAGGCCTCTAGATTAAGATAAACAACAATGTAGGCAATATCTGTCACTGGAATGTACCTCAGAGCAATCCATAGCAGTGGACACTCCCTGGGCTGTGGCCCTTAAATAATGTATGCCTCATGTCCAGCCGGGGGTATTATTAGGGTAAATGGAGTGCCCTTGCAAAAGCATGTCTGTCATTGAGCAAGGGCCACTTGTTAAATAGCTGAGGATAGTTAATAGATGGGATGGAGAGAGGAAAACAAAAGGCTAGCGTTAGAAACAGAGGCTAATAAAGAAACATGATGCCGGACCAGCCACAGAAGCTGGAAATTAAAAGTGCTATGTATAATTCTATGACTGTTTTGTTTACATTAATCTTCAAATGCAGATCTTCCAGTGAGGCAATCTTGCTATAATGCTATTAAAAACACATTACTGCTACTGTCCATGGTGCTAGAGATGTTACTGCAGTTAATAAAAGTAAGTACCAGGAACTAAAATTAGTATGATTGCATGAGTCCAGTTGCGGCTTAAACAATGCCATTAATCACACATTAAGAAGCTTCAAAAACAGGGAAAGTTCTAGATGCTCCTTAAATTAGCCCAAAGAAAAAATAAACAAACACCAATACAAACAACACTACATACAAATAGAAGAAGAAAATAGAAAATATGCAAATGCAAATAAAAGTGCGTAGATGAGCTTCAGCACTTCCTTTTTTTTTTACTTTTACTTTATTTTTGGATAGGGACAGTGCACATTAATGAACATCGATAAACATCTTTGTAAATATGCCGGATTATAGCAAGGCTGCCAGTTTGCATCCGTAGTCCCTAAAAAAATAAAAATAAATACAAATATAAAAGACAGCAAGTACATAGGTAAGATACAAATAGAGGAGACATGATGTAACCTGCGATGAAGTAAGTAAATTGCATGCTGATGAGTAATATTGAAATCAAAGTATGGTATAACATGGCCTTCATCGTTTGCCTACACTTTTATCTATCACAGCGCTCTGAAATCATTATTGTGACAGCTATACTGCGTCACATCAGTCATGTAAGGGCGATGGTGGCCTTGTTTGACTCAGGAGGATGTGGGCGAGTAGGAGGAGAGTAGAAACAGATTTGTAGTAAAGGACCACTTGGGGACACTTCAAGAAGTTGTTGAAGATGTTTTTGTCTTCATGACCTGTGTCTTCATTTGGTAGTTTTGGTCATTATAGCATTGGTTATACTGTACAATAATCACCCACGGTATAAAATGTTAATAACTTCTAATTACAGGCTCAAGATTGCCACTATTTACCACTGAGTATTGCTTGAATGACAGCAATTATTTTGTCTGAGTTGGTTAGAAAAACACCCCTCATCTAAAGAGAGTTGACTAAGTGCTACTTCAGCTAAGAGGAAAAGAATGCAGCTGTATTCATAACCATTAGTGTGTCACTGTGTTGCACTGGCTGGTTTGCAGTGGGAGGATGAGCATAATGTCATGGACTTGTCTGTCTTACACCCGGCGAGGAATTGGTGCAGGACATGCTAATGAGAAGTAATATCTGCAGGCTAGATAAAGGGAAGAAACTGGAGAATATTCAATCCGACAAGCAATTAAATAGCTGGGCCCGTAGTGTCAGGGGGCTAATCTAGAGAAAGGTGGCTGGAAGGAGGAGCTGCTAGCCGTTTACTCCAACGGGAGAGATGCGGGATGGTGGTCTGGTGGGGCTGGAGGGTGGTGAATGGAGACAGAAGGTCAGAAACTCTGGGAGATAATATAACTTCCACTACTTTGGGGTGAAGTAGGGGACTCTCTTCCTATGAGATTAAAAGCCTAATACTCATTTCACATTGCAGATTAGCGTGTAATTGTTTGGGGAGCAGAAGGCTGGCTCCACTGTGCAGCCTCACTGCGAGGACGAGGAGACGATTTGGGCGAGGGTGGCTCGGATTCGCTTGGTTGCACGGCTGCATAATAACATTTAGCAGTGTGAAAATTAAGGCAGGCTGATTCAATAGCCAGGTGTTTTGTTTTTATAAAACTCTGGGTGACTGGAATCTCCCTCACCTTGTAATGCTTTTATAAATACTGCCAGCCCCAAGGCCTTGAATAGTTGTTGAGTCTAGATACCAGGTTGCCACATGGGTGAGTTTACACCTTACAGCATTCTTCAGTGACAAATACAAAGTCAGGACTGAGATGACAACAGCAGCATAGTAGAGCTGATTTATACATCAGCCCTGAAGGCTCACAACGTAAACCTGTTTACAACTGTATTGGCTGATGCAGGTTTTAACTGATTATCAGCTCTGTAGATGGTACATGTGTGAACAAGTGTTTTACAGACTCAAGGTGAATATCAAGGTAGAAAATGCAAATTCCCCTCACTATGATGTCTAAGGCATGTGGCTTTCTTTTTGTTAACTGGTAATTATAGAAGTTGCTCATTGTAAAACACTATGTAAAGCACAAAAAAGACTTTCCAAATATGATTATCAAATACAATTAGATCTGGATTATTGTAATTATTGGCCGCAGTGTTCGTTTTTCATTTTCTTAAAGGAAAAGACACAGAAATCACATAGAGCCAAATGGATAAGGACTTTTCTGAGGGAATATGTAAATACATCCAACGATTACTACATCTTTGTCATCTCATCTGACTGCATCTGGATCAATATGCCATCTCTCATCTGCATAATCCTCAATCAATATTGGAACAAAACGCCTACTGTTGACATAGGAATAGAGGCTATTAACGATTCTAAATCGACAAAGGACACATCACTCAAGTTAACTACACAAAAGTGGCCATATTAGGATTCTGAATAGGAAGAAGAAGATGTCATATGGACTGGACAGCACCAGCAGTCTGTGGGTGGCCACTCAGGAAGCTTAAGTGCTGTAAATGCAGCTGCAGCTGATTAATTATTTGTTTCACAGCCTGTATGTTGACTACAGTTCATCAAAGAACCACAGAATCATTGAACAATGGACAAAGGTCCCTTTTTACCTGCGTCTACCCTCCCTTTGTTCTTCCAGGAGCGGATTTATTTTAAAGCCAGGTATTTGTTTACCCAGGCTTTTCATTAGCCCATGGCACTTCATCACTGTAAACAGAACAGCACCATAAATCACCAGCTATGCTTGTTTCCACCAACGCCATTTAATTTAGTTCTGCTTAATTTGGTTGGCTAATTGCATGCATATTCAAAACAAGGTGGAAGATTGCGATGTTTATGCCGCATATTATGAGCAGAAGAGCTTGGAAAAACAAAACCAGCCTCTTCTGAAGCTGTGTTTGTTCCATCGGTGCCCGAATCATTACAGATAACAACTGTGTAATGCTCCGGGGGAACTGAAATGCCACCTCATAATTCTCCGCATACTGTATCCGTCACATTATACGGTCCAGGCTCTCTTTCAAAGCACATATCTGTTTTGAAAGCATTAGAAATGAAAGTGCCGGGGCCTTTTCCCTTGCTCTTCTATCAGGAGAGAGAAGGAAGAGATGCGCTAGTGACGGCCCTGCCAGCAGGAGCTTCCAGGGAGGCTTGCTGGAAGGAGAGCTGCTTCTTCTTACACTTTGAGAAAAGGTTCACAATGCTGTTGTGTGTGGCAAATGTGTGTGAGTGAAGATAAGACCTGTGGCAGCGCACGGTGAAAAGAGGGCAGGACACATTTGAGGCTCATGAAAGAGGGCTGTCAGGGAGGTTATCAGCCGGGTGTTGCTGCAGAGGCCAGGAGGACAAGACAGAGCCGAGGAGTAACGGACAGCGTGGGGGAAAACGGATAAGCCAAGCGGGGAAAAACGCAGCCACGGCACCCACAAAACAGTTGGCTTTAACTCAGCTGCAAAAAATCAGCACAGGACTGTAACTGAATCAATTATTTATTTTAGGACATTAGACTTGAGCCTCAGGTTTCTGGGTCGTTAAGCCCATGAAGATTCATTAAAAAACCATAAAGCTCCCCAAGACCTGAGGGAGCAAGCGACAGCGCCTTCTCTTATCTCCCGTGTTAAATGCACGGTACCCCACTGGCCGGGAGCCAAGTGAAAGGAGTTAGTAGCAGGTAACAGAGGGCAAGGAGATTAAGTGACAATGGCTCTCGATCCCACTCCTGCTGTGACGAGGCTCAGATTTCCAGTGGCGGCGCGTTCATGTCTGTGAGTGAGCGTGCCATGTGCAGAGTCAAAGCATACAGGCTTACACTGACAGACACGCGAACACACTTTCTCTTGCCCTCACATGCAGGCTCCTTCATATGGTCAAATGTGTCTTCCTCACTCTTCACCTCAAAGATCATCCATCACCCACTCAGCAGCCAGGCGAGAGGGAAGAAAGAGGCTGTGGCGAGCTCGGGTTCAGTCTAGAGAGCATGTGGGGGAACAGCGAGGATGAGTGATTAACCAGACCGCAAGTACACAGCCCCCCAACACCCTAACAAGGCAGGGAATTTACATTCCATTGCATACCTGTCAGGAGATAGCCCAACAGTGAATAATAACGCCAGACCAAAGTGTTGTGAAGAGACGAGCGAGCATGCAGGCAGCGATAGGGACAGCAGAGGAAAAAGGGCTGCAGCAGGGAGCATTAGTCTGCGCTCCCTCCCCTATCATTAATGAAGACAAATAGTCTTTTATGCAGATGGCATTACCATGTTATACCACGGTTGGAGGTTGTAGGCAGCACTTGGTGCTTATTTTATCCCCCCTCCTCCATGCATCTTTTTTCATTATCAGTTAATACTTTGTTTGCAGACACTTTCATTTCCCACATAATTGTTGGAATATAAACTGTGAAGGTTCTGATGAGCACAGAAAAGTGCCTGCGAAATCGGTGAGCAGTATCATTAGTCATTGATATTACACAGCCATAAAGAGCTTCAGCAACTGTAGAAACATAAATAAGGGAAATTGGTCTCTAGAAACCTAACAGTACACAGAGCTATAGATAGGCGGCCTTTAAAACAGCCTAACTATAGCCTGAAATAGTGACCTGAAAACATTTTTATATACTAACTAAATAGCTAAGAACTGGACCACAATAAACACAGCCACGCAAGATGTTAACAAATTGCAGTGAACTAAAATAAAGCGGACACAAAATGTTAACAGATTGTTGCAAAACAATGTCACGCTGTGTCATCATCCAATACATAGAACAACCGCAGTAAGCCTATGTTGCTTTGTAAAATCTAATCAACTATGGACAGTGTGCAAAACATAACATCTGCAGTTAGTTTCACTTCCAAATAGGTGGTTTGGATTTGACTGTTTGCTCTGTATATTAGACAGTGGAGCAAAAATGTAACGGTGTTCTTAAAAATGCGGATAAATTCAGGCCCACCAAAATATAAGAAAAACTGAAGGAAATGTACTAAAAAAATCTGACTTATACTGGCTCATTTAAGAAATAACATATTTTGACCGGCCTCAACTGTATCGTAACAACAACCAATGGGTGCGATCACATAACCCAGATAATAACTTGAGAGGTGAAATAAGCAGAAAATAATAAAAACACAGAGAATGGAATCTCCCTCATATTTTAGTTGTTTCATACTATATTCATCTTGTTCCATCTGTTATGTTTTACTATAAGGTGAGGCAGCATCTGTGATGTCAGTTTGATTAAAGCCCTGATAAATACCTACAAAATATGTTAGCTGTTGGAATGATCTAGCCATTATAATAAAGGCTTCTCAATATTTACTTCTTCTTTTGATTTTGTTCTTATATTTCGAAATGCCTGGATTGACTTATGGTCTCCTTCGATCATTTGAGTATGAAAAGTAGTCCCCGGTTTAATGAAATATAGACTTTTGCTTCAAAAAAATGCTGTTAATATATCTACATATTCATACGTTGTGCTGATTTGTTTTATATTCTGTGCCAATTTGTGATGTGTAACACTACACTCACGTCATGCTTCTGTCTAAATACTCTACACTGACTTTTTTTTCTAAAGACTAAAAAAAGAGCTAAAAACTGTTCAGGAGAGGTATGTTTGATAATGCTTACACTACAAAATCTACATGGCCCTGACATGAGAGACCAAAAATATCTAGTTACAGGCTGGACTAAACAAAGTAAATATAAAACTCTTAACCAACCATGAAATCCAATCCCAACCTGGATTCCAATACTACTTGAGCAAACATGTCCAGACGTCTCAAGCTTACAGTAAAGCCCATGACCTCATGACTCAAGTCTTAAATTTCATAAACCCCAAGTAACCCTGCTTAAAGTATGAAGGCAAGACAATGCAATACTGCCACTGTGAGAAATGTGATACCAAACATGGTTTTATGGCATTGATTGGATCAGAATTCACCAACATCAGTGTTGTGAAACACCTGTTAAGCTTGTTAGATTACAGCCAAAGGTTCATTGATACCCCTTTTCGACCTGGTTTGGAGGCGGTGCCTAATCTTGAACCAGTTCCTCGCTTTTCGACAGAAAGAACTGACTCTTGGCCAAGAAAACTGGTTCCAGAGCGGCACCAACTTTTTGCTGGTCTCGAAGCACGAACCACCGACATCAGGGGCTGGGGGCGTGATCAACAAGACCAACCAAAACATGTATATTATATTTTATTTTATTTGTTTAACTGCAGCGTTTGGATGCCAATGTAGGCTCGCAAAGCCAGGAGCAACATTTGTAAAGAGACAATATAGTCCGCCATTGTTGTTATTATACTTGCTGAGAGAGCGGAGATGTTTCCAGACATTTTGAGCCTGTGGAAAAGCAAACAGGTTTTGAGATGGTTCGAAAGTTGAACCAACTGCAAACCAGCACCAGCACCAGCACCAGCCCAGCAAAAGAACCAGGTTTGCGTTGGTCGAAAAGGGGTAATAGATGTTTAAAAATGGGGAACCCCAGGAAAGGACCAGAATAACCTGGGAAAATCTGACAGCAAGCTCTGAGCTCAAAGTAGTGCCAGGAGGGATGAGACAGGAATGACTGTTAAAAATGGGATTGTCAACAAACTGGCTCACAAGTGGACTTAAATACTGAAGCAGTGTATAATTTCTTGACATTGGAGGTAAGCTGGTTGCAAAGATCAGAGCCTCGGGTGCAGGCACATACACTCAAGCCTTGAAAGGTGGGAAACTTTCTCTAAGCCCCTTGATGTCTGGATCCAAGGCCGGTCTACACTGACACCTGCACGAGAAACAGCCCTGTGTTGACAAGGCTTGTCTCAAAGACGTCTTTCCTATCATTCCTCCTTTCTTTTGTCTTCCAAATAGTGGGGAATTATTTCTGCCTGAATAAAACATAACAGAGAAAGAAGACGTGCAATAAATCAAAGGACTTTTTTGGACGGCAGCTTTCGTCTTTGAAAGACAACTTAAAGACTTATCAGTCCAATTCCCAGCCAACACTTTGACATCCAGTGGAAATTAAATTAATCATCATCAAAAGAGGGGACGCTGTCTGTAAAAGGGGGAGTTGAAAGAGGGATGTGTTAGTAAATAGCGCCCTACACAAACTCTTCTGAGTGCTGCTTGACAGAAAAATAATGAGGGAGAGGAGGAAAGTGATTATGAATGCAGCATCCCTTATTTAACTAATCACTGGCGGAGGCAGAACAGCGTGACTCCTATGAAGACCTCAGTGCCTCGAATACACAGAGGTAAACAGGAAGACGAAATTAAGTGACAACAAAAATTAGCGAAACATAGAAAGACGACAAAATAATAGACAGGAATTTGATATTTATGTACACACAGAGAGTTTGAGCAGCAACACAGAGATACAAATCCATCTTAAAATGTCATTTATTATATGACTAAGTTTTAAGTAAGGAGGGACAGTACGCTGATAGAGACTGGTGCGCTCATCACATGCAGGTTGCACTAAATGCCCCCTTAAGCCTCTTCTTCATCCACCACAAATGAGATTTATGAACTTGCTTCTATGTAATGCTACATTAGAGACTTTACACACACTTAAACATGCTATATACAGCATTGAAGTCCAGTTTGACACCATATTTGTGTCTATCAGCCCTACTGCTGCTGCAGTCACTGTGGCTCATCTGTCAGCTAGATAGAAAGTAATACTAAACAAAAGAATTACCCTAAGGCAGAACTATTATTGTAATTTTTTACAAACATAGGACAGCTGGATATGAATCAAAACGTAGACTTCTTGTTTGAGTCATAACATCAAAATTAGATTAATTTCAATATTGGACTGACAGTTGCTAATGTCTAAATGTCCTTAAATTCAAATAAATTCAGTGTGGGCAATGCCACAGTGTCCTTGGATTTGTTCTACTCTAATGTTCATGGTCTATGAAAGTGGCTTAGGAATTGGTATAAGATGGCTTTTGATGTTGGATGTTAAAGCTAAGCTGTAACATTTGATTTGAATAATATACAGTAGGGAGAAAATTTAACGCACACTTGTAAGACACACATATGTCATGAACTGTTTTTTCCATGATAGAAATACATTTTCTTTTAACATTGTAGGTTTTTTTTTGAAAATGTGATTTTGATTGGTAAAAACCATCCATACACCATAGTTAGTGTAATTAAATCCTGCTGCCAGGTTTTCAAAAGGGGCCAATAACCTTCAATGTGGTTAAAGTGGTTTTGCTAAATCAAGCTACAATTAAGCTTTTGAAATGGTCTTCACAAAGTCCTGACCTCAACCCCATTAAAAACATGTGGACAGGCCTGAAAACAGTCAATGCAAGAAAAAACAACAAATTTGGTTGAACTCCAACTCTGTCGAAAAAGAGGATACCCAACCTGAATTCTGCCAGAACCTTGCTGTTGGCTCTGCTGTATATATTCTTTTGACCAATCAAATGTTGTAATATTTTTTTTAGAAAACCCACAAATATTTCTAAAATAAATTAAATGTGTGTGTGTGTGTGTGTGTGTGAGACAAAGAAGTGCAGTTCTACAGAAATAGAACCATTCCTCAAACTACCTTAAGGGTAAATGCCACTTACAGGTATGTGTTAATTTTTGACTGTAAAGTGTGTCTTAGAATGTCCTTTTTCTTTAACTCTACAATGCCGACAATGCCAAATCTTGTGATCTGCCACCAGATCTCCCAGAGCCCCAAGCGAGTCCTTCTTTTACAAACAATCAACAGCTAAACACCTGTTTCTAAAAATCCCTGTCACTTCCTCTCTATTTCCAATCAATGTGACTTTTTTCAAAATGCCATAAATCCAGTGCCGTAGGTAAACAGAAGGTAAATAACAAGAGAAGAGAGAAGAATACTAATAGAAGCATGAAAAAGAAATTAGAATATGATGAAATTGTTATGAAAAAAAAAATGGCCATTTTCATATTGCTCTGTCAAATTACATTTACTCTTCTATAAAACTTAATTACTCTCCCATGTGTAAAAAAGTAATCACAAACTTATTTTCCCAACTGTATTCCATAATGAGCCTTCAGGCCGTGCATATTGTTAATGGCGTCTTTGATTCAGCTGTAATTAAAAAAGAAAGGGTTCATTCATTGAGTCATCCTGTTATCACGTGGAATACCAAAAGCATGAGTCAGGTTTGTGTGCAGAACTTTCCCACAGAGGCAAATACAGTATTTTAGTGCTTTTCTAACTGCAGTGGTAATTATTCTCTTCCCACAACACCCGTACAGGTGGAGGAGTCTTCATAGATTCACTCTTTACAGTCTGTGCGCCCATCAGTTCTTCTTCTGAGCACCAAAAATCTTATTGCACTTATTGGTATACTGAAAGGCTGAGTTTTCTGTGCTTATGCCTTTTTAATCCAATCATGAGACAATCACACTAGTGGCATTCTGATAATGTCATTCTAATCAACATTTTCAAAGCAAAGTGATGTGAAGTGGGTGACCTTTTAGAAATATACTGCCCTGGTGGATATAATTTTTGAATTTAGGGCTCACATTATGATTTTGCAGTATCAATCAAATCTTACACTTGCTTATTACCTACAAAACATGCTTGTAACTTCAATTCTTAAGGACATTTTAACCTGTGTGCTGAGAATTTAAGTAAGAAAAAATCCCCAACCACAAGATACTGTGGAGCCCAAAAGGTTCAAGCATCAAAGTCAAATATGAATATACAGACAGTCAAGAGACACTCCCCAACCCCGTCTCCATTGGTACCTGTGAGGGATTTAGAGGTGCAGTCCTTTCCTCCGTGGGGACCTGATCCAGTGCCACTTACAGAACCCTCGTAGCTAATGCAGTCATAACAAAGCAGAGCTGTTCAAGGATAAAAAAGAAAAAATATAAAGAGAAAAGGGGCGATGAAAAATAGAGTCATAGGTTGCTGATTTTCTTTTGTTATATCAGTTAAAAGGCTTGGCTTTTTTCTTTTTTTCATTTGGGGTGCAATATTGATATTCAAAAGCCGTATTCTTTCCAGGAACAGCCCTGTTTGATGTTATGGCTGTGTTAGCCGTGCTAAAGCTCTAAAACCACAGCAACTACCTGCACGTACATGCACCTGCACAACCAATCATGCCCTCCTGAGCTGCATAGCTATCATCTTAGCTTAAAATAGGCAGCAGTTGGATCAAAACAGCAAACAGTAGACTGGACACCTGCAAGTGAACTTAGCGGGTGCTTTGACAGAACAGAGGAGGGGAAAAAAAGAAGCGTTAACAGGGAGTTTAAAAGCAGCAGGAGCAGCAGAACCCACACAACCTGACAGAAGCCAAAATCAGATTTGTTAGAGCTGGAAAAGCGGGGTTAGTAAAGCAGAAGAGAAAAAGTTTCAGATTTGATTGTGTTAAAAGCTTGAAATTTAAATTAGCCAACCCTTACAGAAATGCAGTCATGTCTAAACTGGATTAGTTTACATGGTCGGGTTCACTGTCTGAGCTTTTGACAGCAGGACTAACAGCATGTAACAGGAAGAGCTAAAATACTTTGCATTTTTTAAAACTTAAAAGGTCATTGGATTAGGATTTAACAAAGCTTGTTTCAAGAACAAATATACTCCTACGGTATAATGATTCTGCAAGGACGAGCAAAGCATGGAGGTTGTGAATTTTTTTTAACAAAAGTCCTTTTATTCTATTTTACTGATTTATTTTAGCTACTTCTTCTTGTGTCATATATCATGTTGGTGGTTACTGTCGTACCTGCAAAGGCTTTGGAAATCCGCTCTTTCTTCCACTCCCAGGGCTGGTCATACTCTTCAGGGGGTCGCTCGTCATCCTGAGGCAGCCGGCTTTCTCTGGGGCATCGCGAGCGCTCAGGGTCTGAGTCCCCGCCGTTCTCGGCCGGCTCATACGGCGTGTCGTACAGGGGCAGCTGCCTCCCAGGTCCGTCCTTAGGTCCTCGACCACCAGATCGTATTTCTACAAACAAGGAGAGAGAGCGGTCGTTAATGCCGGGCTTCTGTAATAAAACTTTATAGATGAAAACGGCTCCGTGGGGCAGAACACCGTCAGCATATGAGAAATGAGGATTTATGACAGTAGATGCTCTTACAAACCACCAAAATAGCACATTTTGTAAAGCCTGACTTGCACATCTTGTATAGCATGTGATGAATGTGTGGTGATATTTCAACTGATTTGACTGAGAGACAAAATAGCCTCATATTCAGAGTTCCCCAAATTCACAGCCCATGACAGTTTGCAGGCTAAAGTGCACTAATAATATTGCCTATCAGGCTAAAGAGTTTATTTTCTTTGCTCTATCTAAAAATGAGAAAGTTGCTGTAAGCCAGACAGATATGGCTGGTAATGAACAATTTCTGGGCATTGCAGAATAAACTGACATTGGCTAACAGGGTCGAAAAACCTACTAAATTGCTAAATTATATTGGTAAGTTCTTGTGCTGAGGAAAATTGCCCAGTGTAGCAGAGCTTCTATGACTAAGTGAAGTGCATACTAAGAACACAGCAAGCTGTTGCAAGTTTTAATGACGACATAAGATGGCTACAGGTACTGGGATCACAGGTCCTCAGCAACATAAATGTACTCTGGGCATCTCTCACCCTCATTTTATATCTCAAGTGTGAAATACCCGCCGTTGATGGTCACGAAGAAGTAAATCTGCATGCTGATAAGATGTGAGAGTGGTATAGAAGGGTCCTCTCACATGTAGTGAATGATGGTGACAGTTTGCTGAACTGATGACAGAAGTGGGAAGCAGAAGAGAGTGTTGAAATAAGAGGAGGAGAGGGGGGCCTGAGGGTGGGTGTGGGGGTTTTGGCTGAGCACCTGCAAAAGTGCACAGTGTAACCTCCCTGAGTACAGCGAAATCACACTGAACAGCCTTGCCCCGGGCTGCACATACCTGCTCTGTCAGAACAGAGGTGAAGAGAAAGCATCAATTTCCTTTCTCACTTCGTTCCCTCTTTGCCCCCCATCCCCACCCCACAAAAATATATATATTCATATTCTGGTTTGTGAGCAATACATGGTGACAATAATTTTTCATTACAACCAAATAAAACATTAACGTGTTAGTGTAAAAAACAATATACTGGTTATTTTGCCATTCTTAGAGCAGTGATAGGGCTAAAGATGTTTGCCCTGAGGGTGCTGTTGGAAATGGGCCTTCCTCCTGGCAATCTGTGTAATTGTTGTCAAGATGTTATGCACTTGGCTAACATGCTGTGTGGGGGTGACAGATATACCAACTGACTGACCATCAACCACCAACAGCATACTTAAGCCCTGTCAAATTCCTCCAGGTGGACAATTTTTTTTATAATTTTACAAATTTGAGATGGAGGTAGGAGATTTCCCCAAGAGGATAAAAAAAAAAAATCGACCCAACAACCTCTCAAAAGCAGATACTTTGCAGCGTGTGCCACTCAAGGAGGAGGAGGACTCTCAGTGCTAGAAGGAGGCCGAAAAAGCTTTGAGTGTCCCAATGTGGTGGGATTTTATCTGTCATAGTTATTGAGCAAAAACAAATGAGGCCATAAATGGCATTTCACCGTGTGCAATCTTCACACAGTGCAGAAAGCCTCCTCAGTACATGCGGCAGTAAACACTTCCTGGACAATTTCCACATCTCTGGTTTGTCTGAGGGTGGACATTTTGAAGTGTTCATACTTTCTACTATATACGTATAAAATCATGAATAAGACAGACACTGCCTTGAAGGATGCCTGGCCGCTGTATGAGATATTTAATCTCATACAGCGGCCAGGCTTATCTCGAACATTTCAAAGAGCCTGTGAAAGTCACATTTCTGAGAAACATAAAAGTACAGAAAACATTTTAACACTTCAAACTGAAGCCTGAATATCCCTTTCTCCACATACCTTTTGCACATTCAGAATAATGAATCCAGTGCATATATCTAGGTTTTTTGCATTTATGTTTGACATCTATTAAATAACACCTGACCTTAACTAGGATGCATGCAAACCCTTTAATTCTCCATGTAAGGAGGTGAAACAGACCTGACTCCTAATGAAGCTTCGTGCCCTTGAGAACTCTCCTCTTCTCCCTTTCCCTCCTCCTCCTCCTCTCCAATCTCCCTCTACTCATATGAAGTTGTTAGCAGCCTGCACCCTTCCTCCTGGGCCACATGAAGCTGTTAGTGGCCAGCACCACCATAGAGTAATGCAATGTGAAGAGAATGAAATATTATGCCATACTACTGCATAATTGCCTCTTAGCCCAAGGGAGCTCTTGCGGAAAAATGAGCAATGCATTGAGCCTAATGGAGCTACCCGCCGGTGGTGGTGGTGGTGGTGGAGGAAGTGGAGGGGTAGAGTGAGGTGAGGGCTGCCAGGTCCCGTATCTCAGCGTAATCCCGCATTAGGCAAACTCGCACTCTTTGATCTAGCAGTTAAAAGACTTGGTATTATGAGATCCTGCCATGATTAGGTCCTACCTCCCCTGCAGAGGAACAAATAGCTCTGGAAAAGGGTGAAAGAAGCAAAGGGAGGCTGCCAGAGGAGGTAAAATGATAGTGGGATGGGAGGAAGATATTACTGGTGGGGTGGTGAGTAAATCTTGTGGGAAGAACCCTTTAATTGGAGGCACGTTGCCTTCAATAAACTGCTGTGTTGGATTGAGAGTCTGCTTGCTCCCATGAATGAGGTTTTGTTTGTGCAGATAGGAGCCCTGTTGACCCTCTTCCTACTCTTTATTAATGAATTTCCTTCCAGCCTCCCTTCCCTCCTTGTTTCCTTCCATCCTTCACTCTTTTTCTTTCTCTCCATCAGCTCCTGTTAAGGCTTGCTTGGTAAGCTGGGTGGGGACACATCTGTCTAGGCAAATTACAGTGATTGGCATGACAGTGGGGTTGCATGTTGCAACACAGCTGCAGTCTATCTTCTGTCTTTGACCTCTAACCTCTGTTTGGGATCAGAGGTTAGCCACCGCACCCTCCCTTGATGTACCTCATACCTCCCCAACCCCGGATGTCAGAGTTCCTGCCCAGATGCTGCACTTCCTTTCTTTTTGACCCCTGGCCTACTTGGCCTTTACCACTCCCCTCCATTCGTACCTCGAAAGCTTGCAATATTTTACTTATATTTCCGGGTGTTTTAAAGGTTAAAAATAGGAAATATTTCAAAACCATTCATGCAGCGAGAAGCATATGTTCTAAAGTTTCGAGTATTTTAAGAAACAATTAAACATCTAGAAAGTGTGCCACACTCCACAGGGTTTCAACAGTCATGTAGCGGCAGCAGCAGCACTGACCACAACCATCTGTTTAATGCCACTAAAAAAGATGTGTGTGTGTGGGTGTGTGTGTGTGTGTGTGAGGGAGGGGGGCAGCAGAGCATACTGCTGAGAACCAAACAGCTGCATTCGAGCTAAAACCATTTTTCCCTAATGAGAAAAGACACGGATACTGACTGTCATAAAAAGCGGTTGAATGTAGGTTTCCACATGCAAGCTAAAAATCAGAAGCAGTGAGGAGAAGCGCTAAGCTTTGAAACAAGTGACAGATCCAGTCTTCGTTATCGTCTTTCTCTCTGGTTCATGAACTGGAGAGATTAATCCTATGGGAGGGAGAGGAACATGTTTCTTGTAATAAATCCAGGGGGGCTCCTGTTCCACTTACTACACTTAAGACCCTCTGGGCATATTATCATGGCAGTGCATGGGCAGACAGAGAGCTCTGGATTAAATCAAAAAACATTAACAGCAACCGACCTGGCAGCCGCATCCTGCTGCACATAAAGAACTGACCAAGCCTCATCCTCCAGACCACACCTCTCTTACTCGTCCTCCCTCTCCATTACTGCCGAGTAAAAGTGATTGTATTTGCAAGTAAGCAGCAAACAACTGCTGTACTGTGCTTTTATTGCAATACTTCAAATATGTAAAGGAAAGCACATTTATCTGCCTTTCTGGTTGACTGCCACCCACCCATTCCTACTGAGCCAGAGAGAATGTGCTGCTGTGAAGCACTCGCAGAGGAACAGTGAATATCTGGATTTGATTGAGGGGATCTCTTGTGCACTAGTGAAGGATTAAATGTGATTGACTTTACACCCCAGGAAAACAATGGCCAGAAAATGCCCAGGCTTCAAGGATTTGCTTTGCACGCTCCCTGAGATAAGTCACTCTGAAAAAAAAACCTAAAACTGTGTTGCCATTGTCACCTCAGAGAGCTCAGTTATCAACAAGGTGGATCTCTGCAGAGTGCTTCCATCTGAAAAGTGGGACAAAATATCCATGGGAGAACAGGGTAACTGAGAATACATTAAAGTGCACTGTTTTAAAACAGATGTGTGACACTGCAGATGCTTTCTGATTCACCCACTTAAATTACTTAACTCATGCCTTAGTGCTGAGCTGCTATATTTGAGTAAACCTAGCCATCTATGACCGCCCAGCCATGCTTGTTCCATGACAAAGACACATGATTATGAAGGTCACAGGGTTGATTAACAATGCCGCTGCAGGAGGGCTCATGTGTAGCACTGAGACTTCTGTAGCTTTTATTTCATTCTGTTTGATTACCCAGGTTTAGTGAAGAGTGAGCAAGGTCGATCTCGCAGCAGCACTCGGATATTTGAGCTATATCGGGGGCCACCCACAGGTATTATATGTCAGTCAGAGAGCTGGCTGACAAGTGAAGGTGTTTGCTCCTTGACCCGTGGCGGCCTGCTGTTGAGTGTCATTCCGCTTAGCGAGCGGAGTCTGAGAGCAGGCTCGCGCCACAGACTGTTTCCCGAAGACCTCTGGGAGAATAGATACGATAAGCAAAGACAAAACAATCCTGTCAGCTTTGTGCTCGCATCTTGCCCCAATTTTGATTTCACTTTCATGTCTCATAGTGTTTAGAAGGAACAAAAGCAGCAAAGACAAAAGGAATAAATTAGCATGTCTACTGTCATACTTTTTTTTTTTTTTTTTTTTTTTTTACAGCCTGCACAATTTCAACATTCCTAACTTGATTTGATATTTAGAGACAATTTGTAAAGTGCCTGCAATCAATAAGCTTTGATTTTTTACAGCCATGTTTCTGTCTTTTTGTGAACATGACAGGTTTGTCCATCTGCGAGGGGGAGTGTGTGTCTGTGCTTGTGCGTCTGTGTGCTGCTGCGTCTCCATCAGCCTCCTGCAGACAGAACAAAAGCAGCTGTGCCGTTTGTTCTCTCCATCTCCTTCTTCCTTCTGGCTCACACTGTGCCAAGCTTGTGGTGGGTACACTCCAAGGCCTCTGCCTGCCTGTCACACATATACATATACTTTTGGGAAGCCTCGAAGCCAGAGCTCAGACAGTCTATTCATGCTTGGCCCAGTGTATTTTGGGTTTCACCACACTATTTTTGGTCTGTGCTTTCTTATAAATGCCTTTCTGTTTCAGCTGGAAGCCATAGTTTTTGACAGACAAATGACACATAGTGGAAGACACTTAAAGGCAGACCCACAGAGCTGGGTTGCCTAGGTGAACTTATGTTGAAATGTATCTAAACTGTTTTTCAAACAAGCCACAAAAGTGTATCCATTTGTTCATGGGGAGGATATAAAAACAGAAAATCAAGAACATCGGAAAAGCCAGTCAAATGTAATATCCTAGTGAAGGCATGCCTGTGTGGGCATGTGCACTGGTGTATGAGTAAATTTGCTGTTCCCCCAGATGGCCGGAGGGAATAGAGGCTGAAGAGCGTCTTCCACAACATGCTGATCTGTATATGGATTCATTCCCTTACTGGAGCAAGAGAGTAAGCCTAAAGAGACGACATAAACAAAGCAGAAAACAAGAGGTAGGCGGGTGATGACGGAAGTAAGCCAGACAAAGTAACAGAGACAGAGAGAGAGAGAAGGAAGAGAGGGGAGCGTCAGAGGGAGACTGTGGGGATGTACGCAAAAAGACAGAGACAAAGAGCGACAGCAAGTGAATAGAAAAAGGGAGGGGTAATATTGAAAATTAGAGACAGGCAGGTGATGCAAGTTTGTCACAGAGGGAGAAATAAACAAAGCGACTGCGACAAGAAGTCAGGGAGAGTGATGGGAAGAGCGAGTGGGAGACACAGACACAAGGAGAGAGTTGCAAGAATAATAAATATGCACAGCAGTGAAGGGCTCGCCATATCTAGCAGATAATGAACACTTAAAGCTCACTTGTGATGAGAATAACAGTGAGGTGACTTAGCAGGTGCAGTACTAACAGACCACTGCTTATGTGTGCTATAAAATGTATTACATTAGAAAGATGCTTTCCAAAGCATTTTCATGTGGCAACTATTCACCAGATCACTGGTGATGGTGATGGTCATGTCTCTGACTTTCAGTAAGAGGAAAGTCATACTAAACTTATGCACACATCAGTAGCCTTTAAGGCTGCATGTAAGTACGGTGCTTCAATGCTAACATGTTCACAATGATAATATCAGCATGCTACAGGTAGGTTAGTATTCTGTCAATAGCAAATGGGAATGTCATTGCAGGTGTGGGTATAACAAAAGTATTGGACAAACAAAATTTTTGACCTGGGGTCATGGGATAAATGTTTTTTTTATAACTTTGTGCACTGAGGACCCTGAATGTCTTTATTAAATCTCTGTATCTTGACCAGTAGTCAATATATTTTAATAAAGAAAACCCAAATGTCAACCTACTGATGACATTGTCTGGGAACCATGAATGTGTCTGCAAAATCAGGTGCCAATCAAGTCGATTTTGATCAATTGAAGACCTTGACCTGCTGTCAGGGGATCACCAAATTCATCCCCTTGGGAACTTAAATGTCCCTGCATAGTTTCCATGGCAATACATCAAGATATTTCACAGCTGTCGACCAGGGGATCAACCCACGCACAGACGGATTGGCATTTCCATCCCTAGTGCTATGCAACTAGTAGGGTTGGCCCATTAATCAAGTAATTTTTTTAAGTAGATTTTTGGCTTCAATGATTATAAAAAAAACAAGACGACTGAGATAAAATGATGATGATTATAATATGGTACACTGCATTTTGCAATGCTCTTGTTTTGACTAAATTTCATAAATCCAGTGCACAACCTCCTTACAGTGGTGCACACTCACTCGTTTTGTTTTGAGTTACTGACTGGAATATGCAGAATATAGTTTACCAAAATGTTGAAAATGCGTTTGGTTGTTTTCAGTAAGTTGTGGCAGTGCATGACAACATATTTGAATAAAAACAAATTTCAGTGGATTGTGGAACTGCAACTTAAATTTATTTTGTTTTAGTTATTTTTTTGTTAAAAAGTAATTTTAAAAATTCAATGAATGCTTTTTGCTTCCAAAGTCAATGGGTAATCGTAATAATCTACATATTGACCAAAATAAGTGTGGTTATGATTTTTGCCACCAAGCAGCCCTATAGCTGCTAGCATGGCTAAAAAACAGAAGCTGATCTCACCCTTTCAGAAACAGCATGAGGTCAAGTCCTTCAGACAGACGAGCATCAGATGAAATTGAGTTTCCTGTTGTCATTTAGAGGACTGCTAATTAACAAAGTCAGGCATCCAGTAATGAGTAATTAAGTGGATTTGCTGTTTAACATGGGCTGCTGTAACACTGTTGACTTCCTTGTGGGCTTCCTGTGATTTGATGCTGCCTCTCTGTGTAACACTGGCAATGCCTCACCTATGTAAATGCCTCGCCACTGCATGGACGGTGGCATTGATCCTATGCGGGGCACAGTCACAATTACAGCTCGTTAGGACTGAGGTGAAAGCTTATTAATAGGAGATGAATGGGGACAGCTGCTTGGAAAGGTGCCCGTCTACCTACATGAATCACAGAATAGCCCTCGCAGCTAACTTACGCAGCGCCGCAGTGAGCAAACAAAAAGACGAGCAGTAGATCAGAATAATGACAAGGCGACACAAGTACAGATGCGATTAGTCATTCGTTGTTGCCGTCTATTGCACTGAGGTAATAGAAATTCCATTTGGACGACAGTAAAAGACACAGAAGCTGGAATCTTTTCTCGACACGCAGCGAGGAGGACTTAATGCGAAGTGGTGACAGGCTGCTTGGCTGACGCCGTCGGATGCGGAGGGTCCCAGAGCCTTGTGGGAGTGGAGCTATTTTCCTGCAGGCTGTGTTTCTGAGCTGTGCTCGCTCTGTGGCTATTGTTCCCGAGCTGTGATAAGACTGGTGGTGGATTAGAGGAGAGTGCACCCAGAGTTCAGGTTATGTATGGCTGCTGGAAGGAGAAGACAGCATGGGAATGGGATTGGTTCTGGGAAGGGAACTGGGAAGAGTAGGAGATAAACAGAGGAGAGAGGAAAGGAAAGGAAAGGAAAGGAAAGACATGCCAGAGAGTGCCCCTAGTCATGATGCTTAATCTGCCTGTGTGGTCGCAGAGAAAGGGGGGACAGTGGAGTCTAGTGACACGTGGACGTGGCTGTGATGAATAGTCACTTCATGCCCCCACCCCATAGGGGGCAATAGCCCATTAATGGTGATAGGCCTCCGGCAAAGACCCACTTGCACCCCCACCACTTCGCCGCTTCAACCTTCAACTGGCTCACATTCCCTCAGGGGATGTCAACACTGCTCATCTACGCTTCTCTGTGGGAAATGGAATAGAATTGAGAAAGAGATGACATTGTCACAATTTGTGGCACAAGGGGAGCCCTGTAGCAAAAGCTTTGGTATTGTACAGACAGGGGTCAGACAGAGGGCATGTATGTATAAAGTCAAAGCAACAAAGCAGCAGTGTCTGCGGTCTCTTAATAATTAGAATTCAAAACTGTCAGGAGCTGCTGGTGCGAATCAAACTTGGAATCTTTCAGTATAAACACAACATCATGCTGGTGCTTGGATCTTCAACAATTTTCCTCAACAGTCATCTCCGAAGCTCAGACTCAGACAAAGGCACACACAACACAGCTGTACACTTAAAAAGACGCCTCGCTGCGAGTAGGAAAATCTCATACTTCTAAGTTTATCCCCCTATTTTTTGACGTTTTCCCTTATTGTGCGATAATCCGATAATCTCTCCCCGCAGCACAACAATGCAGACAGAAGCCGCAGCCGAGAAATCTGTGGGAAATTAAGTTCTATCACCTCCACGCTGAGCGGAGCTGACAGTCACTATACACTCTCCTTGGGCTGTCTCTCATTAGCAGAGATGGATGCACGCTGAAACACTGACATATTTTACTCATAAACTGGGTTACAAACAGAAGACAGCAGCAAATCTTTTCTTATGGCAACATTACACAACCTGAACTGTGTATGACCCCGGTTTTACTATTAATAATACGCCAGCAAGTTGAAACACCAGAGGCTCCTACAAATTCTCCCCATGAGAACTTAAAAAATAAAGCACAATGCCACTCATACTATCCCTGAACTTCAAAGTCGAGGCTCATTATCAAGCATAAAATGAGGATGAAACTGCAGCAAATTTAAAAAAAAAATAGTGTAAGTAGTTCAACAGAGAACCATAAATATTCATTATGAGAAAAAAAAAAAGAAAAAGAGCGGTTGCATCTTCAGGCTATAAGGGAAGCAGATATGGAGATGCTGGGACGCTTTGTATTGATTTGTTCCCTTTATCCGAGAAGGCTACTTCTGCTGGAGCAGCATTGTGACCTGTTTACCAATCCTTCCACTCCACAGGACGTGCATGTCCTCGGGGAAACGTGCATTAGTAGGGCTCTGGCAAATGCAAATAGTTACACAGCAGTGACCTCGCTATCGGTCTACGTGTGTGCTGTTTTGACCTTCAGGTAAGCGCAGCCTCTTGATAGGCGCTCCCCACATGAGTATACACAGAGAGGGTAAATACAGTAAGGGTGGATTACCACGGTAAGCTGCAAACAGTGTTTACACGGCTGTGTGTGACCTGATCCTTGTCACCCGGCGTCTGAGTCGTATAAAACACAACATGACTGCAAACAGATTAAACAATTGGAAACTCTGACGGTCCTGCGTGCCAGGGGAGAGTTTGGAGGTTTTATAAAGGTGTTGTTGAGTCAGTGAACACTGAGTGCTGCAGCACATCTGAGTTCAAATGCAAAATCAGCCTACCATCATGTGATGAAAGTTGCATCTTCTCTTTCAAAATATGGTATTTTAAAATCATGACGTTTGTCCTTAGCTCACAAATTGGTGTATTGGTTCAGCAGACTGCAGCCTTTTTATGAAGATATGAAAATTATGAATGAAGGACAGAGCGTTTCAAAAATCAAGTATTTCTCTGGTGCTGAAGGACTCTGTTATTGTCGGCCAGCGCACACCATGCACCATGATGCATACTTTTATTTAGCTTGTGACTCTATGAGAAGTACAGAACATGCAGCCAGACAAGTGGCTCCAATTCTCTATGACTGAATAATATTTGTTTTTCATGGTTTATGTTCCTCGCATAATTTACACATGGATGCAAGGCCTGACATCCACTGCATCCGGTCCTGCTATCAGATATGAACTCTGCAATTAGCCACAGTCTAATTAAACCCTAATATACAAGTGTCTGGCTACAGCTCGAGGTTACATTGTTGTTTACTCCAGCTTCATGTTCACAACATGAAAGCCTTACTTATGCATAATGATGAGTCTGATACAATTCACCCCCTCTTCTGCTTTGTCTAAACAATGTCTGCTCATGCACTCGGGTCTCTGTCTCTGTGTATCTTCACTGTTCCCAATGAGCTGCACAGGACTAAAAGTCTGAAGTGCTGGTGTGTGTTAGTGTGTCTGCTGTCTGCCCTCTTCAGCCTCCATTAGATCAGACATGCGACAACCCGCAGAGAAGCTTCTGGAGTCCAGTATACGACCTCTCAGCTCTGTCTAACCTGATTCTCTCTGACAGGGCAGACGGAGCGGTGCAGAGGGGGCATGTGGAATATGATCGAGCCTCAACCTTACAAACAAACTAAAGGCAAGCAGGTTTGGTATGAAAGTCATTACATAATAGATAGGTGTGATCAAACATGCACGTGGACCTGCTTTTGCAATTGCAACCAAACCCCATATATCTAAAAAGTAAAAAAAACAGTGTGTCAGGCAGAGATGTTACTTAACTGTCAGTCAGACGGAGGAAAAAAAAGTTCTCATACATCCTCCCCTCATTTTCATGTGTCTCACCCACATGACAACCAGTTGGCACAAATATGCTAACCAAGCACCATGCAGTTGAGTGCAGACTTGTCCTTATACAGTACAGACAGGAAGAAGGAACACAGAATAGCAGATGGTCATTTGCATTATTTTCTTCTGCACCACCATGGCTCTGAGGACACAGAGTACTGAGTTCTGCTTCAACTTTACCCACTTCCAAGGTGCACGGAGAGGGGAAATAGCCTGAAGACGTCATTCTGATGACCCTGATGAAAGGGCACAAGACCAAACGTCTCACAATAAAATCCTTATACTAGCTCATCCACCAAGTGTGGATGAGCAGGATCTTTTTGCTGTAATGTAATAAAAAATCATTAGAAAAAACAAGTTCCAGCATATTGTTTTTGTAGAAAATCCTTCCCATACTGATTATTATCTTCCATTTTTTTCACTGGCTATAAACATGTCATAAATACTGCAGCAAGCCTGTGACAGGCATTTATTGAATTTTGTGTTTATTAAACCCTTCCAGTTGTCATTCATATGATTTTATTGCATTGTCTTACCCCTGACACTTCATGGCTCTTATGGGCTATTTGATTGATCTGTCATACAGTATCAAATTCTAAATTTTCGATCCCTTGTTGGCATTTCACTCAATACTTGACACCACTGCATGGGATGATGCATTTCTTTTTTTTTTTTTTACTCGGGATGCATATCTGAGATTTCATTAGTGTTTCACTTGGCTCACTGTTAATCAAAGGCCTTTAAAATTCATGGGGAGAGCTTACATATCAATACTGCTGAGCACCTGTCCCTGAGGAGCAAACAAGACACAGCACAGCAGCAGAAAAAACAATGGATGTCATTATGATTGAAAAGACAGCAATATGTTTATGCACTGTGGTGAATTTATGCTGTTTGGCTGACTGAGGCTGATTTACTGGTAAACTACTTAACAGTGATGTGTACTCACGGTGGCATACAACAAAAGAGAGTAAAAAAACAAAACACAAATCCTGTCAGCAATATGTGTGTGAGTCATGACAGCTTGTTACAAAACTCAAACATCAATTCAGTCTCATTTCAAATGAACTTCCTAATTTAAACCTTCTTCAGATTTGCTTTAGTCACACTCAACGAAGAGCTGTCCCATAAAGGCGAACACATTTTCCTTAATGAGTCAACCACACAACAAAAACTCCAGAAGACTGAACAATGAATGCAAATCGACCCCAAGGGTGCACTGTAGAAAATGAGCTCTTGTAAACAAAACTGATTACCCAGGAAAAAACAGGCTGCAATGTAAACCTTGACTAAGCTAGTTCTATTACTGGCTAATGAGCAAATCCTTTAACACCTCCTGCTGTACTGCCATTCTTACACAGCATATTACATACAGGAGTTTTTACACTGCAGGAGTGTGACTGGTTTAGAGGCTGCAGATTGATGTGCGTGGGAATTAGTGTTAAAGATTTTTGGCTTATTCCACAGTGACCTCAGGTTAAAGTACTGCTATGCCAATATAAACTCGCAAATGGAAAAGTCATTGGCATTAGCATATTTAATCTTGAAGGCCAGATCTCTGGGATTGCTTCTGGAAATATGATATATCTGCAGCAGAAGTCTGATTTCTTTCCTTCACTACTGCTTATTTACACTTCTGTTCCCTTTGGATAGCATTACATTGTAATGTGCTATACATGTCTCAACACTCTTGCACATTGCATAATTTGTGTATTTGTGCAAATTCAAATTAAACCACTTTTAAGTCTATCAGCGTCTAGATTATTTTGCACAGCATACCAATAATCGATCAGAACTCCTTTCAGAAAACAAACAATTTAAAACTTGTCTGTCTTGTCGACAGATCTGACAAAGCATGAACTCAGATTTTTCACAAATTGCCATCATGTCGTAGTTGCTTCGGCATACTTCTGATCCATTAAATCACAGCAAAAAATGTTTTATTTTGGGTACATGCTGCTGTACTAGCGCCAGCATAGCAAGAAGGTGAAATTCACCGATGTTATGGATCCAGCCACAGCAGAGTTTGGTTTTACGACATACTAGTTCTTCAATAATAGGTACAAATCAGCAATAGTGGTCATTTCGACCACAGTCATGAAAAAAATGCCAGTACTGCTTATTCCAGCATGTTTCATGCAAGTACTGACATGGAACACAAATGTTCCAGTAACGCAAGGCAAAATTTGGCTTTACCTCTGGTGTGAACATGCCATAACATTTGCAATACTTATCATCGTTTACATCAATAAATTTATATTCATATGATTGTTTTGGTCAAAATTGTCCTGCACTTACAATAAATATAATATGCCACTTGAATCATAACCTCATCATATGCAAAACACTAATCAAAAACTCAGTTAAGAAAAGTTGTAAGAATGAAAGCAAAAAAAGAAGGATGGATAGATTAGATGAGATAGAAGGAAAGACAAACACAGCTGCCTTCATTAGTGATAATAGCTGAACAAGAATTACACACTCTAATACTATGTCAGTGTCTGCTGCGTAAGGCCGCATACCTGAATTTTATGATGCCTCTCTGTTGGCTGGGCCCTAGACATGTGGCTGCAGCGTGCCACGTGGGCTTCTTCACTAAGCATGCCAGCAGCAACAGCAGCACCGCTAGTCGCTCAGGAACCTCTGCCAAACATCCATCAGCATGCCACTGACTTTTATAGCCCAAGCCCCAAAAAAACACCACTAATGAAACTACGGCTTTGAGAGGGACCTCTGCCAGCACAGTGTTTTGGGAAAGGCAGTGTCACTGTTGCAGAATAGTCATTAACATCTGACTGGAATTGGGCTCGGGAGTTGCATGGCAAGGTCCCATAGAGTATCTTTGTACCCTGCATTTAAAAGTCAATGGCAATCCCGTAAAAACACTCATGCCAATAAAAATGAATGATGCTGAGTGAGTAATCTTTGCCTCATCCTTTTCCCGGATCCAATAACGTGCTACGGCCATTGTGGGGGAAAAAAAAAAAATCACAACAGAAGGTTGATAAGAGTGCAAAGCTATGGATCACACCACTGACGCAGCAGCAGAAGTTAATGTGACAAGACAAGTTCTTTGGCAAATAAAAAACAAAATCAGAAAGAAAACTTAAGCAATGTGATCAAAACACAGGCAATTTTTGCAAACACTCAATTAACGTTTTTTTTATTATTGTTGAAAGTAGGTGAGTGAACATGCAGTACTGATGTGCCCAACTAGGTTTCATTCTCCCACTGTATCCGCTGTTTCCCTCAGGAGTGTAATCATCCTCCATGCGGTCTGGCTGCCTCCTTCAACCCCAGCAGGAATGCTTTCTTCATTGCCAGAATCCCTTTCACAAAATGTGGATGCAAGCAAAACACAAAAGAGCCTGACCGTCGAGCAGGATGAAGATCATTCTGTCACTAGGGCAGGGAGCTCGCTATCACAGGGTTATGAGCAGCTGTCGAGCATGTTTCGTTAAGGAATGCCAATGTTGATATAAGCCATCTCCCTCCATACGTCATGCCATTCGAAAGGAATACCACACCGCCCATTTTCTACCATAATTATTCACACGCTTGCGCACACGCAGACACACACAAGCTAAAAAACTCCACCTTGTGCAGTAAAACCATCCATTACTGAGGTCTAAAATACCACGTCAGGGCCTCACAAGGCTGCATATCTGCTGTTAGCCTGGTATTCAGCCGGTGAGAGAACCAACAAATGGAGGGTTTCTGGATTCCTCCTCCAGCTGTGTGGGCGACTGCACTCATACAAATCTATGTTAAAGAAAGGTCAGCTAGCTCACTCACCAACATGAGGCCTGTAGTTACATGTACACATTTAGGCCACACAACTGGCAAGATGCGTACCAGGGACAGACACACACCCATGGATGTACCATACGTCATGCCACCGCAATAATACCACCCCCTCACTCCTCTTCCTCCTCCTCCCTACAGTGTGCCAAGGGTGGGCTGACAAGACCCATCCCGCTCAGAGCTGCTAACACATTCTTGCACCTGCTGCCTCCCTCCCGACTGCTGCTCATCCGTGCTCTTCAGGGAGCACACACACTGGATTCCACACTGGTGAGGTGGCTGAATGTCGAACAGTCATAATCTCTCAGCTACGCGCAGTTGTGCTGTTAACCTCTGACAAGTGTAATTCTAACTCAAGCTCTCAGTTTTCTCCAATGAATAAAACATATTTTTTTGCTGAGAAGGAGTCTCTAAGGGAATGACAGGAAATTAGGCAGATGAAGAAATGTTAGCAGGGAGGGGTCTCGGCCAACTCCGGATAGAGTGTATAAGAGACTTTTGAGTTAGGCTGAGTGGGAGTTTGAAGTCTATACAGTGCGTCTCTTTGGCTATATGTCTGTGTGTGTGTGTGTGTGTGTGTGCGCACTGTAAGAAAAGACAGGCAGAGAGGCAAACCGACAAACATGAAGGCAGAATATTCCAGCAGTGTATGAGGCGCCCTACTAAACATATGGAGTATCCAGTCCTGTGGGCGTGGAGATGAAAGACTGAGAAGTCTGACTCCTTGCACTTCCTGCTGAGACATAGGAAGCTACCAGAATCCTGTCAGGAACAGGAGGGGCCAAGTTCTTGTTGCTCAGATTCTCCACGACTTGTGAGTCTTTCCTTCACACACCCGAGCCAAAACAAAAAAAATGTTTGTAGAGTGACATTATTCCCTGTGAATACAGAGTGTTATCATTCCAGAAGAAAACAGCACTATTCATCACTCGGTACACTTGTTTGCTGCTAATTCCTCTAAATCACAGCGAGGTAGACAAGAATAATACTGTAAGTGTCTTATCAACATGCTCTCTTTGTCCTGACATTTTCTACTGCTGTTGTATAAATTCTTGTGGACACACTGTGGAGGATGTGGCACCGGCAAACTCATTCTCCGCTGGCTAAATGATGACTGACCTTTCCGCTGGCAGTCTGCGAAACGGGGAGCCCGGCTCAAGAGCGAGTCCTGATAGGACGCAAGGAGTGGAGTGGCAGATGCGGCTGAAGAATATTGACGACTTGGAAGAACTCATGAATACAAATATGGATGGATGAATTAGATGATGCGGTTGTTGTGGATGAGGGGGATTATTCCATCATAACGGTATTGTTCCCTTGAAACGGTTACATTTGAATGGCTGTCTGCTTGCATTAGCAGGCTTCATTAATAACATTCATTAGCCATTCAGGGTCTGTTTGAACAGAGTACCAAGAATCCTCAGCCTCCCCTGGCTCCAGTCCTGATACACTTACATGGACCGTGTAATGCCTGCAGGACAATTCAATTAGGGAAGGGGCATTTGATCACTATTAAGACTTAAGACTCACGTCCTAAAAGCATAATTTATCACCATCAAGGTCTATTGTATGACAATGCTAGATTAGGTGTCCTGAACATTTTCTGGAAGGTGACACATAGCTTCCCAGAACTGTTACATTGGGTAAACGAGATTAGCCTTGTATGTGTCTCTCCTAAAAATGGAACCCAGCAGAATTAATGGCACCGACTCGCTTGTTTTTATTGTTTTTCCGACAATGGATTCTGGTTGAACATGGGCCATTTGTTGGCCCTCTCATAATAATTGCACCGCTTTTTGTAGGGAGCAACAGAGAGAGATGAAATCAATCAAAATATGCCCATCTGCAGACTTCACTTCAAATCATGCTCAAATTAAGTCCATGAACAGTCTCCACTGCAACAAAAAAAAAGGAGAATTGTGGTAAAACAAAAACCCTCTGTTTGTGCTGACTGCGACTTTGCCAAGTGGAAGAGCAATGAGTAAGAGTTGACAGTGAAAAATGGTAAAGAAAGGAAACAGAAGGGAAGATGAAGATGCCAGGACGTGAGACAGGGCAGTGTGTGTGAGCAGCCCCCGGTGCCAGCTGACCCACTGTTGGCAGGTCTGGGTCTGCTGCTGCTCTCAAACGTGCCCAGGCACAGAGGGGAATCCTAGGTAATTTGTCCGCTTGTTTGGATAATCCACCATCTGCCACACTGTGAAAGGCCTTAGGCCCATCCACAAGCCTTCATGTTGGACCCAAATGCTAAACATATGGGGGCAAACAAAAATGGAGTCCAAATTCCTCTGAGGGCACAAAACTGGGAAAACAGGACTATATAAGCTACAGTTAGAAGCAATATGGGTCTCCAAAAATGTCTTTGACATGAAAATAAAGGACGTCTAGAGGTGTGCATTTTGGGTTATTCCTGGAACATTTATGTGTTAAAGATGGTGAGTTTAGGAAAATAATTAAGGGTGTGCAAATAGTCATTTTAGCAGTACTATAATTTGGAATGACTGATTGGAGCAGATTTATTTTTTTTATATTTACAAAAAACAGTTTTCACTTGAGGCAACAGTTTGGTAGTCGGCATTTAACAGGGATGCTTCCAAGTATCTGCCTGCTGTCGAGAATTGGTGTTTGGAAATATTACGCCTAAACAAATGTTACTGGCACGCAATAAGCCAAGCACTAAGCTAAGTTTATTAGACACCTCGATCTGCACCAAACATCACAGTTAAAGTGGAATAGGTAAACAGATAATTGTGAAAAATTCTGTCAACACTGTGCATCCAATAAGACAAAAAAAAACATGTATTGTGTTGAGCACAATCTCTCCAACAATGGACATTCAGTGGACAGACTGCCTTTTAACTCCCTTGGATCAAAGACTATGCTGATCCTCTGATGTTGTAAAACATCCCATGCTTTGCTTTCTCTGATAAGAAATAGGGCACACTCGAGAAAGAATCAATCATATTCAAATACAGGTTTTAAAACAAGTCTGCACCACCCACACGAGCATAACAGAAATTATATTTGCAGAAGCGAAATAAGCACAGACGGACAGCAAAAGATACTTAAATGTCATGGAAAACCCATCTCAGGCAGGTTTACCTTCCTGTCAAGAATTATTACTTTCAATTTCCTGGTTGTTTATAGGGACAGGAAACAGAGATACGTGAAGCTTTATCTTTTACATGACTGGATTCTCAAATGACCTTTAAGAAATAGGGAAATTACTTTCCAGATCCTTTCAGGGTGAGAGCAGGATCAGGGCAAATACTGCATGGCTGTGATGGTGATATTCCAAGCAATTGATGGATGCAGAACTGGAAACATACAGTAGTGTTCAAAATAATAGCAGTCCAATGTGACTAACCAGATTAATCCAGGTTTTTAGTATATTTTTTATTGCTACATGGCAAACAAAACTTGTTGGTTTTCTGAGAATCTACTGCACCTACTGGTACCTTGTTTGCCATGTAGCAATAAAAAATATACTAAAAACCTGGATTAATCTGGTTAGTCACATTGGACTGCTATAATTTTGAACACTACTGTATATAAAACAGGGATTGAAGAAAACTAGAATTACTGCCTCGCAATTGTATGCCTCCAACAACCAGTCAAATTGCAGTTGACATCCATGTCTGTCCAGATGCAATCATTTACCAAATCACCACAACAATCTCCACAGTTTCAAGGTGGGCACTCAAGATTAGTGTCACCTATTTAGTATATGCAACCAAATGTGAAATATGGTCACAATGTACCCATCAGTTCCTGAGCTATATGGCAACAAATAAAGGCCCTAGGGTTTTTTTATGAATCAACTGTGAAGTTGACCTTTGAGCTTTTGGATACAAAGGCTGTATCGGAAATTCCATACTAACATGCTATTTAGTATGTTAAAACACTGTGTGAGAATTTTCTGGTCTGTCCGAAGCCATAGTATGAAACCAGTAGTACACAATTCCGTACCATTTCCCTTTAAAATATTACAGTATGCAAACACTTAACACTACAATGGCATAAATATCCCACTATGCAGAAATGTGTTTTTCACATTAGATTTTTATGTCATTTTTGTTGTTTGTTTTTGTTTTATTTTCTTAATGCTTTATCTCTATATATGATTCTGGAGTTTTTTTTATTTTTATACTTTGTACATTATACACACAACAGATGTTGTGATACACACAACAGCTGTGTATCTCATTACAGAGCTGCCTGTTTAAATCCCTATTTTAATGAGTTTGTCTGCAGTTAGCATTTTCCACGCCGAAGTTCTTCATCACACACTGGAGACAGTAGAGCTGAGGTTGGCACAGGTTACCGTGGTTACAAGTCTCAAACTGGCACAGGGCTCTCAGTAAGTGAAGTTGTTTTTACATTTCAGTGCATCCAAAAAGAAACTTTGTTGAACGATATAGTATGTGACTTGAAGTGGACATTTGAAGGAATTCCACTGAGGCATTGCAGAGATATCAAGTGGGACGGATGGACGGACACAGGCACATATGGACAACTCAGAAACAATATGCCTCCTGCCATGGCTGTCGCTGGTGCTGGCATTAAATCAGAAATACATTTCACCTCGTGTGGTTGAGTCTATATGTGCTATTAATAGTAACATATCTCCTTCATAAACAAAGGAAAGAAAGTGGTCACAAATGTGTTTGAATTTAATATCTTACCCACCTTGATCCTGAAACAGCTTGGTCATTGTACCTCAGAATAGCAAAGAATAAAGGAACAGGTGAATTGATAGGAGAGGAATGGAGCAATGAGTGAGACTTGGCAAAGGGACATTCAGAGAATGACTCGCTTTGTTGTGCACCGAAGATTGTTCAAACTATTCTTCTATTGTATTCCCTTTGACAGCAGTGTATTGTGACAGCGGCACACAGTGCTTTGAGGTACAGTGAAATGGCACATACTCTCATAAGAGGATGTACTGAGTCACCGGCCAGTGGTGTGACTGGGCCTGGAGATGATTGCTGAGGCTGTGAGGTGAAAGGGGTTTGGCAAGGCGGAGTGCCATTAAGGTGTGCCACTATTTTAATCCAGGCGACTGTGATTTATAGACATATAAAACAAATGACAAAGATGGGGTTTCCCCTTGAGCCATAAACACCTTCAAGTCTTACGCTCATATTTTTCCCTGGAGGACAGACAATTTGTATCTATTTAATAATAATGTAAATAAATCTAGTTAGAGGATCAAACAAATACTGCATAGTGCGCTCAGAAAGTCAACGTCTTTCTCAGAGGAACAACAGAGGTGTATTGTGTTGCTCCACAATATATGTGAAAAGAATGCCGAATCCTCTACTTTATATGTGAAAGAAAAGGAAGATTAAGTGATTAAATAACAAATCAACAACACACAAAATATATGCAAGGTACACACTACACTGCGCCCAGAGAGAGACCTTTCTTATCTCTTAATGTCTCGAAATGTACCACTGGAAGTACTTCAGCATATTTGAAGAAGTTGATGTCCTTGCAAGACTCTTGACATTTCAGGATTTATACCCACATGGTTGAATGCACTCATTGTAAGACGCTTCAGATAAAAGCAGCAGCTAAATAAATGTAATTAAAGTAATGTAATGTAAAAGAGAGAGCTAAATGTCTTAACAAACAGAGAAATGTTTAATTGCAGGCTGCAGTGATTTTACAGTTGGTCGACCATTTGTTTTTTCAGGTTATATTTATATGTAAGGCTAAATTTAAATTGAATGCAAATTTATTCTGCCACTTCAACCTTCCTTGTGGCTCTTGTAAATCCATTCTACACTGTGTAAACGCCTTTGCCCCCCCCCGCCCCACAAAATTGACAGTGGTGATTAGCATGACCTTAGTAAATAAAGCTGAATACATTGTCAACATGTAACTTTCTATTATTTATACAATAGGCACATAAGCCTGGTACACCTGGTCCCTAATGTTTTTCATTTTTATCTGAAGCACTTCTTTAATGTTAGGGCAAAGTTGAGGACTTCTAATGTTCTGCTAGATGAGGGTAAGAGACTTGTCTGAAGGCAGACTACCCAAATAGTGTTAATATAATGTTACTTTTTACTGATCTGCAGCTATTTCTCCCTGTGGTCTTTTACACATCATTTCTCATGTGACATTCCTACAATCTCTAGTACTTGTTTCAGGGCTGCTGTCATCTGGCCATTAGCATATAACAGCACACGTGTATATCTGTGTGTGTGTGTGTGTGTGTGTGTTAGAGAAGATAATCCACATTGGTTGCCTAAATATGTAATTTGACAAACACATTACGCAAAGTTTTCAGAGCCATCTGAATGACTGTTGCTGTTTTTCAAGAGTGGGACTAGTTCATTTTCTCAACGCTTACCGGTGCAACTTGAGCATCTGCACGCTCTCCCAGAATGCT
Source organism: Centropristis striata (assembly GCF_030273125.1). NCBI lineage: Eukaryota > Metazoa > Chordata > Actinopteri > Perciformes > Serranidae > Centropristis > Centropristis striata. The sequence continues at coordinate 35,316,562 of NC_081518.1, forward strand.
GAATGAGTGCAAATTGCTGTAATGAAGCTATTTCATTATGGGGATGAGCATTGCTGAATAAACAGGAACAACAAGGCAGAGTGCTTCATTGAGCCATCTGTGGAAGTACTTTGGCAAGGAGTGCTGCTGTGTTTACAACACTGATGGCTGGCAGGAGGACAGAGATGACTTCTAGCTAAGTGGAACAACAGTCATCTCCAACTTCCAGCGATCTACAAACACAACTAATGAACAGCAGGGGAGTCTACTGAAAGCTGGAAAGAGGCACTGCATTAGGATTCAGCTGAAGTGCTGTTGGTGTCATCTTTAAGTTCATCACTAAATTTGGAAAGCATCAGCCTAGATATGTGTTCAGCCAGCTCCTTGGAAATTAATGTTCTTAAGACCAAGGAGCTCGTCCTACAGAACAACAAAAATATTATGAGGCCAGTAAATATAGATGGACAAATGGTTGAAATGGTCGAGGACTTTAAATATTTGGGCACATACATCGACAGTCGTCTTAACTTTCAAATCAATACGGATCATGTTTTTAAAAAATGTTCACAACGCCTCCACTTGCTACGCCAGCTTAACAGTTTTGGAGTGAGTCAAAGTCAGTATTTTAGAAACAGTGTATAAGAGTCTGGTGGAAAGTATTTTATCATTTAATATGATCATATTGTACGGAAACCTGAGCATTAAAGGGAGAAACAAACTGCAGAAAAAAGTGAACATGGCCCCAAAGATTTTAGGGAAGCCACAAAAACATTTGAGCTGTCTTTATGATGAATTAATTAGAAGTAAAGCTGAGAAGATAATTAATGACTCCTCTCATCCCATGTACAGCGAATTTGAGCTTTTGCCTTCGGGGAAGCGGTATCGGCTACTGATGGCGAGTAAGAACCTATGCAAACAGTCCTTTGTCCCAGAAGCTGTCAACGCAATAAATAAGACCAGAAGGGGGGAGCTATTTACCCTGATTACTCCCGTTTTTTCCTTTGCCGAGGGTTTCCCTGCACAGCAGGTTCTCTATATAAGGCAGGTTTTAGACCTACAATTGTAAACTTGATTTGTACAGTGGTGTGCTTTTATGAAATTATGTACTTGAATGGGTGATGTGTGAAGTACAGTTATTGCTGTAGGCTATTTTCTATTTTTCTATTCTTGAAATGTTTTCTTTATTGTGTCACTATTTGTTGTTTTGAGACATGTCTATGGTAAAACCAAAGAGGAATTTCCACTCCGTGGATAATAAAGTTTTCTTAACTGTAATATGTGCTATTTCATAATATCAGAAAATAATTTTCAATTTCAGAGATGAGCATAAAAACAAATGAAGACACTACTTCCAGCTGATGGTGATACAATATTAAAATATATATTTTCTGCTTTCCCGTCATGTTGAGAAGTTCGGGGTGACAATATACAATGTAAAGCTGAAGAATACAGTTGAAAGCCCACTTCTGCTGACTTCAGGGAGTATACAGGAAGCAGAAAATAGGCCAGGGGCAATTTCAGCATGTTTTACAGACAGCCAGGAGAAATAGACTGAATAAGAGATTGAGAGAGAGAGAGGTAAAGAAAGAAAGTATTAACACTAACAGCTGTAAGCCATTGGCAGTGAATGCAGTTTTGCTCACACTGATGTCACAAGTTTGCATAGCAGGGCATTTGTTTTAACAATGTGAAAGATAGTTCTTTGAATTTAAAAGACTTAAAGTGCTCCTGGACATAAAATTGGTGAGGCATGTTCTCTCTCAGACTGAATGCCTGAAGGAGAAAGATACAGACTCCAAAGCAACGATGCACAAATACAAAAACATGTCTAACGAAGGCCATTTCCCCACTGTGTCAGACTGCAAATTTATACTGAAAGTTAAAAAAGGATAAAGAAAAAATCCAAAAGCAGAATCAATATTTTTTTATGAAAAAAAAAACAGCAATTGCAGTTTGACTGTGCAGAATCCATTTCAAACTGAGTACACTGAATGCAACAAACACTGCATTTTAAATTATTAAAGTCGATTTAAATTTACTCCTGCGATCAAACATAATTTTGGCGTTGCATGATATTTGGTACTAATAAGTTATAGGTGGATAATGCACAATTTATATAAGGCCTATTGTGTTTTATTCCAATCATGAAAATATTGTAAATAAATTACTGGCCAATAAGATGAAACCATATTGCTTTCATTGAGCACTGCATCTACACATATTAGGTGGTGGTACATACCATTAAAATTTGTTTGTGATCCGTCAATAAATATCTATTGAGAATTTAGAACACTGACGTGTCTGATTTGACAGATTACGTCAAAGCATTTAATTAGAATTATTTGGCAAAATTTTGAAATCCCCTTTATGTTAATACAAATGCTCAAATTTGGAATTATCAGCTTCTGCTTCTCATAGTATCGGCCTTGAGAAGAAGGTAATTATCATTTATCAGTATCGGCTGAAAGAAATCCATATTTTGCATCGCTAAACATTTTTTCAAAGTATATTAAAGACGGGCTGCAACTGCCATGTTCAAGCATACAGCAAAAAGAGTCTATGTTCACAGCAGTCAAATCTGTGACCTTCTGCTTAAAATGTGACCTCTCTAATTACCATCCCACTCTGCTGTAACAAAGACTGTATAAATCAGCTCATTTTCATTCACAAGTCATGCTCCACAGATGGATACATGAACACATCCCCATCGCATAAATTCTCACTAATGCTCAAGTCTGGATGGGCTCATTTTCATGCCCGAGTCACATTCTCCAGACATGTCATAATTACTTGTCTCCTGACATTCATTAAGTAACATGCTGATTTCCCTCCTTCCTTCAATTGAGCTTAATTGACCACTTTTAAAAGCCAAGCCAGTTTTTCCATTAGAACAAAGGCCAGACAGCTAAATGTGTCGGGGAATGAAAAGTGTATGTGTGTGTGTGTGTGTGTGTGTGCGTGTGCGTGTGCGCACATGTGTGTTTGTGTGTGTGGGTGCGTGTGCATGCACATACCCAGCACTGTTGATAGCTGTAATGGGCTTGGGCAGCTGGTCTTAGTTTTGCTGTCATCCTTGTCACAGTGACAGGAGTTTGATAGTCAGCCAAACAGCAGCGTGTTGCTAGCCACTCAGCCCTGCGTCTTATCCTCCCAATGCAATGCTAATGAACATTACTGCTAAATGAGCAGCATGTCATGCAGAGGGGTGCACCAATAATCCAGAATTACCCAGGAGTAGGAAATGACATTAAAATCTTTAAAACCTTTAATGAAGCAAATGCATTCAATTCCATCCCCCTATGTGATATGTGAATGACTCTCATGACATAAACAAAGTCACTTCATGAGCGTTACGTTCTTCAGAAAAATGTCCAGAATGCATATAAATTAATGGCTGCAAGTATCCACAACACCTGCAGGGTACATTATTGTACTTTGCACCTGCCACATGCTGTTTCTCATGCCATGACAAATGAAATAAAGCACACAATAAATATCCCTCTTAATGGCCCTTTTAATGGAAGGAACCAAATGGGTTTAATCCACAATGCATTCATTTCAATTCTGTTATCCGATCTCTCATTTCCCTGCCATTTAAACACGGCTTAGCGTCAGATTGCTGACCGTGTGCCATGTCTCAATTACACCTGCTCTCACCCCGAAGATGTTAATGCCCTTAATTCTTCATAATGCCATTAGATGCCATGGCCAATCATCCCATCACACATGAATTCAAGATCAAGACAGCAGAACAATGTCATTACAGCTTCTTCCGTTTGTTTAGCATTCCGTAATACACCGTAATAAAATATCTTTGGACAGTTGTAAAATTGAGGACATTTTAATTAAATGTGTCTAGGTGTGTGCTGTTAGAATCTAGAGTGACAGTGAGGGCTTCAGTGGGGTCTGACAGATGGCATAATTGCAGTATAACTGTACAGGAGATGGTGGCGGCAGGAGGTGGACAAAAGATGTGGAGGGAGAAAGGCCTGTAATTGAAAGGTGGCTGGTTGGATTCTTAGCAGCAACAGGAGGGTGGGTTCCTGCTGTGAGCTGGTAAGTGGAGGGTCGTGGTAAACATCATACTCCACCTGGGATTCTGCACTGCAAGAAGAAATATATGTGGGAAGAGTAATGAGGCAATAACGAGAGAAACTCTGTGTGCAAGCTTTGGGTTGACTATAGTCATTTTTTCAGTTATTTTTATTATTAAGGCCAGCGAGCATATTATTGGTTAAGAAGATGCCCAGTTCAAGACTGTGTGGGACTCTGTATGGAAGACTCTGTATGGACATATTCTCTGTGATACCCAAAGGTTTCTTAAAAAGCTGAAATGAAGCTCAAATAGGTGGCTCCCGTGACTCAAGCCATTGCCATCTTGGCAGTGCCAGACTCCTAAATCCCAGCTAATCTAAAAAAGGGGCAGAAATATGGAGTGAGGGCACCTGTGAGGGCAGCCACCCGTCACTCAAAGCAGCCACGCCCTTAATTATGCATAACTTTAAGCCTTAATATCATTTAAATGGGTTAAATGTTTATTTGGCCATTTTAACACTGGCCTATGGAGATTGACTCATTTTTGGAGCCAGCTTAGAATGGCTGCAGTTTCGGCACTTCAGCATTCGCTTCACTTTTCGGCTATACAATGTTAGCTGCCATTTTGGTTAAGTTGGTATTGATTGTTCATGATGTTGTCCACTTGTTCAAAAAATACTGATCTCTCTTGATTTGAATGTGCCAACTCTGGCTTGCGGTGCATCATGTAAAAAAGTAAGTCTACAAGCTGATCTTCACCCGACTTAACTTTAGAGTCCTTGTCATATTACTCAGCCAGGTAGAACTGATAGTGTCCTGTGGTCTGCTTGTGTATTTTACTGGCACTTGAACAATGCAGAACTGGTATAGACGAACTTTGCAACAGTGCTCCTATTTCACCTGAAATTCCATGGTAGGAAGTTCTCCTTCTTGCATTTCCAAATAAGGGGAATAAAGATTTCTTCTGAAGTGTCAGTTGAGACTTTACAACTAAACCTCTGACAAGGTGCTGTCATATGTCAAATCCGAAAGACTTTCACATTGTTCCTAACTGTGACGACTGATTCATTGGATACAAAACTCTTTTACACAGGAAATGACTGGTTTTTGCATCATTAGAGATTTGAAAGCATTTCTACATCAACATGACTACAACCCTAACCATGGAGGTCACAGTTTTCCTTACAAAACATGCATTTCCTCTGATACGCCTTGTCTAAATGAGTAAGAAAATGACATCCTTACCTTCAGCTGGGCCAAAGCTCAGATGAGGTTCAGACCCATTGTTTACTAGTTGCTGTGTTTCTATGAAACTATTTTGCCTGAGTAATAAATGAATAAATTAGTTCAGTCATTGTTAAGATGCATATTAACAGAGTGCAGTGTAGAGTTATAATAATAATTAGCATGAGAAACACACACCACCACTGTGTTTATTTAGAAACTCTGCAGTGCTTATTCTTTATTAATATGATTGCTACATTGATGTCCATGTGGGAGCACCATCCTAACTGCGTTTATCAAGCACACAGATCGGCAGGCTGCTTCCTGACAACAGCCAATGCTTCAAACATAAAAATGTAAGGTCAGGTCAGGGCCATGCAGGACAAACTCTATGAATATAAATCAGCTATAAAGGAGTGCTGCCAATCCAGAAGCAGAGATTTGGCTGCTACACACCAAGCCAGATGGGAAAGGGATACATACACCAACTCCATGTGTCAGAAGTGTCTAATAATAGCACGACAGCACTACTGACCTCTGGGTTAAGGTCATGAGATGAGCACAGAGTTGACACAGAAGACACATTTTCAAAGTGAGACAAACATTTTCCGATTTTCTGAACACAATGTGGCCTCATTTTACGAGGAAAGAACTGATCTCTGTGGGACTGGATCCTCTACAGTGTGTTGTGTTCTGGCCAATGTTATCATTAATACATTTTATCAATTTGCATGTCCATGTTGTTGACAACAAGGCTCATTAAATTGCTGTTTACATTCACCAAAATGGAGAACAAAACACAATGGTGGCAATAACATTTTAAGCAATATACTGCAGTCATTTACAAGAATCTTGTTGAGTTTGTTGGCTTATGGGGGAGTGATGCATCCCCTCAGCCTAGTACCAGCACATCCATTACCTCAGGTGCAAATTAAGCCTCAACTGGATGCCATTTTTCTGGTTCTGTACATAAAAATACATCTTTACATGTCTGTGATGTTTGTCATGATTATACATAATTGGTATGATGCTCAAAAAGGACAATGAGTCATCACTCATAAAAGCAGACTTGTGTGAACGGTTTGAACAGAGCCATATTATATTAAAACAGGCATATTTGTTTGGGAATGAACTTCAGACAATGCATATTTTATAGACTGTTGGGCATTTACATATTTATGCATTTGAAAAATGTATATATATATATATATATATATATATAAATGTGACACCTATAGTGAAACCCGTGGTAGAGTAGGTTAGTGCATGCCATAAGTAATAAAAGGAATAGTTAAGTATTACGAAAAATATGTGTAATAAGAGTTAATCCTATTTGTTTGGTTCTTTATAAAAATGTTTTCACATGACCTGAATCTCAGCACACACAGTGAAAGACAAACAATAGCAGAGTACCTGAAGGTGTTGTTAAAGGAGATTGATTTCTGCTATAACACACTCTTCTTGTGTTTTGCCTAAATGAAGAACAGATTGAGTGGCTATGGTTGAACAAACATCCAACTGTTGACAATCTATTGTACCATAATATGAAATGTGTTTACCTGCATCACACAGCAAATACTGGTTTTATTAAAAAACACAAAAAACTTGAGCATAAACATTTTTAATTGCCATTCAGTTTAAGTTACAGTTTGCAATTGTGGCAGTAGACTTAATGAGACAATAAGAGCAGTAACAATAGCGCTCTACCGGCTATAGAGAGTCTCTTCATCAACAGCAAAACAGCTTTTTATATGAACACGTGTGACAGGTTGCTGAGTCAGGACCAGGTGAATACACTCAAGTTAATGAGCTTCTACACAGCTTCAATCAACACTAAGAAAATGTTTCTACGGCAAAAAATCCATACTACATGCAAGAAAATTGTGTAAAAATGCTTAATGTGCAGCCTACACAAAGACATTATTTAATTGTCCTTGATTAAACTTCCTTTCATTTCATGGAGAACTTTGCACATGAAACCCATTTATTCCATTCATCCTGAACTGAGATACAGACCTGACTACCATAGCTGTGCCACTATTTTCTACATTAAATCCTTCTGAGAAAAAAAAATGTATCTACGGTTTTAAATCTAAAAACGTTCTATTTTCAAAGAGCTTTTCTCACATCACCACCTCCACAAATGCTGTACTCTTTTCCATTTTCAGTCCAAAAAGAACAACAAGAAAAGGGAAATATCTGAAGTGCTATTTATCAATCTAGGTTGCTTTGGTGTAAGCTGTCGAGTGTTGGCCGTCAAGATGTCTGCCTTCTCTCAAATATAGTGGAAAATATAAAGAATAAATAAAATAAATGGCTAAATAAACACCTGTTTAGTATAAATCAACTGCTGACCATTTAAATAAATAATAAATACTAATGAAGAAAATAACTTAATGACACCATTTCTAATTTTCTGTGTTATATGTTTTGTTCATGCATATCTGAAAACATATGGCAATACTGATATACCAATCTGTCTTTGATAGACGAATATCGGCTGATGATATCAGTTGACTGATATACTGGTCTGACTTTGCTTTAAAGCAATGTCTTTGTCCATAAATCATGACCTGGTAAGCACTACAGGTAAGATTTTGGAATGACTGTCCTTCTAAATAACTCTTCAATTCCCAGTTGTCTATAAACACATCTTATCTGGCCTATCGCAGCAGAGGAGGGAGGCATATTTGCACAGTTGTTCAGAGAGTGACTTTGCCAAACTGACTCTCTGCCCCTACATCTGAAGGGCCAGTCTGAACATCAGTACACGCCTGAAGCTTGTTCTGAAGTGAAGATAAATCAAACTGAAGGCCCATATATTCAGGGAAGTGAATAGAGAAATTGGGCGCAGCCTTCTTTAAGACAAAGATGATTTTATGATGAGGAATAAAAGCTTCCAGATACCTGCCAGTTTCACATCTCCTAGTCCTCTGGCAGCATTTCAGCAAGGCAAGCATTCAGGTCCTGCTCTTTGCAACCTCATCCGTCTGATTCAACACTTTCCAAGCCCACCTTAGCTCGCTTTGGCTATTTTAATTATGCATCAACTACTGATCAAAGGCAATTAATAGGCAGAGAAGCCTTTTGACTTTGTGGCTCTTAACCTTGTAAGGCCTCCAGTTCTGTTGAATAAAATATCAGCCAAAGAGATCTTGTGTTTGCATAGTGCTGTTTGTAGATTGAAAGGTCTGCTGTGTGGATAGCAGCGCACACTTATTGTTTTAGACTTACTCAGGTCTCTTGGGTACATCTGCAAGATTTAGTGCATCTGCAGCCTTGGCAACGCTTGACTTTGCAGAAAATGCTGATAACCATCAGCTGATCCAGTCCCACCTTCATCAGTGGACGACCAATCCCATTAGTAAACATCATCAGTATGCTGACGCAGGGGGAAGGATCAGGGCAGTGGGGCTCAACAATAGGGAGCGTAATTTAGGCACAAGAAGCCCAGACAAACAGGTTAGTACTCTCAGAGGAGAGACAGCTGGAGAAACAGATGCTTTGTTTATTTGTGCAAGAAAGCACACATGCCCTTTGTCAGTGTGACCTTGTTTCACATTCACATACACGTCTGACCTGCTCAGTACAGCCAGTATTTAACTGCTGGATAAAGAGCAGCTCCACTGAGGCAAGCGGAAGTTCAACATGTCAGAATGTTGGCCAGTTAGTTGCAATCTTGTTCAGGAATGAATGTCAACCTAAACTATTAAAATTGGGGTTTCTGCAAAGCTAAGAAGGGAGGAACATCACATACAACAGCTAAATCTGCCATCTCCGATTCTGCTTTGTGCAGGGACAAATGGGCACACATAAAAAATATAAAAAAAGCAGATACCAATCTATCACTATGAGACTTGCTAAAAGTGTACATAAACTCAATACAAAAACACATAATTCACAGCCTACATCCCATAAGATTTCCTGCAATATCATTTTATTACAAAAAATAATGCTTCAGTACCTCTTTTATATTATTCTGTACACCAGAGACCAACTGTTTTGCTGTACTTTATTGCAGACACCGCCTACCTTTTCTCTGGACAGAAAAGTATGCAGCACGTGACCAGACTCAACTGGGAGGGAAAAAAGCATCCAGGATCATTATAGGTAGTGCAGAGACAGGCGGGATGTCAGACTCCCTCTCTTTCATTTTGTTTTAAGAACATGACCTATTTCTTTCACTGACTCCCCTGTACATTTCGTCTTCTTTCCCCTGGTACATTTCCGTGCATTCACAGAACAGAGGCCTGAAAAGGAATGGGAGTTTTCATTCCGGATCTCCTTTTCAATTAAAATGCCTCGCCTGCCAGGAGGAAAAGCAGTCCAGCTCTTATGCAATCCTCCTCCAAACACTGAGGCTAAGTGGCAGAGGAAAGAGCGAGACAGAGAGTGAAAAGAGGGAAGAGAGATGGGGAGGAATGAAAGGAGAGCAGGAGGGGCGATCCTCACAAGTGTCTGGCACCGTCTGACCCAGTGAGTGGCTTTCCTTTGTCAGGATATGGAGAGTGTGGGTGGGAGGGAAGCAGGGCGCTTCCGTCTCCATTCACACGCTTGCTTCACAGACATGGCCACTCTGTCGCCACACGCCTCCACACGGCTCTTGTAATTGTGCCAGGCAGCAGGTAAACACACAGTCAGCCCACCTGACGTCATGGGCCCCTGCCTTTCACTAAGTCCCCAGCAGATCCATTACAGAAGTTGCAGTTTCCACTGAGGGGGCTGCGGAGTTGGCGCAGGTAAAAACAAAACAAAAGGGGGCCTGGCTGGAACTGCAAAGAAACTTTGATAAATGTAAGGGGTGATATCAAAACTCCCCAGGGAGCAGGAGAGAGGCAAGAATGAGAAATGGAGAACAAAGGCAAGCCGCAAGGTTTCCGAAAAGTAAAAGTGCTGCGTTGGCTGTGCATAAACCCCCTCCTCTTCTTCCAACCCCCCCCCCCCCCAGCAGCCCCTGTTTACAACCTCAGAGTGCACAGCCACCGCTGGAAATACTAGGTCAGACGCATCGGAGAAAGGCTGCGGACTGCTCGTGCTGTGAGTTTCTGCATTATACTTCACTGCTCCAAGAAAGCCAAAAGAGTCCAATTAATCAACATGAAACAGCAATTATGCTGCAGTATGCTGATCAGCATTATAGGAAAGATCAGATCACATTTACAGTAGTGTTCAAAATAATAGCAGTCCAATGTGACTAACCAGATTAATCCAGGTTTTTAGTATATTTTTTATTGCTACATGTCAAACAAGGTACCAGTAGGTGCAGTAGATTCTCAGAAAACCAACAAGACCCAGCATTCGTGATATGTACGCTCTTAAGGCTGTGCAATTGGGCAATTAGTTGAAAGGGGTGTGTTAAAAAAAATAGCAGTGTGGCGTTAAATCAGTGAGGTCATCAATTTTGTGAAAAAACAGGTGTGAATCAGGTGGCCTCTATTTAAGGATGAAGCCAGCACTTGTTGAACATGCATTTCTCTTTGAAAGCCTGAGGAAAATGGGTCGTTCAAGACATTGTTCAGAAGAACAGCGTACTTTGATTAAAAAGTTGATTGGAGAGGGAAAAAAATATAAAGAGGTACAAACAATTATAGGCTGTTCAGCTAAAATGATCTCCAATGCTTTAAAATGGAGAGCAAAACCAGAGACACGTGGCAGAAAACAGAAGACAACCATCAAAATGGATGGAAGAATAAGCAGAATGGCAAAAGCTCAGCCAATGATCAGCTCCAGGATGATCAAAGACAGTCTGGAGTTACCTGTAAGTGCTGTGACAGTTAGAAGACGTCTGTGTGAAGCTAATCTATTTACAAGAATCCCCCGCAAATTCCCTCTGTTAAAAAAAAGGCATGTGCAGAAGAGGTTACAATTTGCCAAAGAACACATCAACTGGCCTAAAGAGAAATGGAGGAACATTTTGTTGACTGATGAGAGTAAAATAGTTCTTTTTGGGTCCAAGGGCCGCAGACAGTTCATGAGACGAGCCCCAAACTCTGAATTCAAGCCACAGTACACAGTGAAGACAGTGAAGCAGTATATGCCCTGATCCTGCTCTCACCCTGAAAGGATCTGGAAAGTAATTTCCCTATTTCTTAAAGGTAATTAGAGAACCCAGTGATATAAAAGATAAAGCTTCACATATCTCTGTTTCCTGTCCCTATAATCAACCAGGAAATTGAAAGTAATCATTCTTGACAGGATGGTAAACCTGTATGTGTAAAAAGTTCAAGCATTCTTGCAATAATTTATCAATGAACAAGCTAGCATCACACAACTTGTGTCCAATGTAATAATAATACCTTTATATATAGCACCTTTAAAAACAGCATTCACAAAATGCTTTGACAGAACAAGCGTGGATAAAACTCCTGCAAAAATAAGAAACCGAAAAATGAAGAAGAAATTAAAAAAATAATAATAATTAATTAAAATAAATACACACACACACACACACACACACACACACACAGGCACACCTAACTTTTTCTTTTTAGTCTTCTACAGACCTAAACATGCCAGTTTCTGAAGTCAATCTCACAGTCTATTCACTCTGTTCAGACACCTACAGGAGTGCATACAAAGATTTGCTTTACTGTTTGCCTGCAGTAGCCTGTATAATCACTACCTGCATGCATAAATGGAATATTCACAGCAAACAATCCCCGTGGACTCCCGGTTAAAGATGAGGAGAGGCTCCAAAGAGGAGAGGCCTCTAAAAATCCAATGCATCTTTCAAGTAATGAGGAAAAAGCCTGCTATATTTTGCCGGGGGATGTATGCGAATGGGGCGGAGCGGCTATGCTGCTAAGGAAAAGAGGAACCAAAAGCACAACATATGCCTTCTACTTTCTAGCATTCACATCTGTAGCAGACACTACTTTGGACTACTTGAGTAACTTACATAAAAAGCTATTAAAATGAAAATGTTTGGGACACATTCATGTTTGGTATACATCATCTATCTATCTGACATTGATCTGTCATTTGAGGCTAAGATAAAGAACCACAGTCACCCCTCTCTCAAGCTAGTTCCCCCTGCTTTTCCTGGGAAAACCCAAGGTTTTAAATAGCCAAAGGGAATCTCTCCACTGTATTCTGGGTCTGTCCTCTTAGTTGGCGATCCTTGAAAAGGAGGAATCTATAGGAGCCTTCCTTGTCAGACCCCCAAACGTCTTCCTTTTAGATTTCCTGGCTCCATCCAGAGTTCCTCCTCATTACACAAACTCACGACCACAGACAACGGCTAGATTACCTCTTAAATAAAGAGCTTCACCTTTAGGTTCAGCTCCTTCTTTACCAAAACAAGCTGGCTCAATGTTTGTATGACTGCCGAATCTGCGTCAATTTACTTCACAATTTCACAGCCCAAGATCTCTCACTCTCACTCAGGAACAAGATCTAGATATGCTGGATTTTTTATGTTTTAAAAAAAAGAATTAGCAAGCAGCTCAGCAATTTGATTTTACAGCTGCATGTTCAAATAAAGAAACTGTCCTTGACATTATCTTTCACACCATTTTCCTAAAAGCAGTCAAACAAATCTCTTTCAGTGTTTACTCCCTTCAACACCGCTGACCAGCACTATCATGCTAAATTAATGCCCCTCAAGATGGCTTTGGTATTGTAATCACTTGCAGTATGCTTGGGGTGAAAGACTAATACAGGATGAAAAGAGCCCATTGTTATTCTGATGGTCTTGTATACTCCACACTCTTGCCTTTCTCTGGTCAGGAAACGACCCACCTGGTGCAATCCAAGTACAGAGGCTTTACTGCTCAAGTGTTTTGTTGTGCTTAATACTGCCTCATAACACACAGAGAGCAATGGCTTCTAAGCAGAGGCTGAAGAGGGCAAGGGTCTCTTCAGATAACCCCTGAGGAGTCTTGGTATGTTTCCTTTCTGACAAATTCATCACAGCATTATGCATCAATTCACCGACACAGCTGTGAGAGCATATGAGGGCGTGCCATTACAGTGAAAACCTGTCCGAAGAAAAAAAAAAGAAAGACCATGCATTATATGCACATGGACACTTGCATGAGCACAACTCCAACAATACCTCGGTTAAGTCATGGTCACCTAACAGATATATTAAAAAAAAAATAAATAAAAAAAAAGCTCTTATTCTTTTCTCTTCTTTTCTTCTTTAACATATAGCACTCCTTTAACAATGACAGTTAGCTCTTAAAGTTATGTACTTACTTGATTCCTATGGTCTATGTCTAGTACCATCAGGTTGAATGCACTTATTGTAAGTCGCTTTGGACAAAAGCGTCTGCTAAATGACATGTAATGTAATGTAACTGCAACCTGAATGAAACCATTATTGGCTAGAAGTTGGACTGCCTTGGCCAAATGCTTTAATTGTATTTCCAAGAACCACATGAGAAGGAGCTGGCTGTCAGTCTCTCTTCTCGTTTGATCAGTGTAATCACATTAGCCTGCTTCATTCCTTCACACTTTGAGAAGAAAATCTGAGCTAACACACTGCCTGACTAATCATCAACAACACATACAAGAAGCATTGTCCACAACTTCACCCTCCCATTCAGTGATTTTAGAGAAACTCTCTGATTAGTTCCGAAGCCATGCCCATAGGCAAAAATCAAATGCAAGTTGGTGCCAATTACTATGCATCACATAGTTTTTGGAGTTGCTAACTGTGGAGAATCTTTCTGACTGAAGTTCTTCACTCCAGTGTGCTTTATCCGTCCCGTTTATTCTGTTTACTAAATCCAAACCGAGAAGGCAGCCAGGGGACACAAAGGCAGCAAAAAAGAGGGGGAGAGAAAAGGGAAGACACGGAGCCAAGTCTCCTCTGTGTGTTTGTGGGTGCCGATGAGCTAGGCTGAGAGGATATGGAGAGGGTTTCCTGCGGGGCAGCAGTCTGCTCTGAATGGGCCAGCTGTTCTCGGCTCATTCTGGTGTCCCAGTGCCCACTGAGCAGCCAAGCTCTGCCAAAAAGAAGGACAGACTACACTGCACACAGTGACAAAGCCTGCTTTTACACGGGGGTTCCATTCAGAGGTGACCAATAGGCTCCAGGATAACTGGGGAGAGCATATGCTCTAATCAGGGCAGGGCTTCTGCTTCTCTGTCAAATCTTTTTCCTCGGGACACAATCCACCTCCATTCAACCCCACAACTGGTCCAGCCTAACCCAGCACGGCTACCCTGCGGGTGACCTCAAGGCCCCGAGGGGAGTGTGGACGGGCTTGGTGTCCCAGCCTGGATGCCCTGCGAGTGGCGTGCTGACAGTGACATGTGGACCTGCTGACGGAGCAGCGAGGGGGAGCTGAGAAGAGCATGGTGAAGCAATGTAGCCAGACATCTGTGGACTTGTGTGGGGCAGCAGAGGGTCGACCCCAAAGCAGAGTGGTGGAGAGTAATGGATTCCTCTATACTTTGTTTGTCAGCGAGTGCTAAGACAGGTGCATATGGCCAGAGCAGAAGGACATAATGGAGCAATTGAGTGCAGTCAGTTAATCATTCACTTCTGCAACTGACTCTCAATTTCTGAGAGTGGCAGGACTTGAATGTTTTCGCTCTGGTGGGAATAAATCCGCCCTAGCAGATTACAAAAAGTCAGGAGGTTCAAAGTGAAGCATCACCTTTAGAGGCTGTGAAGGAAAGCCTAATGATTTTCAAATTAACCTCGGTTGCTTATCTCATTGAAATGATGAATGTGATAAAAAAAAGCATATGTGCTCTGATCACTGAGATACTCTGGCATCATCATGAATAATAACACAGTCCCAGTCATCCCACACAATCAGTGCAAGAAGCAAAATAAGCACTGGAATTGCCCTGGGTAAACAAAGTGATAGATTATATTCACAAGGCAATAATCATTGGATGTCATGATGTAATTACTCTTTAATCTAAATTCCAATGAACTCCATTGCAGAATCCATTTTCCATCAGAAGGAAATTACACACTGCTTATACCATTTTATAAGATGTACTTGAGCGGCTTTATTATACATTTTATATGCATAGAATTATTCCAACATAGTCCAGACTACATATGAGCCTGTGTGTACAACACTTAATAATATCAGCATTGTTTGCCCACTGATACCAAATATGCTAAAGCACCATTGTGATAATTTGGGATATTTTGTTAATGTTGCCATTTGTCCTTAAAGAGCAGAGTACAAAAATGCATTTAGTGTTTGCACAAGACTATAAGGATTTGGTTGTATGACATGATTGGTTGGCTGTCCATCAGCTCCTGCTCAGACGAAATTTCTCCTGTCCAATCAGTGCCAGAAATTCGAGCATGCAAATCCAAAAGGGAAGATTTTAATTTATGATTTCAATATCTCAAACAGGTGTGCTGAATCTCTGAACTGCTGAATTTTCAACACATTATGGAAAGCAGTCAAAATGTACATTCAAACCTTCAAAACCTATTTTCCACTTTTCTTATCTTATCTATAACATTGAGAGGGAATAAAAGGACTGTCTACATGACTCACAGCCATGCACACAGACAAAGATGCTACATACGGACCATCACCATCATCACCACCGTTACAACACAAAGCCCTTGCCTCTGTAATTCACCTGCTGCCTTGTGTAAGCAACACATCTCTTTGTCTGCCACATCTGCTCGGGCTTAATGAGCTTTGAGGCCTGATAATGATATTAGTGCCTGCAGAGAACAGCACAGAGAAGAGGTTTCCTTCCTCTGTGTGTATAGGGGACAAACCAAAAACAGACGTTCATATGCTGTCAGTAGTCATTACCGAGGCTGCAACACTGATGTGCCTGCACATGTGAAAAAAAGGCGATATGTATATGGACATGTAGACATGTTGTCAGCCATCTTGTCTGCAGTCATTACCCAAAATACCCTGACGTGCGTTCAATGTAAATTGATACTTGTGCACTGGATGTCATATTTACCACACAATGTACTGCATTTGATGTGTCTCTTTGGTTCTAGCTGACCGGTGAAGTGACTGGCCCGCCCTAAAGCTGCCCCTAACAGGATGGAAGATTTCCTGTGGCTGTCAGTGGGGCCTAGAAAGTGGAAGTGTCGCCAGTTGAGATTTTATGATGTATATTGCCAGTCTCCTCACTTGTACTTCTCCACCCCCGAACAGTGTCTGAGTCAGGCACTTTCAAATATAATGCAGGCTGACAGTGCTCAATACAAATATGCTTTGACATTAATGCAGGGCATAATGTAGTATTCCATGTTTGATATTTTGTATATGTCTGTGGTGGTACTGCTGATAGGCCCCATACGTCGTTATTTAACCTCTGGACTCGTAGACTTGTTTTTCACTGCAATACAAGTCCTGCACCTCTATGGAAACAGCACAACCTTAGCTACAAGTTTGAGAACTTGACATGTCTTTTGTGCAGTATAAGTGTACTGTTTTAATGCCAAAAATATTAAGAAAAGATTTATTTAATAATTGATTTTCCAAAATTGATAAAAAGCCTGCAGTTCAGTCGAGGTTTTGTTTAATTTCTGTCACATGATTGTCTCAGGGGAGTCAATAATGGCTTCCAAACTGCACTGAGGAGCAATCAATGTAATCTTTTTTTCAGGATCTGCCTAGTGCAAATGCAGAAATATTAAATGAGACATGCATAAAGTGATTATGATTAAATATCACTGTCTTAAGGAAGCATTTGTCACACGAGCTGGTTTGGTAGTATTGTTTTATATATATAACTGTTTTTTCTCAAACTATCAAACTAGACTGCTCATTTTCAATTAAAACACTTTAGAGTATAGAGTATTCAGTGATACATAACTATGTCTACATTAGCATGTCATCTGTATGCTTGCTACATCCATCGGATATTGGGTTTGCCCAAGTTTTCCATGTTAGCCCATACTGGGAAATAACAGATTGGAGGCCATTCAGATGGTAAAATTAGTTTTAAAAAGTTCCAGTTATTATTTAGGCTTTCTAGTATTAGGCTCTGCTTCTAAAGCAGGATACCAGCAATAATATCTGCAAGTGGGAGTGGAGAGTTGGTTAATGTTAAAAGAACTGTCATCACCTTATAATATCACGATGCCATTTTCAGACAATAACATGCTACATAGTCTAAATTAGCAACCTATCAGGTAGACCTCACAGATGTCAACCCCTGGAATTAATTTGCATGAGTCAGATTTTCCCTTTACTTCACCCCTCCTACAAGTAGTCCAGTGTGACAGATTACGGAAGGTTTTAGTGTTTCTGAAAATATAAACAAATAGAATTATTTATGTGACTCAGATCTTCTGTGGATCTAATTATTCATCAGCGAGTGTCAGTAACTCACAGCAAGTGACGCCAAGAAGGTTAAAAGACTTATTAGAGTGTGTGTATGTATGTGTGTGTTCAGCCTTGCTTGCTCAGCGACTAGCCTACAGTAAAGCGACAGGGTGCCATGTTTCTTCAGAGGATGAGTCAGACCACAGATGACATGTCTGGGTGGTTAAACAAGGACACATGCTTGTCGAATGTCAGACTGATGTCACTTACATCCAAACCACAAATTGCTCAAACTCACAGTGGAGGCAGTTGTTTGGCTGCTGAAACTTGTGTTTGTTTGAGCCACATTAATAATCAGGGTGAGGAAATAATAGAGCAATGACCTCCTTTAAAATCTTTGTATATAGTACCCAGGGTTTTTAACTGTTTAATGCCCAGTGGAACTGTGATTTGGACTGGAGAGTAGACAAATAATTAAAATTCCAAAAGTTTGATTGGAGAAACAAAATATGTCATTATAATATTCAAGTAATTAAGTGTTACCACTAATACTGTATATTGGCCAAACTCAAGGTCAGTCCATTATTTTTATTTTCTTTTAGAGCTTTCCCATTCAATTAACCAAAGCAATGAAATGGACCTTGAGTTGAAATTGTTTTGCCAGACTACTATTTCCAAGGTCAGGGTTGATTTTGATGCTGAACTTCGAAGCCAACACAGATGAGACGTCCTCAAAAGTTTTTGGATAAAATCTTAGCAGCTACTGGGCTGACAGGTCAACAAATCCAGCTCCAACTATTTTTTAAGTTCAAGAATAGAGCTGCAATGATTAGTTTACTAATCACACGGAAATATAAAGACCAACTCTCTTAATAATTGAGTCAAGGTAATGTTTTCAGCCTCTCAAAAATTAAGATTTCCTGCTTTTTTTCTTCCTTTTTTTTTATCATTTAAAGACATCACCTTGGACTTTGAGAAACGGGGATGGACATTAATTGGTCCATAAATCAATAAAATTAGAAAATTATCTGCAGAAAGATCGGCAATCATAATAATTGTTAGTTGTCATCAGGCGTCTAGAAACCCGCCCCCCTGTATTTAAGTAGCTCATGGTGTACATACATCGAAACGGCGACAACAACTCAAACAGGCGGTTGTCCTTCTTGGTTGTATCCCTGTAAAAATCAATACTGGTTCTGTATTCAGACGGCATGAACCAGTGCAATCAAAAAGCCTAACTGTCCACCACAGAGGCTCCAGGCCGGGTCAGGCAGCCTGTGCTTCATCCCCTGTGGTGATCCCCTGAAGTCCCATATGTACAGAGGTCACCTTATTGCTGGATTTCTCTGAGGTGCCTTCACACTCCACTGAAAACTACAAGTCTCTCTTTACCTCACTTTCACACAGTGACTTTCTTTTCCACCATATTTTGTCCATCTATTTTTCTGTCTCTCATCATCTCCCCCCTGTGCTTTAAGCTCACACCATCCACCTTGTCGTTCTGGTTATGACTCATCTCTGATGCACAGCCTCCGACAGCGGGGAGATGGATAGAGAAAGGCAGAGGCACAGACAGATGGGGTATGTCTTCATCCAAAAGTTTTAAGCACACTTCTCAAAGGTCGACAAGACAAGACATGAATCAGTGAATTTCTAGCAACAAGTACTATGTGAATAATACATCAAGACGACATGATAAGATTACATCACTCAGACAGGTGTAATATTTCTTCAGTTTCTCTGGTGGATCATGGAATTTCATTGCTTTCAAATGTAAAGTTGCATTTATGCTCCTACAACATCATTGCTTTTTCAAGGGCTGCCCAACTTTCAAAAAATATCTTATTGCAATTATTTGACTAATATGACAACTGCAGTATGATTCATGATACTGACAAGGTTGTTCATTTTTACATCATTAGTCTCGTTTTCATTGGAAAATAAATGATCAGCTCTTTAGAATAGGATTGTATGCCAGGACATCTTGCAGCAGCACAACATTTAATTGAGAATGGTATTTTGAAACATATTTTTGTCTTTAACAAATATTATACCACCTGGGATATGTATATTGTATTGTGATTTAAATAACATTTGAATTAATTGTGCATCCCTCGTAATTTCCATCAGCCTTTATCACATCTTGTCTTTATTAGAACACCAACACTTACAGGTGAGCCAAGTGTGCAACTTCCATTTTCACATCATCAAACAAGAAGGCAGAACATGTCTTTAGACAGACAGAAAATTAAGTTAAACAGAAAGTAACAGCATTTTGTTCAATGCTTGCTGTACATCCACTGGGAAACTAATGTGATTTAAGAACAAAATCATCTCTCCACAGCTGAATGAACACACACAATGACTGGGAATAAAAATATAAAATGGCCAATGACGAGGAGCTTTGACTTGCCAGAAGGAAATCAGCCAAGCGGCAAAAAAGTTTTTAGTCAGCATTATAGTATATCAAACTATACAAAACTTAACAGATGTGCCATTTTTTCTGAATCTGCCAATTATTTTTGAAGCCTGGAGTCCCTGTAAAAGCTGCATACCGACAGAAAGGGAGGCAACAGACAAGCAGAAAAAGTACCAGCCCAGCCAGCCTTTCAGTAGCTCTCAGCATCCACTGTTCCACATCAATACAGCGATCAGTATTTCCAGATTACTGAGCTGGAGTTTAACCACCACTGTGCGCTCTGGACAAAGGTCACCCAGGATAGGCTTGCTGTGAGGTCCAGTGACCCACCCCAAGGAGCCAGACTCCGGGCTCCAGTCTGGCCCGGGCTCCCTTAATCACCACGACCAGAAAGTCAATACTGTGCACGAGTCAATTACCCAGGGAGGAGAACTCATGGCGCCACGTGATCCAGGAGTTTCCCTTATCCAGGCCACCAATCTTTCTGACAGCCGAATCATAGGCAACTTATTGGATTCAGTGGAGAAGGAGATTTTTACATTAATAATTCACTCTGTCCATGGCTGCATCTCATCTCAACGGAGAGTGAGACCACACCGATGCACGCAGCAGGGGGAGAAAATGCAAAGCTGGAATGGAAATGAACCTCTCTTGCTGAACTATCTCATTCTCTGCTTCTTTGCTTCCTCTGTCCTCTTATTTGTTTCTCCGTTCTTTTTTCCCCTCCCCTCTCTCCACCTCTCTCCACCTCTGTCCTCTTATTCATTCTGCTCGACTGGTGATAGCATTCCTTTGCTGTTTCTTTCGCTGTTTCGCTGTCACAAATTCTCAATCTCCCACATTCGCTCCCTGTACCGGCGACAGAGCCGAAAATATAAACAGTGGATAAATGACGGCCTTTACTATACTTTTTGACTTTCATATCAAAAGATATATGAGGATTGAAAATCACAAGTAAACTATTCTGGAGAAAAAACAACAAAGTATTCTTTCAAAATGGATTTTCTGCCTATTTCTAGTCTGCTGTTGATAGGATCCTGGTTCTCTCCTCCTCCGTGTCCTCATTCACTTCTCCACTGACCCATGCTGCTCTGATGCTGACAGTGCTTTAGTCGTCGCTCCTTCATTTTCATCCTCTCTCCAAATTATCTGTCTCTCTCCTCCATCTCCTTGCCTCCATCCCATTTTGCTCTTGCCAGCGGTACCCTCTCTGGTGGTGTTGGAAAGTCGAGTATCCCTCTGTGAGCCACTGTCCCTAATGAGCTCCTCAGCCACACACCGTATCAAATTAACAGGCTGCACCAACCTATTACAACCCAAACCCACCAGCCGGGCCCCAGGCAGACCCGGCGCCTCACCTCATCGCACCGGCGATCGCACTTTGTGATTGATAAGATGTGGTGCAAACAAAGACAGAAGGGCTGCAGACAGAGAGAGAGATAGAGACAGAACATTTAAGACATACACATCTGTATTTTTCCAGCAAGCAAAAAATGCCAGCCTTTTTCAATGAGTAATTATCCTCTTGATGGAATAAGTAATGAGGGGAAAAGGTCACAGATTGCCTGAGTGAAGAATATCCGTTTTATATTCATTGAAGCAACAGTGATTATTGCCAAAGACTCTCAAGGCCTCTCAAAGTGCTAAAGTGTTCGACTAATAATACACACAGGTCATTTGCAAACTTGTTTTGATTCTCTTTAAATGCCTGCTGCAAAGTTATTCATTTTAATGATTTTATTAGGAATTTTTTGGCAACGGAAACATCCATAAATGTCTTGATTGGTTCGCCATCAGGTTTAAGATATGCCACTTGGAAGGGAATGTATGCACAGGAGAGTGTGTTATGCTGTAACCATCCATCTGACTAATTGGATCTTGAATCTTGGAACACACACTTGACATGCTCTGATAAGGTTATAATCTCCCCTGTGCCTTTATGGTGCGAGTATACTATTTTAATTAATTAGTCGCCTCAAGTTTAAGCATGGCATTCCTTTATAACTGTGAAGAGGGAGGGGACTTAGATGGCATGTGCTCCTGAGCAAGCAGATTCACTGGTGTGGAATTTACAGTGCAGTTGGGTGATACAGCATTAATTGATATAGTACATGTGTGTTCATTGTAGCACAGAGATGTATACATCTCTACGCAAAAAAAGGAAAGGGTAAATGTTTAAATCAAGCTACAATAATGGTTGAATTACCCTGCGAGGAGAGATAACGCTGCACGTTTCTGGAAGACAAACCAAGAGAAGGTCATTCCTGAATAAATGTCACCAATAAATTGGTTCCCAGAGAGAAAAAAGACCCCAGGGTTATTTTACAAGACAACAAGGCTCCTATAAAAGAGCTTAGTCCATAGTCTATCACAGTGAAAACAGGAATGTCCCAGACTATTGCCTCCTGGCTAGACTGATAGAGAAGACCAGAAACCCAGGGAGAGAAAGACTGGAGGCAGGCGGGGAGAGAGAGAGAGAGAGAGAGAGAGAGAGAGAGAGAGAGACAGAGAGAGAGACAGAGAGAGAGAGAGACAGAGAGAGAGAGAGAGAGAGAGAGAGAGAAAAGGAGAATCACTATTCAGAAAATAGTTGGAGACTGGGCAGAGAGAAAGAGACAAAAAATGGGGAATGAAGATATGATAAAGACAAAGAAAAGGAGTATGGGAGACAGAACAAAACACACAGACAAGAGAAGATGACAAAAGGCTACATACATACAAGAGAAAGACATACAGACGGGCTCAGTAGAGAGATGCAATGCTGGTTTAAGATGACGGCTTCATCACTGTGCACTGGTTCTTCAAAGACGCCTCATCCAAACCTGTTGTCAGCAGGCTTCCCATCCTACATTACTCACTGCAACAGCAGTTAGAGGCTGCTCACACACACATTACCTGTGTCCATAGACCCACCAGCTGAAGCTTCAGCTACATATAAGTAGTGAAATATTACTTCTTTTCGAATCTTTTTCCTTAAAATCACAACTTCCATTTTTTCGTGACATGTTCAATGCTTACCATTTAACATCTTTAAGTTTGCAATATTGAGGATCATTTTTTTTTAATTTGCTGAATCATTTGACAATTCCTAATCAGAGATAAAATGATGTAGCAACAAACCGACCTGTCATTCTCAAATTCTTTTGTCCCTCTTTCTGTGTCATTCAACGTGTTTAGATGCAATAATCGTGCTTCCTCCTGATTTCTTGGTCTTGTATAACCAGGCTTCTAATAAGCTTTTTACATGTAGAAGTGCCTGAGCAGCAAAGGAGAGATCCCAATGTAGCAATGCAGTCTTTTATTCAAAATGACAGTCAAACTAAAACTAAAACTTACTATTTGTTCATCTCTACCATTGACCGGAAGCAGTTCTTTAGCGTAAAAGTAATTATTGAAAGCGTTCTCAAATTACATGTATAATCAGGTATCTTGAGTGCTTGTAAATGTACAACCTGGTTCCCAAAGAAGTTGAGACATTGTCTAAAATGAAATTAAAACAGAATGCAAAAATTTGGTAATAATTGTATT
The DNA here is from genome assembly GCF_030273125.1 of Centropristis striata. NCBI lineage: Eukaryota > Metazoa > Chordata > Actinopteri > Perciformes > Serranidae > Centropristis > Centropristis striata. Next base: position 35,339,971 of record NC_081518.1, read on the forward strand.
TACATGTATTCAATTGAAAACTGCAAAATGACGTATATTTTATGTTTAAACTGATAAGACTGATTTGTCTTGTATTTACATTTTACACAGCATCCCACCTTTTTTGGAATTGGAAGTGTCTTCCTCCCCTCTCCGTCCTTCCTTTAATGTCTTTTTCACACACGTACAGTCACACACAGTCAAACACACAGAGAGACAGAGACACACAGACACAAATGCACACAAAGAGTCCAAAACGAGCCCCTGTATGAGAGAGGATTACAGACCTGGGTTATGATTGAAAAGCCTCGTCAAACAACACAAGGACAAGGTGAATCCACTGGTATTGATCCTGATGCACTCAGACTGCAGATGAGCATGTCCCCAAACGTAAGGTAACAGAAGAGGAGCCTGGACTTCTATCCTATTATATAGTTCTGTACAGCACTTACTCAGAAGGGTATGATTATGGATGAATATAATCTTTTTACTCCCTATTATTTTGTTGATATGTTTGAGAAAAATGCAGTTGGTTGAAACAGCCCCAAAAATCCTGCCATTGGCTCTGCATACAACATCACCCTAGACAACTAATTCAATGAAGCCATGCAGCACAGTGATATGCTTTGTACTGGTTTCAGTGCATTTGTGTCCCTATGAATGTTGATCTAGTGTTCTTGTGCCTGTCTTTTTTTGATGCCCATCTGTTCCTGTTGTGTCCTTCAACAGCTGCAGAGTGCTAGCCGCCCACTCGCACACACTCACACCTAAAAGCTCTCAGTCGCACCAGAGTGTCAACAGGCCAGATTTCCTCTCCAGCTCGACTGTAGCCACTGCAAAAAACACAGGCCTGCAATCAGATTGGTGCCAGCCATGTCCCTGTCTATTACTAATTCACCAAGTCTGTCATCTTATCTCTTTCACTCAGCCTCTCTCTCTCACCAGCCAGTAAAATCAGGCCAATAACCTCCTCAAGTAACTGCCTGCAACAAAGATACAAGCTACAACCTTAAGTTCCATCGCCACTTTAGGACAAATGGACACTTGACATATCAAGTGACCCCGAAGTGCAGTGCAAAACAGCTGTGTATGACTCCATCCGTGTATATGTGTGTGTATTAACAGACCCCATGCATGTATGCTGTGGGCTCTGAGTAGCCAGCAGCAGGTATGAATTCTGCCCTGTCCTCCTCTGCAGTGGCCCAGACATGGATTAATGGTGTCATTAATCTTACCTTTAAAATGAATGACTTCAGCACCTCCAACCTGCAGCAGAGTGGCTGCCCAGTCCCTCCACCACCAGTGCTTCAACCCCTCCCTACCCATTCAGTTGTAACTGATGGAGAGTGGGTCTGCCATCCTATCCATTCTTGGCTTGGCACAGCCTGGCACAGCGGGATATCAGAGGCCAGCAGGAATGCTCCTGCCAGTACACACCACTTCCTCAGCAATCCTCGCTTCTTGTTCTGTGTCTGTATGCCCATGTGTGTGTTTGAGTGCGCTTAACTAAGGGAAAGATACACAATCAGCATCTGATCGTAGAGAGAATGGGGCACACTGCTAATGCAACTGCTTTTTTTCATTGCAAACCAATCATTTTGACAGTTGAAGAACCAAATTTGGGTTGTCCCACCTGCTTGGCTACAGATCTACCAGCTGTTATTAACTCTGGACTCTATAAACATATATTCGCTTATGAATGCAGAATCTGTAAACAAGACAAGATGTTGGTAGTTCGAGCAGTATTGGATTTTTGAGCATGTTTTAGTTGCATGCAGGTAGCAGTCCATGTGCAAAGGAAAAAAGGTGAAATGCATTCGCCCAGGGGTTATAAACTGATCCATGAAAGGGCCATGTGGCTGCAGGTTTTTGTCCTAACCAAGCAAAAGCACTCCTGATATCAGTTTGACATCACTGCAAAATGCAATCTCAAGCCCCGTTGGCTATCATCTCGTGATGATTTAGCTTTTTGTTACCTTAGCTGACTTAGCTAAGCTGGCTACTTGCAAAACAATTGAGTTGAAGATGTCGTCTCTCAACTACAACTCAATTCTTGCATCTCAAGTTGCTAATCGGACTGTAAACGTTGACGAGTGTGCAGAAGAGGAAGTCTTGGCCCAGATATCAGATATCTACAGGCCCTTTCCCCTCAGAGGCAAAATCGCCACAAGACTGACTGGCAATGGATTCAGAGATTGGGACTCATGATGTTGGGTGAAGTGGATCTTGATCATGTTTTGATGACTACATTTGTCTGAGTAATTCTATGTTACTGCAGTTGTTGCTACAAAGTCACTCACCCTTTACAAACCCCCAGTCTAAATAACCTTGAACAAAAAAACAGATAAAATCACAAGACACATGCAATAAAATGTAATTTAACATAAACAGCATATGTAATGCTGTGCTCAAACCAGATCTTCATGTGTCAACATCTGGTGGAAATGTCAGATATATTGACAGCTATCCAGCACTAAAGCTGTGTGTGAGAGGTCTGAGCTACAGTGCTGGCAGCATTCATCACTAAGTGAGGGGGAGGAAGGTTATCAGGCTGGAGCTGGAGATTTCTCATTTCATCAATAAGTCGTCAGTCTTCCTGCTCTTCCCTTCTCCTCCCACCTCCTATACCTTCCGCTCTACAGCTTCGCCAAATGACCCTCCATGCCAGAGGCCGCTGGCCATTATCCAGTCCGCCAGACACACAAACACACAGAGCTATAACCCTTTGCACTGTTTTTCAGTGTCAAAGTCCTGGAAACGCACAAAACTATTTTTAAACCAACAGTTTAGACAGGAAATGTTTTTCAGCATGATACAGTTGCACAGCTCAATACAACCTCATTCTTCTTGTTCTGGCCACTGAGCATCACATAAAAATTACAGCTCTTTTCTTTGAAGTGGATATTGGTGCTACATAGTACAGCAATTACACTAAGTCCCCACATGGCTCTTTGAAACATCTTAACTGGTTTTCAGTTCCTCCCACAAAAACAGTTAATGAGGTGAGATGTGCTGCTGAGTCACTGGTTTCAACCGAGGAAAACAGGAAAACTGTGCTCATTTACAAAGCCGGTGTTATTCAGCACAAATATTGCTTCACAATAATCATGTTAAATGTCTTGTATAGAAAAATCACACAGAAAGGAGGGAATGTAAAACTGCAAATAACTTAGAGGAGAATATTTTCATTGTACCATGAAACTGAGTGCCTTTGGTTTACTGTGTAGTTTATATGTTTTGAGTAAAGTAAAACTGTTACGAGGCTACACCTGCTTGCCACAAAGAACAATGTAAAGTGAAACATCATTACACCTAATATCTTGATAGAAATCATTATTTGCTAAAATGACAAACATTTCTAAAAAAAACTAAATTAAACTGCAGTTCAACTGAAAAAGTTCAAATCCACAGGGGTCTCGTTACTGCTCTGTTATCCAGCTCTGCTCTCATTACACTGTGCATTTTGTTGACAAGACCCATTTTTAAACATTAAAATAATATGACTCCAGCAATAGCACCAAGCCAAAAAAAGACACCTGACACCAGGCTCTGGCACTGTAGAGCATTGGTTTTGCATCACTCAGTACCACCCTGTCAGATCAGTGTGTAATAACTGTCAGTCATTCCTCATGGGATCATGTAGATGTGACAAGCGGGTAGTTCGCTTCTGACAAAATCCGGCAACCACTGAATGGGGCGTAGACGTAATGACTAGTCTGGGAGTGGGATGGAACAGTGGACTTTTCTGTTAAATAAGTGAACACCCTGTAGTAAATAGAACATCTTAAAAATAACATTATTGTAGCTATGCAAAGTTCTGAACGTACTGTTCTTTTTATACATAAAAGGAGGCTAAGGTACATATCAGACACCAACAAAAACAAACCTTTGTGGCCATAATTTACAGAGCCAAACAGTCGAACTAAAATGTATTACACCGTTTCCTTTGGGGCCCTACTATGGCTCTACGCTCAACTGAGTAAACAAAAGTCACCATCATCATCATATATCGACCAATCTTGAAAACAGTCCCAGCACATACAAGATAAATGTAAATCCTACTGTGAGGTTAATACTTCTGGAGCTTTCTTGATCATTTTGCAGGTCAACTTCTCCACCATTGTCTTCAAGCTAATAAATGACATCTTTTGTTTTTGGTTTTATTCATTTTAGATATGATTTCAAGTGTTGGATGCCTGGTCATGTTTGTTAAGTTTGGAGAATGCCATTCAAATGCTCTATGTGTCAGCACCCTCAATGAACTTAAAACACACTTCGTGCCAAGCAGTGGCTCCTACATGGACATATCTCCCACATCTTGTGCAATAACATAATAAATACATTACATTTTTGATTGATTTTGCTACATTCATCACTATTTGGCGAAATCTTATGGACATGTTTCAACTACAATTTCAATATTATAATGGGTTTTCTTGAATGATCAATATTGAATGTCCCTGTTTATTGACAGAAACCACATAAATGTAAAATTCTCAGTAAAGATTATTATTTAGAATAATTTGAGCTTTTCAAAAGAGCAGTGGTGAGTTAATTGCATGGCCCAAATACCCTTAAACAGTAGTTGTTGTAAAGCACAAGAGGAAGGAGGAGGGTGTTAATTATTCACTTCCCCGTCCAGTTTCAGCTACTGGTCTTGCAGTCTGTGCTTATTTATAGCTGCCTATAATCAGCTGGAGTAATGCATAAATGTGTTGCTGAGGTAATTCTTTAGCAATCCTTCAGATGCAGCGAGGCAGAAGTGATGGAAAAGAAAAGAAAAAGCAGAGATGAGAGGATAACTGCAGAATTATTGTACGCTACACTAACTAAACAAAAGGTCCCATACTAACAGGTCTGACTTCCAGAACAGCTAAAAAAAAAAGGTGCTAGTGTTGATGAATGCTCCGGATATGCCTCAAGTCACAGCTCTGGGCAATAAAAGCAGGGTTACAGGCCAAGAAATGTGCCGCCACATGTACCTGCCATCGCCTGGGGTGAGTTTTCACTCTTGTGAGCGAGTGAGGAGGAGATGGAAACCATTCAGCACACCATGCCTCCTTTCTTTTCTCTTGAATTGTTCCCATAAACTAACCCACGGGTGCTGTAACATGAATTTGTTCCCACTGTCTCTGCCTCGAGGTCATTCCCTTCCTAGAGAATGATCTCTTTCCGATCTCTGTCATGGTTCTTTTTTCCACTCTCATTTGGTCCTATGTTACAACTTTCCTTTTCTCTTTCCCTTCGTCATCCCTCTGTCAGTGTCCCCACCTCTGAACGTGCTCTCTCACCCATTCAGGCCATTGCCAAACTGGTAATGTTCCTGGCATTTATGCTCTGGAGCCAACAGGGGGCTTAGCACCACACTATCATGAGTAATTGAAATAATCAACTCTGTTGCTAATGACTCATCTGCTTGGCACTGGATGCTAGACTCCATATCATTGGGAGTGCGGTGCAGGAGGTGCCAGTGCCCGGAGACATTTCCCAGCACATTTCACAGACAGAGGGAAAGAGAAAGAGAGAGAGAGAGAGAGAGAGAGAGAGAGAGAGAGAGAGAGGGAGAAATAGCGAACACCCATCCACCGTGAGTCAACCATTATGGAAAACATCAAGGTTTTTCCCCCCAGGCATTCTGGCCCTGTTGCACAACTCTCCTGCCGCTAAATGACTGAGCAGGACCTAAAAGATGGGATGAGGACAAATTGAGGTTACAACTTTTGACATTGTGTGTAATAAATTCACCAGTGGCATAACATATTTCACACTGGAGGGGTTATTTCTGTCCGATACCCCTCAAAAACACCTCAAAACACACCTCAGAGCAGTAGCGTGGTGGCCATTTCTTGTGGACTGGAGTGTGTTTGTTTGGGAGAGGTCAATCATGCAAGCTGTTTGCACAACAGGCCCCCTCTGAATTGTGGGAAAACTCTCACATGGTCGTTTGCCTGCCAGGGATGACTGGAGAGTATGACGATGAGAGGGAGTTCATTGAGAAATGCCTTGACGCAGCCTGCCTTGCAGTACTAGCCCTGCCCCTTGTACTTGTCAGTGTGTAACAAGTCTCAACAGCTACAACAATGTATAAGGGAACAGAGTCAAGTGGAGCAGATAAAGTAACATTGCAAAAGTTGACTCTAGCTTTTCTTCCGACAGCTCCTCTTTTGATTAGGTGCTGCTGCTTGTGTTGAGGTATGCCTGGAATGGCCATGCTGACAGCTGAGGAGGTGTGTGTGTGTGTAGCCTGAACATATCTGTGAGTATTTATACGTGTGAAAGAGACGACAGGATACAACAAGAAGATTATGTGTTAAATCTGCTGAGACCTTGCACACATTCAAAATACACCCACATACAAGATATATACCTTAAATACTATAACTCCACATGCCAGAAGACCAGCTGACAATTAGGGGGGAAAACGTCCCCTCTGTGACTCTCACACACACACACACACACGTTTAACACACTTACACGGATACGAAGATAGCGCATGCAGTAGTGGACGCGTGTAGACATGACAAGCATTCAAGGCACTCTGGAAACACACACGCAGGAAATGTTGTAAAGACAGAGTGGCTGCACACATGTCTTCACATAACTGCAGGTGGAGACGCGGCCGGCAGTCAGTGTGGAGCAGTTTCTGCGGGGGTGGGGCTGGCTTTTCAGGTTAAGGAAGTCGTGACATGCCCCTCCAGCAGGCTCATAAATCAGCAAGCTCAACCTCACTAAGGATGGCTCTTGGGAGAGACAGACATGGAGCACACACACACACACACACACGGGCATAGGCCAGTTCAGCTCTCACACACAAAGTCACGTACACGTGACTGACAGCGTGCATACCAACAAATACACACACACACACACACACAAACAGCGGGAGTGCAAACTCTGTTATGTAAACGGCTGTGGCACTTTTCGCCTCAGGCCTTACACGCCACACCTCCCACTATGTGGTCGAGTGTATGTGTTTGTGTGTTTAAGGTGTGAATGTTGCGTAATCAAGGAATTATAATTGTATCTCCAAAATAACACATCCGGTTTCCACAGAATTGAACTCAAAACATCTTTCAAAACATGTAGCCTTTGTGATTGCAAGTTTCAACCGCAAAATAATCTCTTATATACCAATTACTCTGCCCTTATTTCCTTCATTTTTTGTAAACAAAATAGATTTTTTATATAGTTTTAACTCTACCCCCATTTACTTCAATTCATCAAATGTCTGTTTTTGGACTCTTTGTTCACTGTGGAGGCATGTCACAAATTGAAGGTAACACAGGGTGAGTAACTGATATACAAATAATAATTCTGGGGATGAAGTATTCCTTTAATAATAAAGCAACAGGGTTAATTGGTCACTTTGTATCAAGCCAGTGTGTGTGTGAGGCTTTGGGCTTGTTGCATCTATGCAGCAATCTCATTTTGGTCTGTTGGTTTTCAAATTGAAGTTGTGTGAATTACAAAAAATGGAGGACGTGCTACTTGGAACACAAAACAGGTGTACTTTAACAACACAGTCTGCATTGGAATCCTCTCTTTTGGACAATAACATTATAGAGGATAAGTGGCTTTGAAAGACTATGAAGAGCTTCTTAGATGTTTCACACTTCAGTGAATGGGACCACATCGGTTGGAGAAAATAGGACATGCAGACATCTGATTGGCCAATTATGTACAGTGGATTGTCCTGTGCAACAAACCTTTGGTTCTCTATAGAACATGAGTGGCTTTCCTGTAGCTTGTGGATAACATTGCTTGTAGGGAACACACAGTAAAGCATAACAATCAATCAGATTGCTCGACTCATGAGGCTGCAATGGCTCACAAAATGCAAAATTCAAGGGAGAGCGAAGGAATGTGAAAGGCCTTTTCTAATCAGTACAAACTGACCTCATACTTGCTGTTCAAGGGCTTATACAGAAAGCACCTGCACCAACTGCTGTATCATCGTACAAACTGAGCTAATTAACCTTTAGGTTTGGAAGAAGAATCTCTGCATTCAAAACAGATTCTAGTAACCTACAGCAGCAATACCATGTAATTATAGAGGCTCTATACCATATACACTCCATCACTGCGACTTCCTAAATGAAACTTTGCAAGCAAAATTGCCACAATTCTTTTCTGGATAAATGCCACACGTACCTCATGTAAATGAGAGCGTTACAGAGACTTTTCAGTCCATGGGGGAATCCTTTATGGAACAGCTTAGTCACACTATTGCTTTATAGAGGAGTTTCTGTCTGATCACCCCTAATCTCTGCTAAGTGCAGTGCAAAACCACAAGTGATTACTCAACACTAAAGATACTAATCTGAGGTGTCCAGTTCCAAGACATTATGACATACAAATGCTTCTGCATGTGTCAGGAAACATGGAAGAAGAATTAGATATAAAAAAAAAGAGATTTCCCAAATTGAAATGCAAATGTGACATCAAAGATTCTTATGTTGAAAATGATAAACATCTGTAGTAACATGAGTATTAAATTACTGAGATTGATCTGTAGAAAAAAAAAAAGAAAAAAAAAATTGGACCAGGCAGTGTGTGTGCGTGTGTGTGTGTGTGTGTGTGTGTGTGTGTGTGTGTGTGTGTGTGTGTGTGTGTGTGTTCACATTTAAGTGACATCCGAGCCGACAGCAGCTCAAAGTAAATTTTGTGTTGGAACTTGAAACGTTAAGGTCGTCTGTTAAGACAAACTAAAAACGTCAGGGAGTCTGATTTATTTTCAGTCCACTTCTTAGAATTAATTGGAAACACTCTTTATGAGAAACTATCCGTTACACACCTTTAAATTTTGCAGGTTGAGACAGCTAAAGCCCATTTTATGAGGAGGTAGACTAAGCGTTTTATAGATGATATGAATTTGACTGGTGGTAAATTAAAAACTCGCTCTGACAACCACAAATAGAAAAGTTTCTGTTGTTTTGGCATGTTTGGGGGTTTTGAGTCCATCTGCACCAATCTGTGAAAGCAAAAAAAATGAAAAAGAGGCAGACTGTTAGAGCTACGGATATCTACAGGCAACAGTCTGAGAGCTGAAGAAAACTCACGTTTTGCGAACAGTGCAGGTTGTCATTGAGTACAAAAAAAAGTCTTGCCTGGGGAGTGAAAGAGAAAAGAAATAGCGATAGTGACAGAATGAGAAAGAGCGAGAGATGCAAGCCTCTTGCTTCACATGAGTGGTTTAGTCCTTTCTTTGCTTCAGTGCAGCAGCCCATGCAATGGTCCTCTCTCTCTCCTTTTTAGCCAACTAAATTCTGAGTGTGCACTTCTGCCGAACCAATATGCTGTCAGAATGGGAAGTGCAGCAGTTATTCTATATCCAGTCAGTATACTTAAGTTTTTGGTGCACACACCTGGCCTTGCACCATGAGAGAACTTGAAAGAGCAGCAAATGACCCTTATTACATCATTCATGTGCCCTTGGGCAAGGCAGTTAACCCCCAACTGCACCAGAGGGGCTGAACTGGGCCGCATCCCAGTGTGAATGTGTGTAAATGTAGAGGAAGGTGTTCCTGAAAAAGCTTAGTGTTTCTGGCCTGGATGCATACATGTTAAAGGAAATAGCAGCACTACATATGTTACCAATAATAAACCAGCAATGAATACCATTTGTTTTTTTGGTGCAGTGACCCATGATTATACTTTTAGATTTTCCATAATCATAATTATGTACTATGGTTGCTACAAGCATGAATATTTAATTCAAACCATAGACTGTATATAAAAAGTGAAAATTGCCACTGTGAAGTCACCCATTGGTTTGGAGACTAGCCTTTGAAGCCTCAATTTGGCCATTTCCATCTTGGTTTTAGCCTGTCGCTATCTCGGTTCTCTGGAGTCAGAAATGACCATATTTGAACAATAAGGGTTAACCTAATTCATGAGCTAGCAATAACACTATCCAGCTTGGTTTTGCAAGGTTTAAAAATAAACAGCCAAAATGATACAACTTCATGAACTGAAAACACACTGTGAATGTGTCTGTGTTTTTAGATAAAATATGCATGTTCTGTGGTAGTTATTTGTTAAGACAGCCACAACCTGAAGCATGTACTGCTTTACCAACTATTTTACTTTTAATGTGACCAAAAATTACAAAATTAACATCATTCTGTATTAAAGAAGACTTGAAAGAGACTATAGACTCATTAAGAAAATGTTTAATGAGAAAAAGATCTCAAAGATTTCTATTCAATCAGACCAATCTGTTGGCCATTATAAAGAATGCAGGTTTAACGCACTTCTGCATTGGCTTCAATTCTCAGGCCTGCTTACTGCTTGATTCTAACCCACAGTCACCGATATGGCCTGTGTGAGTTACATCTCTTTTAATTAAATTATTCTGTGAACATTTCACATAATTGCCTCTTTGCAAATGAATATATCAAATATTGTCAAATGTACCCTCCTCAAATAATGCCATTCCTACCTATGTGCCTGCATGTTTGAATTAAATCAATTATTTAGTGCACGTGAAACCACCCATCCATGGAACAACTCCATGGATCATTGTGGATATTAAAAGGATGACAGTAGAACAGCTATATTTAAAACAACACCTGCCAGCTCAGTCAAAACAGCAGCAAAACAACACCACTTCACGTTCAAGAGACAAGAGCAACCAGAAACATCAACAACAAAAATACTTCATCAGATCAAACAGGCAATCACTGCCAGCATAGTTTAGTTTGTCAATGGATCAAATATGCAGAACTGTGTGAAGTTGAATTTAAAAAGCACAGAAAACCTGAAGTAAGTTCAAAATTCAATGATATCACAGAAGCCAAGATTTTTTTTCCTACAGCTTCCTCCACCTGAGAGAGGCGATAAATCTTGAGTTTTTGTACTCAGCTGAGGCAATGACTGGGCCAGAGGTCAAACCAGTAAGACAGATGAAAACAAGAGATTGTCTGGAGGCCCATTAAAAGAAAATTGCTGAGGAGGGACAGAGACATTCATGTCCTGCCTTTGTGTGAGCCAAGAGTGTGTGTGTACAAAAGGACAATATGTGCAGGAGAGGGAGAGGTACCTGTATACTGCAGATGATGTGACTATGTAAGTATATCAAGGTACAGTTCTGATATTTTATAGTCATCCAAGTTACAGAAACATTCATTTGAGGTCTGACAGTCATACAAGCATTTTTTCGGCATTCCTGTCTTTGGTACGAAAGTCTGTTTAGGAAATAGAAACAGCTGCCACATGTTATGTTTTCTCCACATTTTTCATCATTTCTCCTCTCTTTCTGCACATTCTTTGTTCTTTGTCATTGCTGTGCTCACTTAGCCACAGAATGAATGTGCACTGTGACAAAGACGTGTGGAGAATGTGGTTCGGCTGAATTCTTATGTTAGCACACAGATATTGTTGTTGTCCCTTCCTGGAAATCCCAGCAAGTGGCTGTCTCCACATGCACTCAGTTCAGCATAAGGATTTGAAAAAACACCTCTTTCTTCATTGGACTTCTGAACTGTGTTTATAAATCACTTATGGGCTTGTATGATTTCTGCGGGCAAAGTCACTGCTTTTGAAAATGTTTTGACATATTTCATGACACACAGGTCATTTTTGCTCTGCTGCACCTGTCATGTACAGCAGCATTAGGCTGTCTGAGCCTCTCCATTAATTCCCAGCTTGGAAACATATGGCCAAATCGCAGTGCATACTAATTAATGCTCCACTGGGACACATAATAACAAATCGTAGCAAAAAACACAAATCAATAACTTGTCACTTGATTGCGGAAAGTGTGAGACAGTCGCTTGGTGACACCAAATAGAGATTTAAGAAAACGAATCTACCTGCCATCATCTTCTGGGCCTCATATGGCTCCATGTAGCCATCGTTCTCAGTCGTCACTTTTTCCGTGCTGGTCTGAGTGCCACCAGCTTGCTCAGCATCGAAAGGGTCCGCGTAGTCTTCAAGGATAATGAGCTGAAGAAGAGAAAAACAATGAGAGGTGAGATAGGAGGGAAAAATAGCAAGAGGAGAATTCATTTTGCTGCTCTGTTGAACAATACAATGTGGGTAGGTGTCTGGAGAGTTGCATGACAGATACCGCTGCAGCCCAGGACAGGACCTGGTGATATCTACCAGTGCAGGCTAGAAAACAAAGGAAAATACTCATAAATAACACCCTACCTCTGTATGGCTCAGCACACCACCACAATGCCTCAGCTTTTAGCCTTACAGCACGCTCTTTGCTACTGCTGGTCTGCCTAATTATATGATAGCCCAGTGACAGGCCTGCATTTCAAAAGTAGAGGAAAGAAGACCACAACTGCTCAACTTTCTTAAGAGAAACAATTTGGCAGATTTATGCCGAGCTGGCAGTGAGCCACGGCTAATTGCAGTCTTGCTCTTTTGCTGAGCATTTTGTGCAGTAGATGGCAATTAGGTGGATGTCCCGAGACCCAGAAATACAGCTCAAACCTTTAGGGAGCACAGCAACAGTCCGCATCTATAGTGCCTTGGGGGATATTTGTTTCCTTGAAATGTTTGCTCCATCTACCAGGACACCGCTTCAAAAGTTCTACCCTTTGAAAGGAAATAGACTGCCATCTGAGCAATCCGTCCTCTTGGACATTGGATCTAATGAGGGGGTGTGACTGCAGGGGTTTGGGCCAGAAAAACTGACTTTTTCTCTGTTGAGGCTCCTAAGAGTCTAGCCCTGCCAATCAGTGGCCAGAGGAGAAGCATGTTCTGTAACTTGGGAAATTTTAGACAAGGCTTTCAAACAAATAAGGAAACGCTTATGCATACACCTAAGCAAGCATGTAAACACGGTCATGACTGGCACTACACCCTATGAGTCATGTGTAAGAGGAAGGGATTTGGTCTCATTATAAACAAGCTCATCACTCATCGGGTGGATGGGGCCAGGCGGGGCACACTGGAGGTGGACTGAGCCTCGTGCCTGCCGTGCTGTGCCTACACCTCGCCGGCTTTCCCAAGAACCACCACTGTCCATCTTTGCCACAGAGGGAGCACACTTCCGAGAAGCTAACCCCAAATAGAGGCCACCCATGAGAGTGCCACAGACACACACTCACACTCTCATACACACCTGCCAAGCCTCAGGGAAGAAAGTCAAATGTAAACTTCCACTTCTTTTCAGCTGGGAAAGCACCAAAATTTTTACAACACTGATCGAGGTCAAGTGTCATTAAAAGTTTCCAATGACAAATGCTGGAAAGTTCACTGCGTATAATTTGTAAGCCTCTTAGTGGCAATGAAATGCTGACAGGTATATTCCTGCTCAGATCATCTCCACTATACATGGATTAGGCAATAATAGCAAGGGAAGTAAGTACCACGGATGTGTTTCATAGCAGCTACTATGTGTTAAATCCACCTTCTTCAATATTCCATCTCCATCTGTTTTGGGGAAAATAACTAGGACTTTTTCTGCCGCAGCATAATTATGGGTTCCTCGAATGTTTTGCTTCTGTGAATTCAAGCAGGGGGAAAAATCCAATACAAACATTGTCCTGGTTTGTTTTCTGTGCCACTGAAATATACATAATTCACTCACAAGTTTAATTAAATTCACTCATTCTAATAAGCAACATCTTTGCAGCCCCAGGGACCCCAAACACTCTCTACATAATATGCATTACAGCCACAGTGTCATTACCACCTCGCACCTTGTTGCACAGAAACTCCGCCATCAGTAATCATAGTGTGTGCCAACCCACCTCAGATACAGTCACTGCAAACACAGCCCAAACCTAAGAATAAGTAACCCTCACTAAGAAAACATATGAATCACCTAAATGGGAGGGATGAAGGGCAGTGAGCATTTGACTGCGGTCCACATACTGTAGCAGTGGCTCGAGGTTTGAGACCATAGCCCACAAGAGGGATAAAACACTCCAAATGGTGCATCTTACATTCTCTTCAGCAGCTTTAGATGACAGAGATAGTTTAGATATTCGCCCACAGTGAGGTTTGAGCAAAGCTAACACCTTAAACCTTTTCTGCCTTATGCACCTTCAGGAGCCAAAGGATGTTTGGGCATGTTTCAGGAAATAACGGCAGTCACTTATTTGGGTATGTGTGGAGCCACTCCAAACACATGACATCATCTTTGCCTTTCCTGTTGACATAATGAAGGACAAATAAAGGGTGTGATGAAAACTTCTGATAGCATTAGATGTGAGGGATGTGTTGGGATTAAATGCAATCATTTATAAAAACCAATGAAGTGTTTAAGCTTCAAACACTTTTAGTTTGTGTCTGATATGCAGCAAATTGCTGTCTACAAGTAGGTCATACTTATGGCTTGGAAATTTTGTTTTTTATTGTAAAGAAGCGTGCTACTAGAGGGTGGATAATGCAAAATACTTCACTTAAAACTCTAATGTATGTGCATTTTTGCACAAATCAGGCTAAACAATACAAACTAAATACAAAATCAAAGGCTAAACAACACAAACATGCACTACCTTGTAGTTTAGGCCTGATATGCAACAGCCATGTTGTACACAAGTTGTTCATAATTTGGAAATGTTGGTTTGATAATGTCTAAAATAGCATGGTACTAGAGGACAGATAAGGTAAAACACTTCACTTGAACTCTGATGTACGGTGTGTGCCTTTTTGCAGTCCCAAACATTCAAAATCAAGCTAAATCAAAGTCCAATGGGCCTGCTGGTACTCTGGAAGCAAAACAGGAATTGGCAATCAGCCACAAGTGGCTCTTGGTTCTGTTCTTTTACCTCTGCATGTGGAGGCTGAGACAGTATTCAGAGTAAGCTCATCATTTGAATTATAAAATATTTCGTTTTGAGCCATGTCAAGAATATGCAATTAGAACACATTAGAAAGTATCCACAATCAATATTTCGCTTCCCATGATGTGGCCTAATTAAAGTAACAGCTGCCAACAATGAGAACATCGTAATTACGGCCTCTGTGTACACATATACTTATATAAGGTTGCAACAGCTTGTCATCAAACAGCTAACACTACAAAAAAAGGGATTTACATTTTACAGGAATGTGTATATTTAGCTCTGAGTGGGGCAGTAAAAGCTCTTTTCAACACCTGGCTCATGTTCTTACTCCAGTCAGCAGGGATAGTTAAGTTTTCTTTTCTCATTAAATGCAAGTTTAAGCTGATGACAACTCAGCCTGACTGCCATTGAATAAAACTGAAAGAAAGAAGTTGGTCATGTTGGTCTTTCTATTTCACTTTCATTTAGCATTATTGTATTACAAAATAGCTCAACAATATGACAAGTATCTTGATGACTAAGATAGATAGATAGATATACTTTATTTATCCCAAGCTGGGAAATTACAGCGGATTAAGAGGAGTTGTTTGTTTGAGAGACATCCTTTATGAAGGGGGAATTTCTCAGCCGCAAGGTCATTACCAGCTCCACCCTGTGTGTCACATTTATACCTTTACAAACCAGTGATGTGTATTACTACTGTATTCTATTGTCACCCATTAGCATGTTATTAATTTAGCCTACACAGATCCTTCCTGGGCATCTGGAGATTTGAACCATCCACTATTTAGTTCAGCACACTGCCTCAGTGTCATTGTCACCCAGCCCCTGCAGCCCAGTTCATGTTTGGGTGGAGGAGGTTGTTAATATTTCCAAACTGTTCCAATGTGTCCTTCCTGTCCCACTGCACTAATGACTACTCGACAGAAGGAGGAGCATGGGGTTGCAAGGAGAGGGGTGCTAGAGAGCGGCAGCGGCGCCTAGGGACACACCATCTGCCTTGTGGCATGCCAGGGTGTGTCAGGACTGCAGCCAAGCCGCACTTGTCATGAAAGCAAAATTCCCCCTCAGCACAAGACTGCATTACTTCAATATATCAGGTCTTTGCTAAGCCGCGCTGTAAGCCTATATGAATCTCACAAAGCCACCTCACAGGCTTAGGCCATGTCACTGTGGTAGCTGGCTGCTTTGCTGGTCTGCAGCATAGAGAGAGAGAGAACTCACTCAATTGCTTTCCTTCCACATCTCAGATCCCAGGTTGGCTATGTCTTACACCTGCCAGAGCTCTGGCAGCTCACAACGAAGGGAGCAACAGACTTGTTGAAATGCACTGCAGCTCTCAGGCGATGAAGCTGACTTCAAATCAGTGGGAACAGAGGGGGAACATTAGCAAAGGAGGGAGACTATAACAGGCACCTGCCACTTTGGCTCAATGCTAGATCTTGACGATGCAGGGACTTGTGGGATTGCAATTCGATTGGGCACCAGTCTTCCATTAGAAGTGAGAAAATATGGGCTACACTTCTCCTCCTGCACTTTTAATGGAGAGAGAATGTGTTCGAGCTAGCTCTTCAGATAATCAGGAGGAAAATAATGAAAAATTCAGAAACTCTATTAGTTGAAGTTTGAGCAAGGCTGGAAATTTGGTCACCATTATTAAAAAAGAGGTTGCCGCACTTCTGTTTTTCTCTGCATTTTAAGCAAGCATAACAAACAACCAGAAGCAAATGCAATGTAGCAGCAGACTGGTGATTTCACCGACAATAACCAGATAAACACATTTTGACAAACACACATAGATGAAAATAAAGACTAATCTCACTCTTGCTAAATGAGTGCAGACAGGAATGTGATATTAATGTCACGGCTGGTCCAGGAAGGATTGAATGCGTCACAGGCTAGTCAAGGTTGAAGCCCCCCTGAGACTGCCAGAAAAGTCAGCAGGCTGTAGAATGAGGGAGGAGAGGAAAAAAAAGAAAAAGAAGACTGACGTGTATGATTTATGTCTCACGCCACGAGGGATTTCAGCCACTGATAACCTAATACAACTCAGTGCTTAGCAGCTCAATTGCATTACAGCATTTCAAAAGGCTTTTTTTTGCAGCTATTGCTCTTTTGTTCTTTGGTGGAACAAAAAGAAAGCATGCCACTATAGTGCAGAGAGAAAGAAGAGAGGGAGGGAGGTGAGGAAAGATGAGGGGGCACTATACGTTTTATTTTCCTACAGACGAGTGCTGCTATGCATAAAGTATATTTACTCCTGGTGGATGGAAAGCTGTTCAAATGTTCATGTAAAATCCAAACTCAGCAAGCTGAGCTTCATTGCAGTGCCTCTGCTGATAGCTCCTCCACCTTATCTGTCTGTAAACATAGGACGAATGCTGTGTGTGCAGTACGCAACCATCCTTAGATAACTTGGCTGCAATTTTCTAGAATGAACATACTGGAAAGAAACACTTCCTCAAGGCAATGTATTTAAACAAGCATGATCACAGCTGCTCTGTTGACATAATTCATTAACTGTCAATAAGATACTTTCATGTTTCCGAGAAGTAAGCACAAATATGTTTACAATTCAATGAAGGCCCCTTACAAAGGCTGAGCACTGCTGGGTTCTATAGCTACCAAATTGTTTAGGCAGACAGACAACTGGCTTCACCTCTAAAGCAGAGACGGTGCAGAAGTGCATTTCCCACCATCCAGACCTGACATTAATGAAACTTTATTGAAATGTTTCCAAAGAAACACCGTTGCTGCTTGAGCTCCTGCCTCTCTGTGAGCTTGGAAGAGTGATGTGCCTCCTCTAAAGGCCTACTTAGGAGTCTGCAGAGGCAGCGAATCAAATTACTATATTTGCTATAAAGACATCTTTGCACAATCAGTCACAAGCTACTGCAGTCCACACACCAATGAAGAGCACTTCACTCGAGATAAACAAAACATCTGTTTGGTTCCAGGTTTATTCATTTGCTTTTAATCTAGCTGGAGAATCATTCAAGAGCAATGATTCAGGGTTAGTAAGTGTACTCATGCTTGTGAATTAATGCAAACAAATATTGAAATTCATGGACAACAAGATAAAAGCATGCCCACGCCTCTTCAGAACATGTTTGACCTTATTAATGGTTAAAAACATACACAGGATTATTAAAATCATCCCTCCTATATTCCTTTATTCCCACTTAGCCTTAAAAGTGCATTTTCTGGGCCACAACAGCTAGCAGAGAGTCTGTTAGACATATACTTTGCTGTACTGTATGTTTTGAGGATTAGGTTTTGCATTCCCCTTTGCACATCAGTGTGCTCAGACATCAGTTTCACATGTGTCTCCCTCACATCTGCACTGTTCAAAGAACAACTCACTTCTGGCTGCCGACTTATTTATTACACAGCATCCCCTTTAGGACGCAGACCACATTAAATGTTGGTTCTTCAGATCCCTGCACTCTTACCCATGTGGGGTGGCTTTCGCACAGCGGTCGGGGTGAAGCCGGTTCTTTTGGCACAACTGATTTAGCCTGTTGTTGATCATGGTTTGCATGGGAATGCTTCCAGATGCAGCAACAGCGACACTGATAACATGCACCGCACTTGTGGAGAAAAACATCAGAGCAGCATTAAATGGAAAGGGGTGTAAAACACGTTATGCACACCTGGATAGTCCCCACATTACCACTGTTAGTGTGGGTTACTGTGCACTATGGGTCTTTTATGGCACTTATTGTCCAGTGTGCTTTGGGTCATCACACTGATGATATGCAGTCACAAATCAGGTATGTGTGCATAAGTTGCACAAATACACACACACACACACACACACACACGTCTTACTATGTCTCAATCAGGGCTGAAGTAGGATGTCTAGTGTTCATTATCAGTGCTCATTTGAAATCAGACTTTCTTAAGACATTCTGTCTGCACAGATTATTACTCAAGAGGTCCCAGGCAATGATGAACAACTACTAGAAATTTTACTGACAGTTCCTTAGACCTACTAAAAGTTCGACTGACATTTTCTGTTATTTTAACTTGCTGTCATCATGACAGTTGTCTTACTGGTAAGCTTAGTGATGTATTACATCAGAACTCTTAGCATAACCAGGGAGGGTCTTGTCATCTGTCATACAGTCATGACATCATCATGTTAACAGACAAGACCAAATGCAGCTGTGAACATCATATTTTCAATTTGTTAAAAAAGCGAGAAAAAAAAAGTGAAAAAAAAAAATAATAATAATATATATATATATATATATATATATATATATATATATATATATATATATATATTGTTCAAATAAGGATGTTGAAGAAATATTTTGTTTCTTGACAAAGCGAGTAAACTACTCACTACTTTACTGGCTTTTCCAAGAAACAAGTTAGTGCAAAGTGAAGTTGGTTTCTTATATGCATGAGAGCCATTGTTTTTTGGTGGAGTTGGTGACTTTTTAGTGTACACATAGGCTGTGAAGTAAAACCTTGTTGTTTCTTGACAGCTTGCCAGAACTATCTATTCTACAATGTGAACCGGACAGAACTCTGACACCGGAGCTCAGAAAGTAAGCTTACAGCTTTGCATCCACTACACTACTGGCAAGTACGGCATACAGCTTAATGTTCAAAATCCCGAACTATCTCTTTAAAGTTGGGGCAAAAGCTGGAGCAAACAATAGAAGCACTGGGAGTATAGAGTATACAATAACAGGCTTTTCTGTGTGATTATTTCATACAGACTATTGATATGATATTAAACAACCTATATCGGAATAAAACATTTTTTTCGCCAAGCCCTAGTATCTACCACTGTATTCTCATCATCACTGAGCAACATTCTGTCCAGAGAAAGTCTTTTGCCTCTCACATCCTTTTGGTATCCTTGGTAAACATCAATAAGCAATATGCATTTCTGGAGTCTGCACTGGCTTTGTTTATGTGGAGGTTATTATCTGCCCCAAGGCATCTGTAAAAGCCATTAAGAGAACATCACAGCATCACGGAACAGCACTACACCCAATTTATGCCCTCAAGACACGGAATGCAAACATTCTATTAGACTCTAATACTGATATTAATCAGTCTTAAAGTGTTAACAAGCATTTAGGTGTTTATTCTTTACTGTTCAGTGTCCACACCTTGTTGCAAAACGTCAACTGAAAATAATAACTGTGCAGAGCACTTTTTTGTCTGGATTTGTAATGCTGACTTTTGACTATAAAGACCTTCAAAGGTGAATGTTTTGTGTAATTTACAAGGTCAAAGGTTACAACTATGATTTTGAATTACTATGTATAAAACATTTACAAAAGCTGCTAAATGAACTACATGTCCCTCTGTACCATCAATACGCTGTCAGGCTAAATGGTAAGTAGATGTGTGTAAACAATACAGTGTCAGTTGAAGAAAACTCTATGCCCCGCATCCTCCATCAAGTCCTTTCTAGAAATTGCCTCGCAGCTTTCACAATTTGAGGAGCTAAATAACCCTACTTTTCAATAAATTTCTACTCTATCTGCACTCCTACCCTGATAAATAACTGTATCGTTCTTTAGCACCCGAGGCAGTGAAGCACAAATGCACCCCAACTTGTCCCTAAGGACCTGCTTCATTGGAACACACTCCACACAGCCACTTAAGACCTCCAGTGGAGAAAAGGGAGGAGGCCGTGGGTTGCACCCTATGAAGGTGCTCTTAATATGCGACAGATATTCAAGATTAAGTACTTGACGACACGCTTGACAAAATCCAATTTCCTTCCTCTGCCTCCATCCCTCTGTGATAGATTTATTGGCAGTGTTTCTGCTACATACAGTTAGTGCTGCGGTGCAAGAGTCTATAATAATTCAGGTGCTACAGTGGAATGTTGGTATTTCATAAAATATGATAATCCCATGGCCCTGTGAATGAACGATTTGTCCTCAACATAGGCTACAGTAATTTCCCCCCTTACTACAAGTATTATGCAAAAACCAGTTTGTTTTTTAATTTGAGGATGAGGTAGTATGCAGAAAAGAGGAAAAATAAAGTTGTTTAAACATACAAGTGTGCTGACATACTGTGGAAATGTAATTCACTCCCATGTGATGCTGCCACCACAAGCAAAAACAGTATTGTTTATCACGGCTCCTATAAGATAGAAACTCACACAATTAGGAAAGCAGGAAAGCGCTTCATGAAACAACATGAGGAGATCCGCTGGGACGAAGGCTTTGATTTTGGAAGCGTGATTTACAGAACAGGGAGAAAAACAAGGCGCAGTCAGGCCGTAAACAAAGCTCCAGATTCTGATGTGAGGACGTCTTGATTGAGGCTGGAAGCTCTGTGGCCTCAGATAGCCTCTGTGTGGCGGGGATGCACTGAGGTCCCTGCGTGTCGCCTACACTGACAATAGAGTGAGAGTGCAGGGTGGAGTCCCATACCACTGCCATTGCTACGTGGCTTCCCACCTCTCAGAGCTGGATAGCAAAAGGCTAGAGAGGCTATATTAGGAGGCGTGAGGGACAATCACCGGTCTGTTGCCACAAAGAGCCCTCAGTGGAGCATGCAACAGCTATGTGCAGTCATCATTTGTCACTATTTCCGTCATCTAGATTGCTTATGTCGAAACAGCCCAGAACATAACCCTGGTTATATTTTAGCAAGCAGCCAGAATACCCAGCCTACACACAGGGGCGAGCACAGACTTGTCAAGTTAAAAAGGGAATGTCACCAAGCTGTAAACACTTCCTGACAGGAAGGGAGCACTTCCTTAATCCTGGAGCAACCAAGCCATTCCTTATTTTCCACCAAACAACTGCAGATAGTGGCTTTCTTTCTCTGCCCCATCACAATAACAGCTCATTTTAACTGTGACGATACAAACTGAGATATGTGATCTCTTGTGAGCCAATCAAAGATCTGAGCCGCAATACAACAAACTCTAAATTATTTAGTGGACTCGTTTCTCATTCATAGAATAAAATGAAATGGAAGTCTGGAATCCCACTAAGAAGAAATGGAAGTGCTCAGCTTCCTGGTGGGCACTCAGATCACAGGGCAGCTCTGTTTGCAAGACGGAAGTCTGGCTGCCTCCTGCAGTGTGACACAAAAACAACAGCCTGCTCTCACACGCAGGAGATTTAAAAAAAAGCAAAATCAGATCTCTGTGACCTCTACCAAGTACCGTGTATTTTGATTTTGATTCAAAAATAACTAACTGGTTACAGCTTAAATTTGCATAGTTTGGAGGGCAGAGCTACTGATTTTGCAAAAACAGTACAAAAAGTCAATACTTGATGCAGATACTCCCTTTGTGCCTGAGATGGCATGCAAGCTTCAGGCTCAATTTGTTTCCTTTTAATCGGTGTGTGACGATCTGCCTGCCCACCAGGAGTCCCTCCTTCTAGACTCTGCTACACACATACACACACACTGTCATTAAACAAAACAGAGCCATGTGTCTACAACTCCCCAGCGGCCAAAGCTGCAGCACTAGTCTGGAGGCTAATTGTGACCTGGTGGAATCATGTGACTGATGTTCCAGTGCAAAGCTAGAAAAAGCAAATCGAGGAACAAACACAACAGACTCCATCGGGACTCTTTAAAGTGGAAAGAAGGCTCCCAGATGGAGGGAAAGAAGAAAATAAGCAAACAATGGCTAAAGGCCATCATTTCCAAGACCTATAACTTTCAAGCTCATGTGGTGGGATGGTTGTATATAAAACCTAACCATGACTAGTCATTACACTCAGTAAAGCTGGATTACACTGCCTTCATGTAAATGTAATAGGATTTGTGGATTCACCGAAATGATATCTTGATGAAAAGCCTAAGGTTTCGATGCTCAATTGAATAAGCATTACATTATGGCTTCCAGCGTATCCGCCACTACAGGATGACTTCATGCTGCCCCACAGAGGCGGGGCTTAAACATGTACCGCTCTCTACTCCTTCCTTCCATTCACAATGCCATTCCAGGATTCTTGCTCAGGTCGCAGGAATCCATTGTGGAGCTCTTTTGTCATTGACAGTAAAACATAAAAAAAACAAGTCTAAGATTAGTTGGTATGCAAAGAACAATTCGTTTTTTTCTGAGCAGTGTGTGATTAGAGCTGAATACCTTGTAGACTTGACCTATACGAGATGACTTTGACAAAATGCCTTAGATGCTTAAAATAGCTGAGGAAATGCATGGCATTCTTTGACAGCTCAGTGAGTCAAACTGGAAACAAAAATTTCACAATCATCTCTGCCACTTCATGCCAGCAATATCACAGTCTAGACTTTACTGGTACAGTATGAGTCAGAGTAGCTATAGCAACACATTGCCTTGGTTATTTTACACAATTTATCACAATTATGAAAACAATGATCTAATCTGCCCACGAGTGACGGTAACACATTTGTCACTAGTGAGCACAATTAAGAAAAACAACAGCTGCAAAGTCAAAGACATATATAACAGCTCATACAACTCTCACACGCATCTGTTTATTATATCAACCTGGGTATCACATTGTTACAGCGATGGGAAAATTACCTAACAACAGTGCTGGTGCTTAGGGCTGAGTAATATAGGATAAAATTGCAATCTTGGTTTTTTTTCACACTGCCATTTTTTATTTTAAAAAATACTACAAAAGATTATTAATTTTTTAGCAGTAAAATTGATTAACAAAAACTAGGAAACAAACAATTGTGGGACTTCAATTTTGACAGTTCAAACAAAAAGCTTGGCTTTGACTCTCTAGGTAGTGAGAGTTTTCCTTAATTAAAATGTATCCATCAATGACAGATTTTTTTTTCTCCAAACCAAAATCAAAGAATAAAGTAATTTCCCTCACAATTTAGTAAAGGATGCAAGTGGGGGCCAGCTTGCTATTTTGCAGTCCCTGTGCTTCTCTGATGGTCCAGAGGAAGGTCTGATGCTTGAGGTGCTGATATTTTCCCTGTCTGAAGAATATTATGAACTTTAACGGGAAGCGGTGGTGGTGGTGATGCACCAAATCAATTTTCATTTCAAAACATCATCCTAAACCATAAATTTGAATTTATTGATACATTGATTGACCGCCAAACTCTACTTTTAAGGCTATGTATTATTTCCATTATGTATTTGTTCTGCTTGGAAGTCCAGAGGTGTGAAATAGTTTTCATTTAAAAAATGTGATAAAACATTCATTCATGTCCAACACTCTAACTTTAACTCAGCCAGCGGGCACAAACAGAGGTCTGTGTAATTGTACAGCAACGAGGGCACATCATGCACCACTCTGGCATCCAGTCAGGCCAGCCTCTGTCTGATACAGAAAGCTAGAGAACTGCACTTAAAAGGGGTGCTATAACAAAACATGATGGGCTCTGATGTTTTCATCCATTTTCTGGCTCCCTGAAGAAAAACCACTCTCACAGACCCAGGTGATATTGACGTTTGTGCTTGACATTTCTCCTATCACTGGCAGAGATGAGAGTGTAAAAGGCCGGTGGGATGCATTTATAAAACTCCACTGATGTCTGCAGTGCCAGGGTGAAAGGCCAAGCGAAGATATTCAGGTTGTGGGGAAATGAAGCTGAGCAGCGTTCAGCCATGCTCTACAGGAACTGCAATCTGCAGGCCAGTCAAACAAGCCTGATCCAACTTTTCTCCAACAGATTAAACCAGACTCAGATCAGTGTGGACTGCCATTCATTGTATTTGACCAATTATTTACAATAAAATAAAAAGTCTGATCTTTACCCCAAGACTAGTAACTACAAATCACTTCTGACTACTGTATTACATTAAGGATATTGAAGCTGAAATCAGTCATTTCTTTAAATGATAATACAATTATTATTTTAATTAATATATAGAGGGTTGAACTTGAAGGGTTACAGACAGTTTGCATTAACCAAATTTAATATACACTCTTCGCACAGCCAAGAAATAATTCAGACACGAGCACATAAAGCCCTATGAAACCAAAATTTTTACTTTTTACAACTCGATTTTGTCTTGATAAAACATACTAGATATAGTGTGTTAATTTGTGGGCTAAGATAAAGTTAAGCTATACTAAACCACTGCAGATGGTCACAGGAAGATATGAGAGTGGTATCGATCTTCTCATCTATCTCTCAGCAAGAAAGCAAATAACCTTTTTTTCCAAACTGTCAGCTTATTCCTTTTAATCAAAAATATAATTTGGGCTAAAAGTCAAGCAGTGGATGAATATATGAAGCATTTGCTGACAAAACATTTAAATAAAACCAAAAATCGTTTTGAAATGTTTTTTGCTTCCAGGCCTTAAGTCATGGGTCATGAGCTAAAATAAAAAGGCCTTTATAACTTGCCCTATCAGTCAGGCTTAACTTCCCACCAAATTCTAATGAAATCTGTTGACTCATTTTTTTAAATACTTTGCTAGCAACACACATCCATACAGGATCAAAAACATAACCTTCTCATAGTTGATACCAATGGTTTTCCACCTCAAGCACACTCTTTTGAATTGCTGAGCCAGGTCTTGTAAAAAAAAAAAAAGAAAAAAAAAAAAAGAAAAGGGTGCATGGAATGGATGGATGTTGCAAAATAAGCACAGGGGAAATCTGTCGATCCAGATGCCTCTGTTGGCTGCACAACAACTGTCTGATCCAAAATTCTATAGATAGATATGCAAGCTGGCTTGTAGGATCAGTGAGTTAAAGGGACCTCGAGTCATGAAGAGAGAACCAAAGTTAGGTTGGAACAGCAGTTTCCCAGGTGCACAGACAGATACTGATGATGATCGGCTGCACTTCACAAGGATGCCACAGCCTGTCAGCTCTGCACTACTGCTTTTGTTTACACATTTCCGAGTGGAGCCCATCATCACTTTTGCGTGTCCTTGAGAGAAGTTCGGTTAGTGCTGAGTAGAGCGATGAGCTGGGAGATGAGGCCTTTAATTATCTCCAAGGCGGGATGATAATTGATCATCTCCCTCAATTCATTCTACCATGAAGGGCTTGCCGCCATTAAAAACAAAACACATCACAACTGCCTTGAAAATCAAAATAAAGCCCCATATTAAGCACAACTCCAAACGTGAAATAAATCCACTGAATAAATTGGCACTTCTTAGACAATGATTGGAAGAAGAAAAAAAAACGCAGAATTGGAACACTCAGATGAAATAGAACACCTGGGTAGCAGCTACATTATATTTTGAAGTACATTACTGCATATTAAAACGTATTTATCTTGCTTTTCCCCCACAGAAGCTTGGTGAATAGAGATGGACTGGGGAAAATTCACTTGATGCCGCTATTGGCATTTCAGGCATTAGGTAAGCAGTGATATCATTAGCATTCATGAGTCAAGTAATTAAAACATCAATGTAACCAAGCGGTGCTGTTAAGACACTTGTGTGCTCTTTGCTCAGCCTCAGACAGTCAGCGTTTAGTCTGTGCAGTTAGAAAGACGACAGAGATTCTGTGAAGCCACTGACTCCATTTACTGTCACGCTGATGTGAATGTGTGTGTGTGTGTGTGTGTGTCTATGTGTGAGCTACAAACCAGAAGTTTGTGGAAAAAAACTAACCCGAAACAAGATCACATATTGTGAATTCAATACGCTTTCAACCTTTCAACTCTGAAGAAAGAGTGTGTCAAAAACCAACTGCAAACAGCGCATCCTCCCAGAAACTGTTGAAACAAGTGTCTACACAATAGGAATTTTACAATAGCCACCTGGAGAGTCCCTCAAACAAGGATTTGCAAATAATTATCATGGCCAGCCACACATAGCTTCCAGACAAATGGTAATCCTTGTAAAAGTTTGAACACAAAGCCAAACTACACTCTTTGAAGCAAAGGTTTTACTGGCATGGTGACTTATTTGAAGGTTTTTTTCTAGGGATGCACCTATCCAACTTTTTCAGTCACAATACAGGTTCCTCTGCTTTTGGTATTGGCTGATACCAAGTATGGATTGGACCAATAACTGAACTGTTCATTAATAAGCTGTATGCCTCACTGTGCACATGTGAGTCATTGTTTTCTGTTGACATCAAGCTTACCAAACCTTGTAAAACAAAATGTAAGAAACAAATACATAAATATAAACATACTCAATTGTTAGTTATTATTAAATTCAAGCATAAACCTTTGCAGCAACAAAACAGTTTATGAGTCTGAATATTAACAATGTTGTCTTGATTTTTTGTTTTCCACAGCATTCCAACTTTATTGGAATTCGGATTGTGTAATTCTAGGATATAATGCATATAGTAAGGATGTGGATACTGATATTGGATATTGGCTGATAGTGATTTAAAGAGCTGGATCAGGTATCTGCGACAATGAAACTGATCTATTCAATTCAATTCTATCTTTATATTCTATTTACATTGCATGGTGGAATTTTAATTCCCGTTTAAGTTTTGACTCATTCGGTGCTTCATTAAAAATGTTTACATTTGAACAGTAATCCCTGTTAATTTTACCATAATTAAATTAATATTCAAAATAAAGACATTAAAGTAAATGTATATCTGTGTATTTAATTGTTACATTTTGTTTGACATAGTATGGAAAGGAATGTTTAAGTCTGATGCTGCATTACACATAAAAGAATGATCCCAGTCACTTCCACATAGCGAAGCATGCAGCTTATTATTGGATGAGATATTGGCTAATACCCAAAGCCTAGGTATCACTACGTGCACTGAAAAGGTTATATTGATGCATCCCTAATAAAATTAAATTGAATAAATCAGCTTCATTGTCATTGCCTGATATGTGATATAAACATCAGTATTGGTACATCCTAATTTTTTTCCTGCAAATTATTCATTTACAATTTAAATCATTTTTACATTTTAGAAATACTTAATATTGAAACAAAGCAAATGTAACAAAGACTGCAAGGCTAACATACTTTTAAAGTGGTATTTGTGCTGCAAACTTCCTTTTCCTCCTGAGGGTATCAGGTGACTAACAGCAGAAAGCCATGCAGTGAAAGTACTCAGCTCAGCACAATATAATAAGTCTGAAAACTTTTACATAACACAATTAAGGCTTATTATGATGGATTATACAGCACAGATAATTGCCAGGTCTGTGAAAGGTTTTTTTTTTTTAATATTCTACAAGATAGATGGAAACAAACACTAAATGTGGCAGAACACTCCCAGATATCTCCAGTTTTCTGACAGTGTACAGACACCAACATGAAGAGGAGAAACAACTGGTGCAAAAGCCACACCACCATATTATCTCCTTTCGATCTTCCCTCTCCACCACTACATGATTTTATTTAACCTCCAGCACCTGACAAGAAACCCCTAAACCCTTCCCTTGATGTACGGCTTAAGCCAGCCAGTTGTCGGTTCTGTTTTAGCATCCATAACATCATTCATACTGGTAGGTGTGAGGTATTTAAACCATACTACACAATCATCTGCCTGTCTGTTACAGCCATATGTGCACATGGAGAGGCAAGGAGGAGGGGTCGAGGCAACTGTATTCCTGACTGGGGGAAATCCAAATAAGCTTCAATTAACACGAGACAACTATAATCTGTTTAATCAGCTTGAACAGCTGCGGTGGCTGGGTGGAAATTACTAATTCTGGTTTCTGGCTTGTTTTACTGATAACACATAGCTGTATGATTATTAAACCTGCATACTATGTTCATGAGGGCTGCTGAAAACAGTAGCTGACAGATTCGGAAACAAACATTGGCACTGAACATGAGCTTCACATGCTTCCAGATGTCTGAGTTGTGGGAATGTGGGATATATAGGTGACGGTTGTGTTTTTGTGTGATCAAAACTGGGGCGATAAAAGTGCAGTCTTTCCTCCCTCAACACACTTGTGACAGGTTGCAGACACTGTGGAATATAAATAAAAGTGTTGAACCAAAAGCAACTGCAAACCCGCCACAAGTCACAAGACAGGTGCAAAAGCAAACACAACACCAGGAGGAAGTAACGGGAAGGTGAAAGCAGGATGACCGCAAAAATTTTAGTGATTGAGACGTGATCTGAGGAGGAAACAGTGGTGCACAGTGTGTATTTTCACACGGCCGTGCTGAATCCTCTGTACATGAGCTATGCAGACACTGAAACATTCCTCAACGGGATCGCACTCATCATACGGTTTGTCCTTAACCTCACTGACACTGAACATCTCAGGTTTCTCCAAATGAGCCTAGTGTGTGTGAATTCCTGAGAGGCCTGACATGACAGTGTGCTCCAAGGCACAGCCTGCATGACTTCTCTCTCCACATTTATGTTGGGCTGATGAGTGTGCAACCAGCTCCCTGCATAACCTCAAAGGTAAAAAATAAAAAATAAATAAAAAATACAAAGGAGTGAGGCAGTTTTATTCAGAGAGCTGTGCCAAGTGAGGCTCAAATTAGAGCCATCTATCCATAAGCCCATCACTAGTAATTCCTCCTCAAGGCATCAGTGCAAAAAGAACATTCACAAAATTGATCTGTCTACTTACATACGATTAGGTTCAAGTTAAATTAGAGGTGTTGTGAATCAGATTGTTGCTTTGGGAATAAGCTGCAGATTGGAATGGTAACTGCACACACATTTCACCCCGACAGAGCAGAGTTTGCCTGCACTTTTACAGCAAGTTAACTGTCACAAAAGTAAGCAAAAGATCCCAATTTTCAGTATTAGGGGCATGTCTGCTCTGATATTGAGCTGTGTGTCAACACAGGACATAGACTGCTCCCTCCGTAGCACTCCCTGTAGTGCAGGTTAGTTATTAGACAGAGCTGGATGTCGCAACTCGTGTGGACAGACGTTGTGTGGTTGTGATAACAAGTTTTGCCGGTTGTGACGATTCATTCCTTACAGGAGTAGGTCAAGTGCTTCATAAATAGACCATGTTTAATTTAGTGGGAAAATAGCATCTAGTTCGTTTTTTAGTTGTTAGAAAACTAGTCTCAGATGTAGATATTTAGCAATAATCACTAACAAACATGATAGAACATTTCCGCCTGGAAGCAAGTCAAGAGTTTAGTTGTTGCTCTAGACTCATACAGATTCATGTGTGGAGTAAACTTCACCCACCTTCTCCTTGTTGTCGTGGTCCGAAGGAGGTGAAGTGGGAGATTTAACACTCCCCACAGCAACAGCTTGGGTGACGGTGACACCGCCGCCCGGAGCCGGGCTGCTCTTTTCGGTTGTTTCCACCTTGATAAGTCGGTGTTTTGGGGACACATACTTGATATCCGGAGACCCCACAGTGTTCAAGCTCGTGCCAAATGAAATATTTCCACCTGGAGTGTACGGGTCCTCGAAGTCCAGCTCCTTTTGTAGTTTGTAAGCAGCGAGGATGTCCGGTTGAGCGGGGCTCGGGAAGGTGGCCCCGGAGCTTGTTTGTTGGTAGCCAGGCGCACCGGGCACACCGGTGTGACAGTGTCTGTAGTCCGGTTTCGGAGGCGCCGGAGGAGGTGCTTTGGTAGTTTTGAATCCTAGGTGCTCCTTGAACCACTTGGCCATGCTGCCAGTGCATCGCTCTCAAGTCAATGAATGTAGTTTAGTTCCACCTTTCCTTGCCAGCGGAGCCCGAGTGTGTTCGTCAAAGTGGGAACCTCGGGTCACCCGCGGCCAGCCGACCGGTGTCGGAGCGTGTCGCCAGTCTTGTCAGTCCGGAGAGGAGTAGGGAGCAGGGGGAGCGCGGCCACAGGCACTTTCTGATCTGCCCTGCCGCAACTCTGTCACTCAGCGCGGCTGCTCTCCACGTCAGGTTTCCAGACTACGCAACATGGGAGCGCTTGTGCAAGAGGAACACACGCCCCCCCACAACCTGCCCTCCCTACCTGAGAACATTCACTGCCACCTACTGGACTCCCGAAACCCCGCTGACTGCTGACAATATTGTCACCGCTGCATGAATGTAAATCCAGTTTAAAAAAAAAAAAAAAAAAAACACAGAACCCCAGTCTGGTGTGTGTCTTGTCTAAGGGATCCTCGGAAGAGGATTTTTGGTGTTGAATGCAGAATTATGAATTCCAGTAGTACAAGATGATACAATGATCACAAGTTTGGCTCTAACATCCTGTCATCTTGCAAGTTTCTTAGAGCCATGTTGGTCCTTAACTCCTCTTTGTGAACTACCACAGGGTGAATTCAATCCTAGGGTAAGTCTATAGTTCATTGGAGGACGTTAAATTCCAGTTCAAATATTCATTTAAAACCATTGGGAAATAATAAAAAGAGGATTAAAAAAAAAATCAATGATATTTACATGATGTTATATATATATATATATATTTTTTCAATCCCAGAGTAGCTGTATAAATGTATAGGCCATATAAAAATGTTGAATCTTTAATTTGCAATTACATATGTTTTTTTATCACTTATTTTCTCATTTCATAACATATTTTTGCATGTGGTCTCTTTAAGTGGACCCTTGATGGTTTTTAAATTGAACGCCTGTCCTCTTTACACTCTGAGTCTAAATGCATTGATCATCTATGTATTAATAAAGCATTTTTAACCTTTAATCTGTGTGCCTCGGATGCTTCTTAGGCTGACAACCAACGTGGACTTCCAATAAAAAATAAACTGAAAAGCCTTTTTTAAATTCTATATCGTAACTTTATTATCACTACCACTACTTCTGTTACCCAGTGCAACACTCCCTATTTTTTTTATTAAAACAGTTTGCTTAAAAGCACATCAGGTCAACATTTTTTTCCACCAATAGGACTCAAGGGTAAAGTGTCCTATGGTCATTCTCAGTGCTCTCATGTCCAGATGGCCACTGCAGACTGTTTTAATTGCAAATTGCATTGCAAATGACCAGTGGAGAGGGATGCTGGAGGCTATATTAACTCTGGGCACTATTCTTGCTAAGTTCATTACACAAGTCCATGAGTAGGAGAGGTGAATTGTTCAAACCAACAATACAAGTAAGCAGTTCTCTCCAAGGTGTCTTTCAATCTCTTTGACGCAGAGAGTCATGGGTTCACATGCTTAACACTAATTGCCTTAGCAATCAAAGAACAGTTGAAAAAAAATCCCATTTCCCCTCCCAGAGACATACTCCTACAACAGTCTGCATTAAGAGGAGTCATGGCTGCAGCACAGCAGGTTTTTATGAAGCAATATTTCTTTTTAATAACGGCACACACACACACACAGCCTTGAGCAAGTCACAGTGTACAGATCAGAGTTTAACCCTGGCAGGCCCCTGGGAGAGACAACTCCATGCTCCAGAGATCAAAACAAAATCTATTATTTCTGTCCTAAAATTCTGCTGACGCTGCACTTTGGGCACGCAGAGAGAATTTTGACCAGTGCAATTTCCCTGCACTTTATAGGAATAATTTCACCCCACAGCCAGGACATTAATCTGTTTAACTAGTGCATTATACACAAACGCTTTAAAAGAAAAAATAAACAAGCAAAAATGGTTCAGATGGTCCTTAGTTTATTGCAGCACTGGTCATTTTTGTTGCCAGCTCTGGGAAAAACAATCTCTTAGAACAAAAGGCTTGTTCCAGCTCACACATTACATGGTATATTTTTGGACTGTATACTGTAGGTGTAACCTCAGTGCTGCATTTATACAGACACAGTATGTGATATAAATATTGCCTTGCTCATGAGTAATAGCATGTTGGGGGTATTAGAGGATCTGTCTGTGGGAAGGAGCAGGTGTGCCATTTAGGTTGCTGAGTTTGACTCACATCACAGATCATTTATTGCATTGCTACAATTGCATTCACCAATTTCCTCCAGCTGCCATCGCTGACACCCTTTAAAATGCAAATCCTGTAATCCAGCACCCCCATAGGATACAAATAGTCTCTTAAGCAGCATACACAGACAGGTTGCTTGCCAGGAAGAATTTATGTAGAAATGTATAGGATTCTGCTTAAGTTATCATACTTCAAGTGATATAAGAAGCACGGAAATACATTTAACAATGAGTTGTTCTGATAGAGGATTGTCAGGTACACCAGCAGTGTTTCATGGACACCCAAAGTGAAATGCGTGTAATGTTAATGTAGAAAGTTACCAGTTATTGCAACAGTCATTTGACACTATTAAACTTGACTGGCTCGTCTGTATTTGTCTCATGCAATCTGTTATCCGCTCTATCCAAGATGCATGACTTAACAAGCTATCAACAACCAGTAGGTTGCAGATTTTGGGCCAAACCTTCTTTCCATATTTGTGTCCTGGCATGTAAAGTATATAGTAGGAATATCATTTAAAAAGGCAAGACATTTTCAGACAGGATGACAGCTTAGGGTTGCTATAGGCGAATGTTAAAGTCTTCAACATTTGCTGCACAGCTCAAACATTTGACATGCTGTGCAAGACATGTGACAAGTGTATTTTCCTTTTTAAGTCTCTTGGCTCCAGGGTTACTCAGGTGCTTTTAGAAATGATTCCACTGCAGAATCAGGAAGCACTATGGGGGCTGAGGCATCAGAGGCAAGAGCTTATCAGAATATATTAACCCTATATTTTAGGGCAACTTTAAATGTCTCTTAACCAGAATATGACCGGAATTCTTCTCTTCGGTCGTCCTCTAAAGATCTAATTCTACGTTGACCTTCTATTTGGTGTTACATGTTATATTACTTCTGTACTGGTCAATTTTGTGTGGACAGTTATTACATTGTCCAAGCTCTTCATTAATGTAATACCTTGTTCTCCTGCCTCAGCGGTTCAGCAATATGAATGTCAAAATACTCCAGCAAAACAATATTCATGTGCTGTATTACTGCATTGCTACTGTGTCCTGCTAGGGTGGAAGAGTTGTTCTTATTGTGTTTAAAACAAAGTGATGGGTGCGTCCCGGTGGCTCACTGGTAGAGCGCATACCACTATAGCTGAGTACTTGTTGCAGCTGACCTTGGTTTGAATCTGGCCTGAGGTCCCTAAGCTGCATGTCATCCCCACTGTCTCCCCTTCTTTTCTCTCTGTCACTACCAAATAAAGAATGGAAATGCAAAAAAACAAACAAACAAAAAACAACCTCTTTAAAACAAATTGATTGCCTCTGATTGCTTAGACTATAACTGCAAAAGAAAGCAACTGGAAATAAATTACTTTATATAAAAGGGGGAAAAGATTTGCAAACAAGCACTTTGTACAAATAGGTGTGTTTATTTTCATTTCCTAGAACTATCCAACATAGCCCCATTATAACCCAATACTTTACTGCCAAGAGAATGGTTTTAAATGTGAATAAGAAAACAAGTTTTTATGTAAACACAGTGAATCCAGAACACCGTTTTTAAAGAATCTCTCAAATGTATGGGTTAGGGTTTTTTTTGCTTGTTTTTTAAGGGCTGACATCAGTCGACCTTTACCGAACACTATAGCAAATAATGACACTGATTTAAATAAACCCCAACCAGGTAAATATCCATAAATGGATAGCTTTCATCATGTGTAGCTGTAATACTTAACAGTTTGTTGTAGCAGCAAGTAATCTCTATAGTGGAATTGCTCTCTCCCTTTTGTTTGCTTTCTCCTTTCCCTCATGCCCCTATCACTCCTATGGGCACACACACACACGCACACACACGCACACACACACACACACACACACACACACGCACACACAGACATACAGTATATCATAACCAGCACATTTGTTTAACCATATATTTTGTGTGTGATTCAAAATCAAGTCGTCCAAATGTGGTTCCAAACTATACTCTTTTTTTTGCACATAAATTATTTATCCAAGGATTTATACAGTGTCTGGTAAACATATAGAGTATCTACACTCCAGTGGTCTCCATGGAAACATGCTTAAGTGATTTAATCAGCTGCTGGACATTGGAATTGGAAGCTACAGAAGATGTGTGCTTCACATCAGATGTTTTCCTCCCCTATCATTCAAGCAGGTTTTTTTTACTTGGTTATCCACACTCAAACATCTGTGAAGGTAAAACTGTCTGCTGTCAGTCAACAACTGTATCACCAAGGTCCTAAAGCAAGGAAATCAATATCTAATTGCTCAAGTAGACAGCGGAAGACTCGGGTTGCAGTGTGAAGTTCCCACAGTGTGTGTACTGTGAGAATAGTAAGAACACAAGGTGAGAGCAATGCTGATAAACAGGAAGCACACACAAAACTTGTATTACTGGATAAATGATAGCAAAATACACAATCATTTTCCATCTATTTGTTCCATGTTGCTTCAAATAGCACATATTGATTATTACAAAGATGAATGTCAGTTAGTTACACATCAAGGCCACTGTAATGTTAGCTTTTATCATCAAGAGCACACACACGTCCAGTCTGATGACTTAAAAAACCCTCATTAACCTGTCGTCTCCATGTTATCTACACCTCCACCTTGCGACTTAAGTGGGTATTTAAAAAAAAATAATGGATTGTGTTTAGGCATTGGCTTTGATCAGCCAGTCACTCATCAGATGCAAAGTGTACATGTGCATCACCCAAGCAACCAGAGGAAGTCAATAAATTGATATAGATGGTATCAGCACAACACGTACACACTGGAGGTTAGAGCACCATGTAATATTTTTCCTCCAGAACAAAGTCATGTCCCCCCTGTGGGGCTCCGTCCCTTGTGTCTGAGCCTGTGTGTGCATCAATCTTCCCCGTTTCTTCAGTCTGCCTGGGCTGCTTTGTTTGCTTTCCCATGCCTGTCAATCAAAGTGCAGGCTGGGATCTTAAAAGCTAGCTCCTTTAGCTTCTCATCCTGCAACTGTGTGGCTGTCACCTTTGGTTGTTCCAGAAAGACTCGCCACTGCAGAGATGAAATGAAGTATTAATGGGCGCCTCTGCTGTGAAGGAGGACAAGGACGGATTACTAATCTGATTTATGTGTGTGGTCCCCCCATCTGCCCGGATGCAGGTGTGCATAGATATGAGCTAAACGTACAGTTGCTGTTTTATTACAGACTTTGATGGCGACAGTGGAAACAGGTGCAGTATATTGCAGTGTAGTGAAGCTTGACCTCTGTCGAGTGGAGTTCTATATGTGTCTTCTGCCTGAAGTGGTAGTTCTGTCTGACCAAGGAATTCACTGAAATATGACAACTTGTACTACTTATACCTCACTGACAGTCAGTGGCAGAAGAAATTGAATAGCTTTGTATAGGCATTATAACAGCATCATATGATATGATAGCAAGTAAAATAGGATAAGCTGTAAAAGTGGAAAGTCTCAATAGTGTGTCAACTTTCAGAGTTTTATTATATATTACATTATTGGAGAGTCCATATGTACAGAATGCACAGAATGTGATCAACCAAATGAGGACAAAACTTATAAGTCATATCAATAGTTTTGATGGATTAGTGAACAGGGCTAAAAGATACCCAGGGGCTCAAAGTGTCAGCACCGCCATAGTTATTCCCCAGCAAAATATCACAAGAGACACATTCTAACCAGGAAGAGACTCAAAATGACAATCATGGATATAAAACAACTATAAAGACACACAAAGTCACTGCTACGAGACTCAAAATGACCACAAAGAAATGTAAAACAACTACAGAGACAAAATAAGACTACAAAGAGACCAAAACAACTACAAAGAGACAAAAAATGACCACAAAGAGACACAAATCAACTGCAAATATATGCATAGAACTACAAAAAAAGGGGCAAAAAAAATACAAAAAGACCACAACAATTACAAAGTGAGACAAAAACAAAGAGAGATGCCTAAAGACTACAAATAGACACAAAACAACAACAGCGCGGGTGAAACAATAAAGTCTGTGTATCTTGGTTCTATGCAGGAGAGGTTGTGGGGTCGTTTGGTTGTTTATGTCAGGGGCCCATTGTCTCCCAATCCGCACATGATAGTAGTGATACTTTAGGTAATGATCCAGCTAAAGTGTGGTCCACCGCAGCTGTGGTTCTGCCAGCTGTGGTGGACTGCAGGAAACTAGAACCCATTTTGTGCTTTTATTGGTTACATGACTTTCACACTGATTTTTGTGTGCAAGGAGAAATTTCATTAAGTATTCTTCGGATCATACCATTCTCAGAGTGTCCAGACATACCCCGCCCTTCAAGCAAAAGCATGTAAAGTTTATATTCAAACTCTGCAGGGGTTGTAGTGATTAATAATATTCCAGTGCCTGTCTGGGCTTTCATGTGTAGAGCCTGATAATGTCCTTCTATATATGAAATCCACAACTGTGTGAGATTTTTCTGCTGCTGGTTTGCATACTCAATATGACTGGAGCTGCTGCATCCGGAAATCACTTGGATAGTTACTTTCTGATTTATATATCAGACCTATAACACAGATACAGGCTGAGATGGCCTACTTTTTCATGGAATTATTCAAGGCATTTCTCTAGTACTACTAAAAGATCATTCCTCACACTCTTGCACAAATCATGAAATGCTGTTATTGCAGGGTAAACAGAGTATCTGCAGACTGGCTCAGTGAAGGGAATAGATGTAATCTCAGGTGTTTGATGTTGGCCGAGTGTGACCCTACCTCAGCGGCAGCTTCTCTCCCTTTTGGGAGTCCCAGCTTTGGGTTGTCCTCTGATCCAATCGTTTTTCACTGGACTCTTCTTCTTATATGCTTTTTGCAGATCTAACAGCATGTAACAGTGAAACTTGCAGGCTTGTGAATTATTTAGCGGATGCATCTGTGAATCCTAAATAATTTTTGCTGGTCGTAATTTAATGTTTCTTCTGTCACTCTCCAGTGGAAGCCTAAAATTTGTTGGCAAGAGAAGCACTCCAGTTGACATGTTACCTTTTGAACCCGGCTAAGTATGTCACCCAGTTTGATAGAATCCACTCTGTCAAACTGTGCAAAATAAGGATTTACTGCCTATTAACTGTGATCCGGGGGTGTAGCTGGAATGCTTAAGATGCTGCAAACCCTTGCTAATATGAAAGCAGAATATTTGGCATATATCCTGAGCAATTTATAGCCCTGACGAAGAACATGAAAGGCTAGGCACAAATGAAAAGCTGACATGCAATTTCTAAAGATGGACAAAATAAATCAGTAACAATTTGAACAAATTTAATTTGCAAAATATCAGAAGCATTACATTCTGTGTTAATTGAAGTCATATTGATTCTTGAGGATGGCTCTTTATGGCAGCAAGAATGACAGTTGTTTAGCACCATACTTAGGGATGTGAGTGTATTCTGTGCGACTGTGATAGATCAGAGCAGCATGGTACACAAGCCTGCCTCTTCACTCAGTGTGACACAGTCAATGGCCTCTGACGAATGAAAATTTACTGATAGCACTCGTCTCCTCTCACTGTCCCTCTATAATGCACTGCTGGTATGCAGCAGCACATGTAGACGACAATGGGGGGAGGTCAGAAAATTCAGTCATTGGTGTTGAATAATGTTATTTGGATGTGAAAACCTCTGCAGTTCAATTTTATTACTTTTTAAAATATAAATTGTCACAAGAGGGTCATTACGTCCTTTAAAACGTAGTTTCAAAACTTCTTGCCTGAAATTGTTGTTGATTATTTTTTTAATTAAATACATGTAATTTAAACATGTAAAAATTTAACCCAGTAGTGATAAGAATCTACATATCTTGTTTTTACCCTCGTCTCCCTCCGGCTCTCGCATCACCAAAATGCTTATTATGTCGGTCATGCTTCACCTTGAATACGATTTCATTATCCCAAAGCACAATCACCAAAGTGAGAATTGCAAACAGTTAAACTCATATTGATTGCCTTGCTGGAGGGTACAGTGATTGCATTGCACCCATCCTCATTTTCTTTTTCATTTTAATTTTAATTTCTAATGTATTTCTCAGACGAGGAAAGTCTCCAACTGTGCAGGTAAACTGTGGCTGGTGTACGATAAGTTGAATTCGGCAATCTTAAAAACTGGTCTCATAGCAACCTCTTAGTGCCAGCCTTGTGGCTGATGGTGAAAGAGGCTCCAAGGCTCTGGGCGTATATACTGGAGAGGGGGAAATTAGCTTAATGGGGGAGCTGCAGAGAACTGTAAAGAGCCGTAGACAGTCTCTGGGGTGTTTCTCACTCAAATACTCTGTGCTGCAATTTTGGGGGGCTGTAGAAAGATGAGAAATGTTACCCGGCGGCTTCATGCATTACTGCTATTGTCATGGTAATGCTTCAGCAATGTGTCTGGCTGTAAATGTGTCATAACCAACCAGCGGCTGATTGAGGTTTCCATGCCATTTCAGAGTCAAAATAGATGATGAGCGTGCCCTCAATTCTGTCTTGACTGACATCTTTTCACCCTAATAGCTGCCTATTTATTTTTTTCACTATGTCGCAAGTGCACAGTTCGAAAAAAGATATTTCAACAGTGAAGGCAATATGTGGCCCTCTGCTGCTCTCCCCAAACATGGATGTAGGCTGGCAGGAAGGCCAACACAAAGAACATTGATGGGCCTACTTAATTGTCGAACTACACAGCTTACTGTGCTGTGTTTCCTTGTGTGTAGTTAAGAACACCAGGAGATATTTTCATAATGAAAATATCAATGCTCCAGTTAACCATACTCCTACATAGCTACTGTGCTAGGATGCTGTGTGGATGTCATTCACATATCAGTTTCCAAATGTGCTTGAAAAGTAATTTTCACTATTATACATTACAATTTATAATAATACTTTAAGGTGCAATGTGTAATATGTAGCCACATGTTAAAAACTAATGGGGGGCATCTCCTCCCATCCTGATTGTGTACAGTTAAACCAACCTGGTCTCATAGAAATCTGTGAAATAGCCATGGATTTCGCTTAACTCAAAATCCGTGGAATAGCTACGGAATCGCTCAAATTTCCGTGAAACTGACACGGATTTCGCTACAATGCAAGTTAATGACAGTCATATCCCGTGGCTATTGGTTTGTTCCAAGTCATGTGACTTTCAAGGTCCCAGCAGTCAGAACAAAAAACATGGCGGACAGTTCTCTCATTTTTAGTGAATATTTTGACTTAGTTTCTGCATAAAAATGGATTTTGATCACATTTCTAGCGAGAAATATATGTTTTATTTTCTAAATCTTCACTCAGTGAATGTACATAATCACTTTGTGGTGAAGATCTCGCCAGAAAAATATGATTGTCATTAACTTGCATTGTAGCGAAATCCGTGTCAGTTTCACGGAAATTTGAGCGATTCCGTGGCTATTCCACGGATTTTGAGTTAAGCGAAATCCGTGGCTATTTCACGGATTTCTGTGAGACCATGTTGGTTAAACACACGTAATAAACCTTGGGCGGTCCTCAAAACTGTATAGCAACATTTCCGAACTTCAAATGAATTTTTTTTTCAGTCAGTCTATTACTGGGTCAATACAATCTAATAGTCATCAGTTTGGTTTATATACATAAATAAAAAAGCTAACGACTAACTAAGTGCCAACCTACATTTTTTGCAGGGGGCGATTCCACTTGCTGCAAAAATATGACTGATTGTGTAAAGATCTATGATACTAAATACTAAAGATATGTTTCACTAAACAGCCAACATCAGATGCTAATTACTAGACTAAAAGAAATGCAAGTTTGGCAACAAACCTATTTTCTTCATTCACACAGTGAGTTTTCTGCAGTGGTGGAAAGCCATGCCAATGTTTACTTGTTTCTTTTCTTTGCTGCTAAACATGTTTTGTTGCCGAGAATGAGTGGAAGAGCTTCAGCCATCATTATGTGTTGCTAACAGAGTGCCTTCAACATGATTAACAAGCCCTCGGGGCAGCTCTATTTCTTCGTCCTCTCATCTTGGACTGA
The DNA here is from genome assembly GCF_030273125.1 of Centropristis striata. Lineage (NCBI taxonomy): Eukaryota > Metazoa > Chordata > Actinopteri > Perciformes > Serranidae > Centropristis > Centropristis striata. The sequence continues at coordinate 35,380,386 of NC_081518.1, forward strand.
GTGCAGACTGGAAGCTATAGTGACACACTAGCACCTCCTGAGGTACAAGTGGTATTACAAGACAGGATGTGCCTAAACTAGCTGGTTAGCATGCTAATTTCAGTTGATATCTCTACCACACAATACATAGACATCTTTGACTTATTGTCAAAACTGTAACTTCTTCACATTTTGTTGATAATGTTTTTTAAACGTTAAAAAAATTCTGGCGATGTCTTACACATTGTACCTTTAAAACACCTCTTGAATTACACAGTTTTGTAAAATTGTGAGAGCTCATTACTTGTTGCTATGACTGTCTGAGATTTAAAAAAGAATGTGTTCACTGTGCTTGTATTAATTATATATTGATCTCTGGCTTGTGTTTTAATATTGTGGTTGGCTTGCTCCCCCGAATCTTTAGTATATCAATAACCTGTTTGTCTCGTAATTGCATATTGATTGAGCAAACTCAATAAGGCTGTTAGTGTAACTTTTTTTAAATTTTGTTAAATTCCCTTTCAGACAGAACAAATCCCTGCAGCCTGATCTTCATTTTCTCTTTTAGAGGTGTACGAAAACATTTATTCGTCATTCAGGTGCATAATAACTATCATTAGCATACGTTTGGAATTCGTCAAGCACCGGGAGACACCGGCAGTTTAGCGTTTACACATGAAAACAATGCCCGAGTTGTGGGGAAATGCTGCTGCTGAAAGAGTCTGCTGTGAGATTTCACATGCCACTAAACATGAACATCCAGCATTCTTGAGTACCTCTCTAACACCTTCCCAGACAAATTAGACACAGCTCAGTAGCACTCAATGGGCTCCACCCCTGGGAAATTATCACAAGACAATGGGCTTCTCATCTTCATTTTATGTTCTGAGGGGGAAATGGATAGAGTAAGCTAAAAAAAAAAGAGTTTTGAGACTTCCCTTTAAAAAACAGGAGAGACTGGCAGAATTCAACAGTCACAGGGCGGTGAATGATAAGTAATTTCCTTGCGGGTTTGTCATTGCACAGGAGTGGATGCCCTAGACTCCATAGAAGTGGTGTTTTCTGAGGGATGATTACATCCTGAAGATGATGGATGTGTGCAGGATAATGCAGGAGACAGGAGGATGTCCAGGCTGCTCAATGGCTGATGACTTGCCACTGGCAGCCATAACCACAGCCTCATTACACACATAGCACGAGCTAAACTCTTTATCCTGTGGCATGAACAGTAGACAGGTGATCTCAATAGTCTTGCTCAATTAAGCAGCAGAATTCACACCTCTGTCCTTTTAGGCGGGAGTCTGTTAAAGACTTCCTAAGTATAGAAGAAGTGCTTAGAATCTATTGTGAAGGCTGCAGCCAACCCCACGCTCTGAGGTGCACAGGCAGAGAAGAACAAATCCCTCCCCTCGGGAAATGTCAAAATGATGTAATGATATTCAACACATCCAAAAGTGAGACTCGTCTTACTTTAGGGGATATTTTTCCTGCAGCTCATCCTTGGTGTGAGCTTACAAAGGTCTTATTTGCATATGATTTTGGAATGGAGCGAGGCAGGCAGCATCGAACCCTTTTATCCAGACGCACTGACCTGTTTCAAGCTGTTGACCCAAACAATCCAGAGCACATTTCCTAAGCTACTATGGTTCACTGAGAGGATGAAAGAGACAGTTTGAGTACTAAGTCAGAGACAGCTTGTAAAAACAAAAATGTAAAATGTTGCTGGTGAACAGGGAGAAATGGAATATACATATATGGGTTTTATTGTGGTAAAATAGTGCTTATTAGCTGATTAATACAATCAATTACCACAACAATAATATATTCTCCTGTTTCCTTGTTTTATATAACTGTATAACTTGTTTTCTGTATGGAATAGAACACAATAACAAACGTTTGAGGACATGACTAAGGGCTTCTGGAAACTGGGATGTGCATTTCTCAGTACATTCTGACATTTAAGATAAAGAGTCTTCAGCCATAGCGGCTCTGTGTGGCTGTACTTTAACAAAGTGGTGCTTTGAGCTAAATGCTGACACAAGCATGCCTACATGCTCCAGTGACAATATTACCTTGCTGTTGTTTAGCTGATGCACTGTTCACCATGTTGATCATGTAGTACTGTATGCTAACATCTTCCAATTAGCATAGAAACACTGAGGCTGATGGTAATGTCATTGGTTCTGCAGGTATTTGGGCATAGACCAAAGTATTAGGAACCTACAATTTTGACATTATGGTGACATACTTAAAGTAGTTGAGAGATCACCAAATCTGCAGTTCATTTTAAGGCCAGCATAAATGTTTCTAGAAAATGTCAAAGCAATCCATCATGTAGTTGTTGAGATGTCAGACTGGAACAAAATGTTGAACGACTGTAAATGTGTTTCAATTGAATTGGGAAGGGAATTTTAAACTCAATCAAAAAAGAAAGATGAATCATGGGGCGTTTCCAACAACTGGTTTGGAGTATTGAATAATTAAGCTATAGCATAGTTGTGGCAGAAGTTGGTGCTGTAATCTACCAGTAAACAGAGTGGAAGAAGTAGAGTTACAAAGCATTTTGAAGATTTGCATGAGAAAAGCTTGATGGAAATACCAAAATTTGAAATAACTTTTGAAAATGCAACCTCTTTTTTGTTGTCGTTTCTTCTCTCTTGCGTAATCTTTACTTCTTCTACTGGTTATTGATGGATGAGCCTACAGCAATATATTACACTGCCATCTTCTGACCAAAGTATGTTTATGCGGCTTTGCTTATTCACTCTAAACCAGTTGATGGATACGTCCCTAATACGAATTTTCTTTTATGCAGCATTTCGCATCAAAATTCGCTTAAACTTGAATGGAAACATGGCTCCTGTTCTTCAATATTAGCTAGTAATGGCCATGTTTTATGCTGTCTGGAGACAACGACAAATTAATATGTTGTCCAGGATGGTGCCAACAGCAGATAGAGCTGATCAGTCATATAAATCACCTAAAAAAAATTTAAAAAAACTTTGGGGAAATTAATCAAAAATTTCTAATGTGATAACCTATTCCAAAATGTGCACAAAAATACATAAAGGGACCATACCATAGACTGAGCCATATGCGTTGATAAATACAAAGTCTGCACAGCTTGCTTAGTTATGAGGGGCATCCATACTTCTTGGTGTACTCATGGAGTTAAACTCATCCTTACTGGCATGCTTCTGGATCTGTTTCTCTCTCGGGGGTCTTACTGTTAAATGTAGACTCTGACATGCTGTATACAGTATGTATGACATTCAGCATGCACACTCACCTCTCCAGTGACCACCACTGATTAAATCAGTGAGTCTGTTAACCTGATGGCAGAGCACACACCAGACAAACATATATTTCCCACTGAAAGACCCAGATGTGTTTTCTCTGGGAAACAGCCACCTTGGCAATAACCGGCAGTAGTTTATTAGATGTATCTTTATGTGCTGTGAAAGCTGGGAGAGCTCCAGGTAGTTGTCTTACCCTTTTCTCTCAGACTATTGTCTCGGAGCAGCTGTAATTCTAGGCCTGTTAGGCTGATAGAAGCTGTCTGAAAAGCTCATTTTTTCCACATAACTCAATGCAATGTGGAAGGAGAGTACAATTTCATCTGTGTATTTGGTGTGAAGGGTGAAGATCACCAGTAGAATGTTGCTCTTGTATATTACATTACATTCTTGTGGGTTTTTTAAGCCCTTGACCCCTGATGTACTGACATTATAATATGCATATCTACTTTGTTTCATGGCACATATTGTGTGAACAATTGAAACCCAAGAAGCAATTCTTAGGCCCATAACATGGAATTCTTTCAGACTGTGGAATTTCTTTCTGTGGAATTCAGCATGACTGTGACGTATTTGCTATCTTTGGAAACTTGGAACCTTGACAAGAATTTAAAATGAGTTTCGGCAGATTTGAACAAAGCTCGCCGATGCATCAGGGCTTTGAGTGCGACTGGAAAGATTAAGCAATAAAAAGTTAAACATTTTATTTAATTGAATTGAATAAGTGCTGAAAAGAAAAAATAAATCCTTTCCTGAATTCCTGAAGGATAGATGTCCAGAATAGATTTGATTAGATGATTTTCACTACTCCTCTCCTCAGTTCAAAAATACCAGACTGTTCTCATTCACAGTACCTATGAAAAGTAATGCACTATAATTCATAAATAACTCCAATAATCCTGAACCAGGAGGCTCCCTGTAGGGAGGAGGTAGATGGAAAAGGTATATTGACAGTAAGGGGGTTTCTCAGCAGTTTCAAGAACACGAGTACTCGTCATCCAATTGCTGAAAACACAGAAATCTCCAAAATGACCAAAGTTTTTTTTATTTTTTATTTTTTAACCCAAATCACAGCATGGACTCTTCTATATTGTTCCAAGGCCTTTGCTTGTTGATGTAATATACTGGAGGGTTTTTTGACCATTTTTATCCATTCTCGAAATGAAAAATGAAGAAGTTTTAATTAATTAATTAATCAATTAATTAATTAAGTCATGTTTATTAGATGTTTTTGACTAGAACGACTTTACACACAGTGCTACATCTCAAATAAATCAGTTTCACAGCTTTCAGATGCTGTTCACCACTTCTATGTTTCATTTATTTTTGTCCTGCCACCTCCCCTTCAACAGCTACTGCCAACAACCCCAAATTCTCAAACAAAATGACTTTGAACACTGACTGGTTAAATCCCTATTGCACAACTGGACCCAACTGCTCACATCCAGCATGTGTACATGGCTGCACAGCACTCTCGGATTAGGGCTTTAATCAGATTCAGTTGGGCGGTAATAGGCTGATGGCAAGACAATTGAGTTTGCGACCAGAAGTTCACCAAACCAATACTCATTGGTAAAGTGAATGAGTAATTCTTTCTGAAAAATCAAGGTCAAAACTGTTGTTTTAGTGTGTGGACTTATTCTTGAATGAAGAAAACTTCTACAATATATTAGTCTTGTATATCCAGCCAACCATTGATTATCATTCTGCTATAGGGGAAAAAACCTGTTCACATTTGACTAATCTTTTTTTTTCTTCTTTCAGAGGCTGTAGCAAGCTATAGAGAAGATGCTGATTTCATATCAAACTAGAATATCTGAGGAAACTATTCGTACCAACCATGTAATGTCGGGAAGTTAGTGCAAAAATCCAACACTGTGCCTTTGGATTTTCCCCTTCAGAAGCTTTTGCGAGTTCAAGATATTTGTACGAAAATGGGCTCTATAGGTAGTCTCCTCTTTACATACTGTACATGCCTGCTTTATGATAATTAAATGCAGTTTAAGGCAAAAAAAAAAAAAAACACCTAGTTTTTCTTATGCATACTTCTGTATCTATATTATAGTATATTTCTGCATACTGGGCTTATAAATTGGGTATGACTGAAAAGCTGAAACTCTTCAATGAGGAGTCCAATTTGTGAAGATGTTAGTTCCCATAGGAACCATTTCATTGCAGTGAGAACATTTCTTGAAACTTGACCTCACAGTATGAAATGGATAATCACAGCCTCATGAAACTTTACAACCACAAACTAGAGACCTACAGCATTCAGAGGGTGCACATCTTCCTTAGGTATATTGACAATAAGGGGGCTTCCAAGCAGTTTACACAACAGAAAAGCTAGTTATCCAATCGCTGAAAATACAAACATATCGTTTTTGAATGGATGGATTTTCTTTTCAAATAAAAAGAAATGCCCTATTCACTTATGGGACATAATTGAGCATGGAAATGGACTTTAGAAAGCCAAATATTAATGTTGTGAACCCTAATACACCTTAATAGGTTTACCTAATTGATTAAGTATGTAATTTCTATTAGAGAATTATGACCAAAACAACTTGACACACAGTGCCGAGCTGCATCTTAACTTCAGATCTCCAGCTTTATGGTATGATGTCCACCACTTCTATGTGGCTTTATTGTTGACCTGCTATCTCCCCCTAAAAATTCCACTGCCTACAACACCCAATTCTCAATTAAAGGGGGAAAATGAATAAGGGATTAACCACATCCAACTTGGGCCATGCAAAACCTGCTAAAGATGCAGCGGTGGAGGAGAGACAACACTATGGGCAGGCTTATACCCACAGTGAGTCAGACTAAGAATATATTAAAGCTTTTGGATAGAAATTAAAAATATCCCAGAAATTTGTAACCTTTAGCAGTTGCTGTAATATAACTTGCAGTGATATGTAAGAGATGAGATTATCCAACTCTGAAGGACCCTCTGGGATAAAAGCAGGAAACCATTTAACTCAGCAGTGCTAAGGGTGCAAAAAACTTATTTTCATTTGTTCAGACTAGCTTTAGCATGACAGATATAGAGTTCTAAATGAAGCAGTGCACAACTTTTCTATTACCCTCAGGATACAATTCATGTGACAGATCCTCCCCTGAGAGAACAGTCTGGAGAAAGTTCTGCGAACAACAGAGAGAGAGAGAGAGAGAGAGAGAGAGAGAGAGAGAGAGAGAGAGAGAGAGAGAGAGAGAGAACTAGGTTTTCTGTACTAAGGATATCCATATTCACAAAGTAATCCACTTTGCTCCAAGGTCATGACCTTTTCCGTTTCTTTCATGACTTGAATTAAAACTGGCAGATGATGGACATATTTTAGAGAATAAGAGGGAAAGGTTCCATGTGAACGGCTCATCTCATCTTTTGTTCTTCCACAGTTAAGTTGTAAATTATTCACACATTTTCACACACAAAAGAGACAAAGTGCCGCTACTGCAATTAGTGCTGCACACAGACATGTGACCAGACAGCAACCTATAGTACAGGACTGGAGCAAAACAATGACCAGTGCATACATTCAGCGTTACATCAAACAGCCTATTCTTCCCATGCAGAGCTCCATTTTTATCATTCCCTGGGATGGATGCAAGCCATGTCCCATCTGAGTGAGCATAATTAACCCCCGTGATAAAACCGAGCCCAGAGGGAGCTGTCCACTCACAATATATTTAATTGAAGCAAATGATATAAAAGGATAAATTGTGAGTTATATTGCACTGCCTTGACCAAAGGGTTCAACTATAAAGTATTATACAAGGCACAGTCATTTTCTTTGGAGCGTTCATTAAATAAAATGGTTCCCGGCACTGACAACCAGGCGAGGATTCAGTGCTCACTCATCCAATCCTACTCCGGCTCGTTTCCGAACAATAATGTGTGTGGATATGCACTCATATGTCTGAGCGTAAGTTTTTCTGTGTCTGTGTACAGTATTCTTTCATACTAATAAGCCACTTCTGACTGCCTCACCTGTCTGCCCTGGTCTGTTTAGACCTCTGACAAAGTATCACAGAGGTCAGGGCTTTTCCAGACAGGCTGCTGGCTCACACACACACACACACACACACACACACACACACACACACACACACACACACGCACACAAAAAGAGGAAGCTGAAGTTGATTGACGTACACAGACGCACATTCACCAAACAAAGGCATGCAACACACCCAGGCACTCAACCATATTTATACCAAAAAGATGCTATCACGATGCAATGGAAGAGGTTTTAACCGTCACTGGCCACAACATTAGGTACACGTGTTCAACTGCTCTTTTATGCAAATATCTAATCAGCCAACCACATGTCAACAACTAAATGCATTTAGGCATGTAGACATGGTGAAGACGAGCTGCTGAATTTCAAAGCGAGCATCAGAATGAAGAAGAAAGGTGATTTAAGTGAACGTGGCATGCTTGTTGGTGCCAGACGGGCTGGTCAGAGAATTTCACAAACTGCTGATCTACTGGGATTTTCACGGACAACCATCTCTAGGGTTTACAGAGATTGGTCTGAAAAGGAGAAAATATCCAGCAAGCAGCAGTTCTCTGGGCCAAAATGCTTTGTTGATGCCAGAGGTCAGAGGAGAATAACCAGACTGGTTTGATATGATAGAAAGGCAATAACTCAAATAACCACTCATTACAACCAAGGTATGCAGAAGATCAACTCTGAATTCACAACACCTCCAACCTCCAAGCAGATGGGCTACAGCAGCAGAAGACAACACTTCACTATATTAGGTACACAATAATAAACCTAATAAAGTGGCCGTTCTATCTCCTTATCTCAAACAAACATTTTCTTTCTCCAGCATTTTAACACCAGGTAAATTTGTTTTTCAGCAATCATAGCACCAAAACAAAGCAGTGCAGTGCTGATAAAACTACTTATAAATAAACAAGAGAATTTTATATAAATCGATGGCTGCACGGTGGTGTAGATGTCAGCACTGTTGCCTCACAGCAAGAGGGTTGCAAGTTTGAATCTGGCTGCAGCTCTGCTGTTTGAAGTTTGCATGTTCTCCCCGTGTCAGCGTAGGTTTTCTCATGGTTCTCCGGCTTCCTCCCACAGTCCAAAGACATACAGCTTAGGTTTAATTGGTGACTCATAATAGCCCGTAGAAGTGAATGAGAGCGTGAATGGTTGTCTGTCTCTATTTTTTCAGCCCTGTGATAGTCTGGCGACCTGTCCAGGGTGTGCCCCGCCTCTAGCCCAGTATCAGCTGGGATCGTCTCCAGCCCCCCATGACTGGATACGTGGTTCAGGATAATGAATTAATACATTTATATGAATCAATACAGAGAAACATTTGGGCATTTGACCTACATTGCAGAATAAATATCATCTTCTTAGAATGCAGATTTCAAATATACTGTAGGAATTTTAACCATTTCACAACAACACAGATTTTTTCAGAAAAATTGTGACTTGAGATCACCCTGCAGCTGTGATACGATCAAGATACTAAAGTAGCTGAAGTTAACTACACAATATAATAATAGGACCCCAAATTTGATGCTAATGTTAGCAGCTGCGGCAAGCCCCTGTTCCTTAACATTATCAGCTACATGTCATCTTCATGGTATCCCTGCTGCTGGGTGATTTCAAGCCATATTGTAGCTCCCCTGTCTGGATAGGTTTTTATTGTGGATTTAGTGCGCATAATTGCCATGCCGGCACACATTTTCAATTCAAACTTTCGAGAAACAGCTTTAAGTCAAGGACATGGTCTTCTGTAAAGTCTAGAGTAGACAGTGGTTATATGTGGATGGTTGGACTTATTCAGTTAAAATTCTATGGATAATCTGAAGATCACAATGGTGACAGGAAAGCTGCTGTGCACCACGTAACTTAGTCTGAAAGAGAATGAAACCTTTTCAGATGTTTTAAAATAAGCCGTTATCAGCTCACTCATTCATAGAACAGAACGTGGACAGAAAATGTATGAGTTAATATAGTAACAAATTAAATTTGTGAATGAGAAAGGCAGTGAGTCTGAGAAACCAGAGCATTTATGAATGAAGACTGACAGCACATAAAGATTCATTAGTAGAAGTGCAAAAGAGGAAATGTGAAGGAAAAAAATATTCACAAAAGTTTTAATAAAAGAATATTATCTGACTCATTTAAATTCACAGTTGGAGTTCATTAGAACATGGAATTCAGCTCATGCAGTTATCAAGAATGACACACAAAGAAAGAGTGAGCAGGTAAAGGGGCAATGGTGTGTTAAAGGCCACTTCAACACGTGACTCCAATCTTTCACCAGTGACCTTTTGATGACAGTAAAGCCTGTCTACATTTGGAGCTTCCCTCCAGCCTAGAAAAGAGCTACTGTAATCTGCACACGGTACCCACTGCTGATATTCAATAAAATTGTCATTTTGGGGCAAAACAGCAGGTTAATTTAAATGCAACCATGCTACTAGGGCAACTAAATATAGTTTCCATTAACAACTAATTTAAATATTGTATTTTTACATGCTAGAGCCATCATGAGGCTGACATGTTTGGTTTCCATTTGCTATCAGTTTGTCCAGTACTTAATCAACCATACTTTGTGTTGGTTGTGCTAATTAGCAAATGTTAGTTTACTACTGTAATATCACAAAGTAAAATATTGAACATGGTAAAGTATATATCTGCTAAACATCAGCATGCTTACATTAGCATCAGCATAAAATTTGGAATTTAGCCCAAAGCACCACTGTGCCGACAGCCATCTACACTTTTAATCTTGTTAATTCATTTGTTAAGCATTTTTCCCTATAAAAGAATAATGACAAACACCCACCAGAATGAAGTGACTAAAATGAAATTAGTTTTTCCCCCTTTGACGGTAAAAAAATATCTTCAAAGGAATTAGATAGGAATGTATTATAAAATAAAGGAAAGTGAGAACATTGAGCAGCAAATGTTTAGACCCCTGACCTCTGACCTCTGTATAAATAGTGTGAAAATAACAGAATGCTCAGTCCACAGAGAAATGTAGACAGGATGTAATCAGAAACTGTGCCTGCAAGCTGGCAGGACCTCTGTAAGATTGTGATGTCACAACTATACTAAACTATATACTATAAGTGTGACTACAGTGCTGTTATAGTAATTCCCTGGCTGCAATGAAGGTGCAGAGATAATGTCTGTTGCCATCTTTGTTTGAAGAATAGTTCGTGAGCCAGACTTATGCTACATCATCAGTGCTAGCTAGCTAGCTAGCTAGGTTAGCAAGGGGCAATCAATATTCCAAATGAACAGCTGACTCCTTTGAGTGTCTTTTCGTCCAACCAAAAACAAAACATTGTAAGTGAGGAATTTAGGGCTACGTTTACACAAGGACGGTCTGAACAGAAGACGCAAAAGTGGCGTCGCGTCTTCACTTTTTATTCCTCGTTTAGACGAGCATTTTCGGGAGGAAATCTGCGTGCATACGGTGACGCAAAAGTGTGTGAAATTCGATTGTATGCATGCCAGGCGGCATCACTTAAAGCGATAACAGCATCTTTGGGCATGCAGAAGTTTTCACGCCACACATTTTCATCAGCTACTCCATCCACAAAGTTATCCACCATCCACTAGATCTCCCAGGTCTCTTTCACAGCCGTCTGGCTCGCCTCCGACGAATTGCTGCATCCAAAATGTGATAGAGGTAATTACAGATCCTTCTCTGTTCACTAATACTATCTGTACATATCCTGTACATTTGGTGGAAAGACTCCTGTAAGTTTATTAGAGCTGCCAGAGCAGCTTGAAGGTCCGACGCATGGAAATAATCCCACGTTTGTTTATTTTCCTGTACTGGAGCATGTATGTGACGTAAACACATATGTGACGTGAGCAGATCTGAGCAGAGTATTGCGTCTTGGCAGTGTAGACGGACACGCTACGGCGGAGCGTATTTAACTTTTCCACTTTGGAAGGTGGTTTCAGATTTTTGTGTTTTTAAGCCCCAAAAACGTCTTCACCGTCTAAACGAAAGGCACTTCCGATAAAATATTTTGTCGTTTTTACCCGCAAGCGTCCTCGTGTAAACGGGGCCTTAGTTACAAATAACTTTAATAAAGTGAAAACACTGTGAAAGGGTCAAAGTTCTAAGATTAAAGCACAGTGCATTGTAGTAGTGACCTGCCAATCATATGGTAGACATACCCTGTTTTATTGTCTATTTTACTCTGAATGGGGCCATAATTTATTAAATAAACATCATGCTATATTGAAGAAAACTTGTAGAACTGAGACCATGAACAAATTATTGAACTGTTTACTGATGTTATAAATCAAGTCAAAAGTAAGGTCATTTTCCTCTTGACTTTCAAACAAATTGAATTCTTTCCGCTATCAGTGGATTTGCCCCCCGCTGGACATTAGAAACAATGCAGGTTTACGGCACTTCAGCATTGCCTTTTAGACAGAATGTGAACATGGATATATTCAGACAAAATAATGATTTTTTTTTGGACATTAAATCATGGACACATGTTCTAGTTGAAAATACAAGTATGTACGTAAAAATTAACATTTGTCCCCTTTACACAACCAGTAAACTGTAAAAATTTGAATCAGCTGATTTTCTGTTGATTGAATAATGGATTTATTTTCTAATCGTTACATCCATGAATCCTATAGAGTTACAGACGTCATCTGTCATCATGTTACCAGTTCCTCCTCAGATAATAACTCCTTGAGTGACACATGATCAGCAGAGTTAGCATCATTGTGTGTGTCTATGCATGTGTCTGTGCATGAGATCATAAGTCTGTATGATGAAAAGTGCACACTCAGGAAAAGCCATTATGTTTACTAATGGTAAAATGATGTCATAGAGGCTTTTTGAGCCACTTAGCTCTGCAACCAGATCAATAGTGAAGCTTTGGGATTATTTACACTGCCCGCATCTCAATTTAGGAGGTACGTCGTGTTCATCACTCACAGATATATGTATGTTTCTGTTGCAGGCAGCTGAATAGAGCAGTTGTTTGGGTCAAACAACCATTTTGATGAACCTGATTAGGTAAAGTGGGTGTCTATTAGAGTATTGATTTTTGAGTCCTTTTGCTTGAGATCATCAGCTAAGTGGGGTGACACATAGAACTGAACATAGACCGGAATCTTCTGGGAATGTATTGACCATTGGGGTGAATGAGAAGTGCGTGTTCACATTTAGAGCACAGTTCTATCAGGTCTATCTGAGGTCAGTATGGATTATTTACACTGATCACATTTCCTTGAAAGAATTCAAGGGAAGCAGCATACATGCATGGTTGCACTGTGAAAGAAACCAGAATTGAGGTTAGCTGAGGTGAAACTGATGAAGCTGAATGCAGGTCATATGAGTGCATAATGGTGAAGTCATGCGCTATTTTGTTATCGATTTCTTTCTGTTTACAGGCAGGGTTACATATAAGACAGAGGAGAGATGTGATTAACATTGTGCCAAAACAACAGAGTTATAAAAATCCAATGTTTGGTAGATATTTGATTCACCAGCTATCTAAAAATACCTGCACTGAAAAACAATCTGACTGGGATCAAGCTCTCCAGTGTGTGTTTACCACTCCTTCCTTTTCAATAGTCCTTCTGTTTCAATCTGACATCCCATTGTTTATTCCAGCATCTCTATCCCTGCCCGCAGAGGCCAAGCAGCGAGAAGTGATGGTAAGATCTTGTAACATTGCATCTTTGATTCCTGAACCTCTGCCACAGTCCTGCCAAAGCCCCCGCTGTGCTGTGCTCCTGTGTCTCCCCACCTTTCCCGCCCCGTCACAGATGAGAGAGGAATACAAATGTATGCGGCCCCTGAAGCCCAGCTCCCCCAACCCCTCCTCTTCCTCCGCCTCCTTCCACTGCTGTATCCCTTCTACAACATCCACACCACCCTCCCTCCATCCCTGACTGCTCTCCTCCAAGGACAGCCAAAGACATTCTCCTGAGTGAGATAAGAATGATTTCAGCTGACATAACACGGCAGAGCTCGGACGGCCGTCTGTTGCAGCTGCCTGCGGGTGTTGCTGTTGGAGCCACACTGAGATTGAGACTTTGAATGCATATGTTTGACTTGCCGTCGCACCACCACTGATGTGGTGCACTGGAAACTATCTATATTTGTCTTTCTTCATCTGTTTGAGGTACAGGGCTTTTCAAGGAATGAGGCACTTGTCATGTTGCAGATAGACTTACATGTGACCCAGGTTAAAAAGCCAAGGCCTGCAGCATGGATGATGAATGAATTGGATTTTTTTTGCTTTTTACCCTTCACATATTAATGTTTAGTCTTTCACATGGTTGATCACTTCAGTGCTTTCTCATTTAAGGCTGTGTGAATTGTGAGCATAGTCTCTGTGACTTCAACCATATGTATATATGGCTTCAAGCTAATCTATAAAAGGGGCACAGAGATGGAGCGTGGGTGAGCTGAGCTGGGCTGAATGCAGCATCAAGCCACCTGTAAGGGCACCCTGCTGTCACTCGAAGTTGCCATGTCCTTGATTATAACTTAAATGAGTGTGATATAATATATATATATATTATATCACATATATATATATATATATATTATATCACACTCATTTAAGTTATAATCAAGGACATGGCAACTTCGAACTGACAGCATATACATATATATATATATTAACCTTCCTCACAGTTGTCATGAAGAGGGAAACACCCAATAAAGACTGAAACCTTCTTTGTACCAGGCTGTTAACATGCGTATTTTCTGCTGTAAAGTTAGACATTTTAATATGGGAGTCTATGAAGATTGACTGGCTTTTGGAGTCTGCCTCAAGTGGCCATTTGAGGAACTACAGAGTTTGGCTTCATTTTTTAGCCCAGGAGGTTGATGCTTGATTCTCGTGAACAAGCTGGTATGATGTATTTGTATATTCATTTGATTTGCACAATGGTCTGCAGAATTCCCGTTTTAAACATGTGATTATTGCTGTTTTAAATGCAAGGTTAACACTGTGACAATGTAATAGTACTACTTGGTTAGGTTTAGGCAATAAAATTACTTTGTTAAAACAGGACTAAGATCAGAGTTTGGGTTGAAAAACTTCCGTACACAACTACTAGAAGCACTGCAAAGAACATGACATATCTACATAAGAAAGTTTATTTAAAGGTTGAATTACAATAACAACATTGAATTTTGTTTTGCTTAACAGGAGACACTAACAACAATCTGTTTGTTTGACCGTTGTCTGTTTGTTTGTTTGATCAGCCACCCCTCTTGCCCAACCTAAACGGACCTTCTCGCTCATTATAATACGTTACCTCACTCCCTCATTTACTCTATTCATAATTACTACGGCTGCTACAGGTTGCCCACCAAACAACAAACATCAATAATGGTCCTAATAAGCTGCACCTCCTGGCCCACAATTACGTGGGTTACCTACAAATTAGAGTGCATCACTTTTCGAAGGTATAACTACTAACAGTGCATGAGAAACAGCCTGATCACTAGATGCTTATTGTTCGCAGAAGGTCTCTATGCTGCTGTTTTTTGTTGTTGTTTTTTTCACATTGAAATCCATTAAAATAATATTTATCATGTGCATGCTGCCAAAGATATTAATAAATATTTTATGCCTGCTGCCAAAACATTTCAAGGAGACAACAATAGAAATAAATCACATATTCTCTGCATTCAAGGCACTAAATCCAACTCCCCTCTAACTAATCAATTAATCAGCATTTTTGTGTGAGCAGAACAAAAGAGACTTTTAAAAGCTGTGCCTCTGAGAGGCAGAAACATGGTTAAAGATGCCGCAGGTGACATGTGAGCTGCAAGACCATGAATTTGTATTTGTGCTTGCATGTTCTTGACAGGGGATGTATGGGTTTTATGACCATCATCTATGAAGTTATTTGGCTCCAGAAGGACAAAGCAGAAAGAGGTGATTAAAAAGCAGAATGGAATGTCACACCTAATAGATACAGAGGCGGTCAGAGGAAATAGAAAAGGAGAGGAAGAGAGGAGGAAGGGACAGCAGACAGAGGCGGCAAAATGCAGAGAAAAAAGATCTATTTAAGTTTATGTGTGTGGGTGCACATGTGTCTGACCATGCGTGTGCACGAGTATACTGTGTGTGTGTGTGTGTGTGTGTGTGTGTGTGTGCGTGCGTGCGTGCGTGCGTGTGTGTGTGTGTGTGTGTGTGTGTGTGTGTGTGTCCACATGAAGAGCTTGCAGAGAAATTGGAGAGTGTAACTGAAGGTTTTCTTGGCTCCCAATTTTGGGGTGTAATTACCCAGACAGAGAATGAGACTTAAGTGGACTGGACAGCGCCTCCTTGAGTCACCTTTACTTAGATACAGCCCCCTTCCTCTGTATTGTACTATACCAGGAGGACAATATTTGCTGATATTTATAGCACAGTGAGTTACCAGAATGTCCTTTAAAACATGTAAAATGTAAATTAAATGTAAAATTTAATCCAACTAGTTTAATTCACCCGCAACTAAAAAATGTTTAGGGTTTGAAAAAACAAAGTCTTCTATCAGATATGAAGTCCTTGACTGTTCAGAGTAACCTTGCACAGCATCTCAAGCATCCTTTTCTTTCATTTAATGAACTTTATTTTTTTTACTTGTGCAGTGACTCACTTTAGCTTTCATCAAAGTTGACTGCTTTCCCGTTGCCTTCTGGCCTAGTAAAGATTGTTTTTACAACACCTGTTCTGCCTCCCCAGCCTGCTTCTGGGCACCAGATCTGTGATCCAATGTTACAAATATTGTCTGGGTGACCGGTTGCCAAGGAAGCACAGCAACTAGAAGCTGCCCAGTCCTCCCACTCTCTTCCATATTGGGATGCTGAGTTATTCACTGAAGCAGTTCCAGGTTACAGGATCCAGGAACCCCAACATTGGATCTATAGTGTACACTTTCCTTAAGAGTACACTTTTTGGCAGTTGTAGATGTTTCTTGGTTGTGCATGTTGGTGCCATGGGAGTGAGAGTGGAAATCCAGCCAACTTCCTATTCCCTGCATCAAACCTCTCCAACATTTACAGGATGTACAACCATCACTTGTCCTGGGCAAGAAAAGAAAGCACAATTGGCATCCTGTCTTTTCAGTGGCAAATGTACTGTACAGGCGCACCACTGGCACCATCTGTGATATTGTTGAAGTATGCGTCAAGGCAACATCCGTGGTACACAATTCTATTAAGAAAACCGCCAGCCAGTTGGAAAGGCAGATGGACAGCTCTTTCAAAAGCCTGAACTCCAAAATAAATAATTAAATGAAAGTTTTCTTCAACATTGTAGAAGTTGTTGCAGGATGTAGAACTCATCCTCCAAAAAGTGACTTGTCTCTGTTGGTTATCAAGGCCTTTTTGTGGACTCAGTAATACTTATAATTGTGGTACAATTGTTTTATAGATTTCAACAAATTCATCAGAGGTCTGAGGAAGAATCATACGCTCGAAAGTCACTGATAATAAAAATCCTCCATATGGGAGATTTTTTCTTCTTCTTGTTTTCCTATTTTTCATTATTTCTTGGTTCCAGCACCCCTCCCATTGGATAAGAAATGTGGATGTGTTTTCTATATTTTTTTAAGTTACTGACCTAAACCAAAGGTGTAAGGTGAAAGTAGAGTTGACATAAAGGTGTAGTGGCGTTCAAGAATATTTTGAATATGTGTTGTACTTTTCTTTCCGACTGCAGTAGTTATAGTAAGTGCGTAGATTTTAGTTTATAGATTCCATTTTAAGAAAGTGACTTAGCAGCCACTTTAACAGGTATGCAAGACTATGGCACATTCACAAATCCAGGTTATGTACCGTTGCCTGCCAAGGTAAAATGTGGGCAATGAAGGAAGTGACACATTCAGATATCAGTTTCTGATTTGAAGCCCATTTGACAGCCAAGTGGGGTCAACCACACACGCTTCTAAGTTATTCAGAAGAATGGAATTGAATGGGAGGCAAATATTTCCCAATTTTAAATTTGTGCATATGTGACTGCAGCCTTAGTCTGGTTCAGACCTCTGAATCACCATCCCTTTATGGCTGTGACCACTTGTTTGAGAAACAGTCAACCAATAAGAGCTCTGTAGGTGGGATTATGAATGCCAGCACCAACTTCCTGCTTCCTGCTCACAAGCGCGGATGAAAAGTTGCTACAAGTCAATTTAGAGTAATAACTCTTAAACTCCCTACATTCTTGTGGTTTGTTTATTTCTACTGTAAAGTTTGGCATTCAACTATGAGGAATGACTCACTTTTGGAGCCAGCTTCAAGTGGCCAGTCCAGGAACTGCTGCTATTACACCAGTTGCTCATATACCTCTGGCCTTTTTTCCACACACCCACACACCCACACACACACACACACACACACACACACACACACACACACACACATATATATTCTCATTTAAGTCCCCTGTCATACAGAAGTGGGATCCAAATATTAGCTTGTCTCCATGTTGTGGTGAAGCCAATGGCATTGTGAATTTAATTCCTGCAGGAATAATCATCAAAGGACACACAGAAAAACCTCATGCCAAGCTGCCCTCTCTTTTCACCTCTTTGAACCTTTGCTGTCCACACCTGCATATGTATGAAAGCTTCAATTGAAAATGATTGATGTCCTGCCCTATCCTTTTTCTCTCTGCGTGGTACTTCAGACTAATGTATTTTGTGGGCTGAGGTGTCAACACTGGATTCTCTTAAAATGTTGAACTCCGTTAATGTACTAGTTTTAGGTCTATTTGCTTGAGACATCATCTCTGAGAGGTGACGACCAGCTCTTTCTCTCTTTGTAAAGCTCAGGAAGGATGGCTCCCTGTCAAATCGTTAAATTGTTAAGCTATGATATTCAGGTCTGCGGCATTTGTGCGGAACGAGGACTAAATGCAAGGAGACATCTATTATAGTGTGACCTTCTCAACAGACACCCCTCCTCTCTCCTCCTCCTGTCTCTCTCCCTCCTTCTGCATTCCCACTCTGTCCTTGTTTGTAACATTTCCCCACCTGACTCTATGGGAGGGCTTTGTTTAGAGAAAATTTATTCAAGCACTACTGCTTTCACCAGCTGAAGAAGGCAGTGTTTATCGAGAAGCACAAACCAGACAAGACAAACAGGTAATGGATCTCATATATGAAAGGACACAGTTTCAGGAAAAATACAATTTAAAGTTCGGAGACAGAAAATACAGATTTCCTGTGTTCTGATGCTGTCTGTGGTATTCATGGACACAATCTCAAGGCACAGACAGGGGAAGAAGGGTATTTGGTTTAGTTACCTCACAACTGTGTTTCAGTTCTTTGCAGATGATGTGGTTCTGGCTTCATCAGGCCTCCTCGGCATTGGAGGTGCTCTAGGCACGTCCAGCTGATAACAGGCCCTGTGGTCAACCAGAACATGCTGGAGGGATTGTGTATTCCATCTGGCCTGAGCTGGCAGACATTGCTGGGGAGAGGGACGCCTGGAATACTTTGCTGTGCCTGCTGACCCCGTGACCCAACCACAGATGAAAATGGATGGATGAATGACTGGCTATTTTTTAGGAGCACTTGCTGCATGCAAATTGTGGTATTTTCTTTCTTTGCTGTCATTTGAAAGTTTGAATTATGGAACAGAGGAAGCTAAAATAGAGTCAAACAAAATCATTATCAGGAGAGTCACAGACCAAGATTCACCCTTGGGCAAGGTGATGGAGCTGGCAGGTGGTGGATACAGGAAAGGCGGGTAAAAGAAACGGAATAATTGACTCTGAAATGTGCAGTGGGAAAAGGACTATTGACATGTTTTAGAGGGACAATACTCACCACTCCACCCAGTGGGTGTACAGATTACAAATACCCAGTTAAACCATCAGTGTGCTTACCTGTTGTGTGTGCATGTGTGTCTTTTAAACATGCATGAGACTGGGATAGGAGTCAGCTTGTCATTTGGCGATTGTGTATTGTGCTTTACATACTGTAACATTTTTGCAGGAGTATTTTTCATGTGTGCAAACTTTCAACAGATTTCACAGTCACACACCCCCTTCCTTCTGTTCCTTGTTTTCTCTGCCTCACATGTAAACACTTGCCATTTAATCAAATACAGACACATATTTCAGAAATGAGCCCAGATGGAGCAGAAAACTCATATATTGAAGTTGCAATAAAGCCCATTTTATCAAATACACTCCACATGACTTTAGTCATTGTCATTTCTGCAATTCAGTTCTTCAGTTATGGGTTACAATTGTTCATCTTAAGCTGTGATATTGCTATAAACTATGGGCTACTGTCAGCATCAAATACTTAAATTCTATATTCTCCGTTTCTGGTGTAATACTGACATATTGGATGGCTGCGAAAGTCTAACAACTGAATGAAAAACATGTTCCTCTCCTGCACAATGTGACTGCTGGATTAGCAAAGCCGAACCTTGCTGTGGAAACAATCAATGGTGCGTGTTAGTCTTGTTGCTGCCATTGCAATAGATGCATGTTAACAAGGAACTTACCCTCAGCTTCAAGCTGATGTAATGTCTTGCAAAGGTCATACCAACACTGTACACGTTCGAGGAAAAATGTGGATATTTATGAGTTAACAAAAAAAGGCAGTGTTTTCCCTCTAGGTTCTTATTGTGCTAGTTGTTTTTCAGTCATTCTACCTTGAGGAAATGTTAAATCAGCATCACTGCATTTTCTTAACTTTGCTGTCACTTACTTACTTGGCTTATACACCATTATACGGCCCCTCTTAGTCAGCATTATATGGCCCCTCTTAGTCATCTGCATTTCCCTGCTTTTTGTCTCTGATGTGGATAAGATATATGATGCTATTCTGTTGGTAACACCCTCCATTGACCATCTAATTATTGGCAAAGGGAGGTCGATGTACAGTAAGTCCAGGTTTACTCAACCACAGTAGTCACATGGTCAGGGGTGGTTGTAGTTCAGCTTTAGCCAAATGATAAAGTCTTGCTTGCCAGTAACCAGAGGCATTTTGTCACAACTACATATTTGATGATTTTGTGGTTTATTGGCTTGCATGTCATGATCATCCAACCAAAAACAAAATATCTCAGTGATGTATTAATATATAAAGGATGTAAGCAGTCATTGTGGTGTGTGGCAGTATTAGGATGCACATATATATCATATACACAAGAAGTTAATGCATATATTCAGATTACCAATAGTACTCAGAAATGTATTATTCAAAAATTAAAAAAGTGATTTTTTTTAGGTACTCTATTAGCATTGAGCTTTAATCAGAACATTAATCAGAACTTCTACTTAATTACACATAATTTATCCTTGCTTAAAACTAAACTCAGTAACAAAGCTTATTGTGGCAAGACAAATAAATCCCCCTAAATAACTCCCCCTTTATAGTTATGATTCTAAAGATTTTCATGAAATTGAGTCAATCCTGGTTTTTGATATTATTTCTGGTCTACATTTTTTCAGCAATATCTATACAATGTATTTACATTCCTAAACACCTCTTTATATTGTAGTCCAACTCCCTTCAGGAGAGTATGAGCATGCATTATTACCTTTCAACATGAATCCAACTAATTAATATAATTGTTGTTATTGGGATACTATGTTACTACCATGACTTGTGGCACCACTTACCAACTCTCAGACCTGAACCAGAAACTGATGTTCACTTGTGCAAGGTCGGTAAGCTTTTAATCACACACAAAGTGTGTGCAAAATAACCATGACCTGATGTGTTCTGCACAATATTTCAAGGCACCATAAATTGGGGTATTTCCTTATGCTAACTTCAAATTGCCTGGCAAGCACATCCAATTTAAGATCAAACGTGATTCATCAACATTCTCCTGTGTGTAAGAACACAATATAACAGCAATATTTTCCTCTTATTGCTGTGTGTAGGAACAAAAATAAGAGAACTGTTCATGCATGAGGCCCTATGTGATTGTCTTTGGCTGCAATGTAAACAAATACACCAATTGTTCTTTTGATGTATTTAGGATAATGTAACTGCTCGAAGAGTGTTTGCTGTAGTATTAATAAACAGTACCTCCTACTCTATTCGCTGATACCTGAAAGCACTGAGATCAGATTGAATTCCAGCAAAAATTGTCTTGAAGCTAGTTTGGTGTTCATGCAATTCAAGTTAAAGCTTCAGCTTTAACTTGAATTGCAGAAACATATCTAGATCCCCCCCCCCCCCCCCCCCCCCCTCTCTCTCTCATACACACACACACACACACATATTCAAACTCACATATGTGTCTGTGTCAGCAGAAGCAGTTTTATAATCAATTTGGACTTGGGGGTGGAGTGGGTTGATGTTCCTTACTGCAAAGTAAATCCTAAAGTGACTGTTGCTCATACAGTGCTAGCAGGGCAATCAATTCCACCCGTCTGACCACTGGAGAGCTGGGTGCTGTGAAAGATATGAGCCGAGCCAGGGTTCAGGCAGAGAGCGACAGTTTGCTTTAGCTCCTCAGTGGGGTACACTTAGTTCTACCTGTGACCATACAGATCGCCATTTGACTTCAATCCATTTTTTCTGCTTCCTATGAGGACACATTGTTGAGATAGCAATCATGTGATAGTTCGGGATTGTATTTACTCCATGATAACGCTCTCCTGTTGAGAAAAAGAAAATCCATTGGTGGTTACAAAATATGAATAGATGTTCCATTTCACTGATTTTAACTATATTCTAAAAAACAATAATGTCTTAAAAATCCCTTTTTCAGTGTGTTCCATCATAACACGTTGAATGTACATAGATAAAGATTCTCAAGTTTTTAGACTTAATTGAGATTAAATTAATAAAGAATCATTCCAAAAAAGAGACAATTAGTACATTATTCATGTTGCTAAGTTAGAAAATTACAAATACAGCCAAGAAAGAAAACAAGAAAACATAATTTATGTCCTATGCAAAGCAACATCCCTTTTCCCAAAGCTATAACAGGATATGCCAATTGGATGTAGATTCATCAAAGTCATTTGTATTCCTTTGAGGTCCTCTGGTTTTATTGGCAATCTCATAAATGTGATTCTCAGAAAGTGTAGGCTGCTTTAACAGTGGGGGCATCAGGTTTTTAATCTGGCTTAAAAGCCCATTAAAGCCATGAATCAGTTGGCACGATAAGGAACTGTGGAGGACATTGTCGCCTTTCCCCCTTTAAGAACTGTGTAATTACTTCTCTCATGTTTTATATAGATTAATGAGAACACAATTTTCTGGAAATCATTGGTGAGCTATATCTCATCCATGGAGATGATCACCTTTGTTGTCTGAATTCCCAACTGGGATCCACAAAATTGTCCATCAGCCCAGTCTTTCTGCCCATGTTGATCACCAAAGGGGCCAAGGTGGGTTCAATCATGGTCTCAGGAAGTTGGAGACAAAAAAAACCCTATCTGGAGCCTGAGGATGAGTCCTCATATCGGACACCACTGCAATCCAAAAGGACACACATGGGGACTATATGGACACATTTTTTTGTTGCCCAAATAGTACCCATTGCCACATGAGACAGACAACATGTCTGCTGGACAGTGCCTGACCGTCAGCACATGATTAGTCTCTGAAAAGTCACTGGTAGGTTAGTAGTCCCTGTGGAGTGTTCTTGAACAAGAGTTTACATTCAGTTTTTTTCTCACCAGAATGTGTACAGGTGCATTTTCTTTGCTATAAAACATTTGCAAAGTCAATTCCTTTAAAAACATTTGCATTGTTTACACTGGTGTTTGCTTGCTAGCAGTCTTCTTCTTCACTGCTTTTCTCGGTGCATTGCTATGCTTGATGGCACAATAATACCACTAACTGCTGATCAGAATAGTATGAAACTGACATTAGCGTCTTCATATGCATGCATGATGAAAAAATAAAATAATAGTTATGATAAAACATGCACTACCTGGTTACTTACCTGGTTAAATGGCGTACAGTATGTGTTATATCACTGTATCAGAGGAACATGCCATATGTTATTGTAGCAGATTCAACCTATTCACCCAGTGCATTGGAATATTTATTTAGCCCTACTTTAAAGCAGCAGTCTGTCTCTCCTTTCCTCCGCCACTGCTCCTCAACCTCTTCAGAGTTGTAAAACATTCAAATTTGTGCCAGTGAGCCAAAGCACACCTGTTGAAATCCACCGGTCTGCAGCAAATCCACCTCTTCAAAGCACCCAGTGAATAAGTTGTACACTTCTTTCATTCAGTAGCCTCAGTGCTCTGTGCACCACTCAGGCCCACGCACACCTGTTCAAAGTGCTAGTCTTCATTTCCTGTGATCTAATCTGTGATTCATATCAAATGGATGCATTGCTAATGTGCAAACTGTTGGCATGCTGTTATACTTTGGAATTTATCTGGATATGTTCCACAACCTGAAAACGATGACAGCTATCAATGTGTGTGTGTGTGTGTGTGTGTGTGTGTGTGTGTGTGTGTGTGTGTGTGAGATGCACTGAGAGACTTTGATTGTCCTGTCTTCTGCACAATTATTAATTAGTCACTACAGTCATCTCCTATAGGCTACCATCTGTTTCCTCTCTGCTGATGGAGCAGTGTTCAGGCATTCTTCTGTTTCATGCAGCTCCATAGTCTCTTGCAGAATAACCCAGTGATCACATGATGTAATGTATCATGTACAAAGAAAAAGTTATTGGTTATTATAATCATTTATTTTTTACATGCTGGCCATAAACAAACCCATCCTGCACTGTAAGAAATAAGGGACAATGTGAATATTCCTTTCCCTTTCAGTTAGCC
Source organism: Centropristis striata (assembly GCF_030273125.1). Lineage (NCBI taxonomy): Eukaryota > Metazoa > Chordata > Actinopteri > Perciformes > Serranidae > Centropristis > Centropristis striata. Next base: position 35,404,407 of record NC_081518.1, read on the forward strand.
AAAATGAGATTTAAAAAAAATTGGTAAAAATTTACCAAATGTGCATTCTACAAATGGCTTTCAAAATGCATTCTAAACTTATGTTTAAAAAGTGTGTTCTACAGTTTGGTAAATAAAGAAATTGTGCATTTTAAAGTTAGCTAAAGACAGTGCTTAAAAGAATGGTGCATGATAAAGTTAGGTTGTATTTTCCCAAGTCATTGTCTTTTCAGAACCAAATTAGTCCTGATAGTTGCAGTTAGAGCTTAGACACTGCTTACAATAAGGACATTTCCTTAATTTGTGTGACCCAAGTTGCATCTGAACTTTTGAATAAAGTTTCTTTCCATTGATGAAGACTGTGGATTTTGTCTCCTATGTCACATAAGAAAGGAATCCCTTCACAACCAGTATGGAGAGGCTACATCTACTTTGTATAAAAACAAACTCTTGTAATGAGTAGTTTCTGAACTCTGAAACAAGGACAATATAGTCGAATTACTAGTTACTACTTTTATGCAGCCAAAGTAAAGTGGTGCCTCTCATTGAGAAGGTATGCATCATTACTTCCCCCTCAGGCACCATCTCAGATCTCACCACACTGACAAGCAACAGCTGAGTGTTTACTGGGAATCTACATTTTCCAGCTCGCAGCTACAGTTCCTTGATGACAAACCAAAGACAGCAATACACTTGAATTGGTCATTAATCAATTCCTCATTTATAACTATCAATTTCTCACTCTCTTCTCTGTCAATTTCACCTCCTATTCTTATGTCCCTATCTATCATTTGTCTTTTCTCTTCCTGCCCTCCCTTGCTATATTTATATTGTGTCTTCTCTGGCTCACTCATCTGTCTCTCCACCTTCCTCTTTCTCCCCGTTTCTCTATTTTCTTTCCCCCTCAATCAGCGTTATCACACAGTCCCTCAGCTAAACTGATCTAAACTGACGTGTGAAATATAGCTAATTGGAGGTTTTGGTGCTACTTAATCCCATCTGACAAAAAAATCCATTTCTCCATTCCCCCCTTCTACGCAACATTCATCAACTCAGAAACAAACTTGTTGCTTGAGGTATTTAAGGATCAATCGTAAGTGAGTCATGAGTTTCCTATTTCAGAAGAAGAATGACAGTATATTTCCTACAGTGTTTTTGAGACTCATTGGTCTTGACATGTGTGACCGATGGCAAAGAGTAGGTTTCTATTGATGTGGGTTAAAAAAGAAAAAGAAAAGAAAAACATTTAATCTGTTGATATATGGAAAGTATAAACTCCTGATACTCTTCCCACATTTTGTTGCACTGCAGACTTAATCAACTCAGCAAATCTGAGAATACCCTCCTCTTTCAGTAAGGAGAGACAAAACACCAATTACCCCAATACAAAGGGTATCTTTAAATGAAGAATGCAGATCTTTTGATTCGACCTGAACCATGGGAAAAGGGATCGCATTCCTGATGCTTAGGCGCACCCAGTAATTGTCTGAGCTGATTGCACTGCACCTTTTTTGATCAAACAGTAAGTAGAAGCCTTCAGTGTAGATCTTGCAGATCCAAAGATTTAGGACATGTAACCCCGGATAAAAACATGAAGCAAAGGACTTTTATTTTGAAGAACCACTAGAATGTGACTTATGGATACACAATTCCTCTCGTAAAGTAGGGGACAGTATGCAATCTCGAAAGCAGCAGTTGCAATGTGCTATAAAACAGAAAGGAGAAACAGCAATGGTGAAGCGGTGTGCAACAGGCTTTGAGCACCCGTTTCGAATAAGATGGTTGAATGGGCATTATCAGCGGTTATCAGTGGATGAGGAGGAGACTAACGGTTATGTCACGGGATCACCTGCTTAGGGACTGTTTTTGTTTTTCACCTGTTCATCTGCCTGTCCATCAGAGTTCTTAAACTGGGAGGTCCGTCACAGTTGATTTATTACATCACAGAAATTCTTAGTGTGGAACATTGCCATTGATGTCATACATGAGTGAGTTTGTTTGTTCATTCGTTTGTTAGGTGAATGAAATCAAAATAATCTATTTAAACTAGCGCAGAGGCCATTTGGCGTGAAGAGCATGTGCCCTTTTAGAATGGGCTGGTTGCTTGACTCCTGGTATTACTGCTTCAGTGTTGTCAGGGGGCGTGCCTGTTTGGAGCATGTGGCCATTCAAAACACCTGCCAGATTAAAGCAAGGCACTTCATTGAACTATAACATGTTCAAAGGTTCCTTGCTCTGCCCCTGAAGTGTTTTACCACTTGTCCTTAGTTTTGTTATCATGTTTGGTTCAGGAGATATGATGCAAAATACATAATTTGGTTATGGAGGAAAGTCACATTACCGCCATGGCTGCCACGAGGCGTTTTTGCAATGGCTCCATTTCTGAAAATGTTCAGGGCACCAAACTGTACAAGTGTACCAAGTTTCATGCTTTTATGAAAAAGTGAACATATCACCATGAATTTGGCACACATCGCCTGGACTACAGTATTTTTTACTTAGAGCTTATCAAGACAAGTTTTGATAAAACCTTGCTCATAAAAAAAGTCAGTGCACTTGCGTAACACAGCAGGGCGTTCAACACATGACTGCAAAAAAAACACAACAAGGTTCAAAGATACTACACAAAACAATAACAAACTGTTGCAAATGGTGTTTGAATGACACATAAAAGCATTTTCTGATTTGATGGCAGTATTTGTCTTCAAAATTTAGACATCAGTCTTGGTAAATTAAATCTGTTTTCTAGGCCTATATGATTACTGTTAAGTTTACACCTACACACAAAAAATGTTTGTGAAAGAGCATGTTTTTGGATTTAAGTACTAAGTTATGGTTACAAAACAAAAAAATATGACTTAATAGGTTAGGGGTCCTCCATCATCATGGTAACAATAATTACCACACCTCAACTTTTAAGGTAATTTGTGACTGATGGGAAAATTAATTTTAGTAATCAGAGCAAAGGCACTTCCAAGCTGCTCTTGCATGTCATTCTTTGCATATAATCCCTCTATATTTCCACAGAGTGGACCAGTGCAGTGAATTGATTATCCTCTGAGGGCTGCAGCTCAGACCTCTTTCAAAAATGAGGTCTGACAAAGTCTCCGCTCTAATTGTATAAGCATTGCTACTTTTCTTCCGCTTCCAGGCACATCAGTGGAAGTGATGCTTGCGAGCGTTGCCCTCTTGGCCTTGGCGCTGCTGTCATATCTCTGCTACCCCCTCAGCAGGAAATCAAATACACTTAATGGAGAGAGGAAACATTACAACTGTAATCGAACCTGGAATGAGATAAGTGTGTCACCAATCACCACCTTCCTGCAGATTGTTGCTGTAGTGGAAAAGCCTTTTACCATAACTCCAGTGTCAGCGGTCTTCATGATTTCACTTGAAAGGAAGAATGACATGATGATCCATGCACTGAATGTATTCAATGACCTTCAGGCACATTAAACCAATTCAAAATCCATAATAGAAATGTCACGGATGCACAGCAGTCAATGTTAAAATAAAATAAAATAATTAAAACTGAATAGTCGAGATAGTCGCCTATGCAGGGTTTCTTGTGTTTCCATGCGATTGTGTTGCTTACACAATCACTCAGGAACACACACACACACATACACACACACAGTGAGCCACACATCCATCCGCTGATGGCCTAAACAGCTCATGGTGGGCTACAGAGTACATGGCCAGTGGATCAAGTTCTCCCTTTGATTGAGGTCAGTGTTCCTGAGAGCAGAGGCTTAGTGGTGCTCTGCTCACCACAATCCAGCTCCCGTTTCAGGGAAAATGGGCAGACCTCAGAGGGCAGCCTCAAGGTGAAAGACGTGATAAGTGTTGGCGAGCAGTGGAGGACAGATGCTCTGTCCACATTAAAGATGTGGATTGTTTCTGTTGAGTCAGAGGACTGAGGTTTCTGAGAGACTGTGACAGACATCGAATGTAAAGTTAGTAATAGTTTTGTAGTAAAGTAGTTTAAAGAGTTTGTATGTGGGAGCTGTTTCCAAATAAGATGTGCAGCTTGGTAGAAGAAGAGAGAATTTTTTGGACTGTAGTCTGAAAGGGATTTTTGGGATTTTGATCTGCACATTCCCAGTTTGAAAATCCAGACACGCGCCCACATTTTAACCACCTAAACAAAGGCCCAACCTAAAAATGTTATACTCGTTTATGCGTACACTATTAATGATATGTATACTGATTTTTGTTGCTATCCACAGCTGTAGTGCCAAATGAAACGTCTGTGGATAGCAACAAAAATCAGTGTACATATCATTAATATAGTGTACACATAAATGGGTGTAACATTTGTAGGGTGGGTCTTTGTTTAAGAGGTTAAAATACATTTTGTAATGTATCTAATGTCTTTTTCCTGTCTGAAGCGGTAGTCTGGATCTCCAAACTGGGAACGTGCAGACTGTCATTTACTGCAGGTAATACACTGACTGTGGGTAAGTACCTCATACAACCCAATCCCAAATATCCCTTTAAGGCTACAGAGAAAATATTGATATCTAGATATTGGTAACTGGAAGAAAAATATATTGATATGAACCATGTCATGTTATCTTGTCAGACAGGGGGTGAAATTATACTCCAAAGTTAGACATAGACAGAAACCAGGCAGTTTTTCTCATGCAGTACAAATGTGTTATTTTTGCCAATTGTATCTGTTTGATTTCTATTTACTGGGGTCAAAGGCCAAACAGTCTTAGAATTGCATAAATTGGGTGTAGCAGGATGATGCCTGCTGCAGTGGCCTTCCCCCTTAACTACCTGGCTCTCAGCAGCCAATCACTGCCAGGAGTCTGCCATAAAGGCAGGCAGAAGCTGTATCGCAAACAGGGCCGGTTATTCCTACAGGCCACCAAGGCGGCTGCCTAGGGCGCCAAATTGGCAGGGGGCGCCCCCTTGTGGCGCCCTTAAGCATACATCTTTGTTTTAACAACATTGATTAATAAAACATTTTTTAAAAAGCATGGGCAATAAAACCCTCATTGAATTAAATGAACATGCCCCAACCCATATTTCGAATGAAAATGTAATATTATATTATATAAAATATGATACGTGCATTGGTGTCGTCACTCGTCATGACGATGCAGTTGCAAGTCCCAAAACACTAGAACTAGATCACGCAAACGGTCGTAGAAGGTCAACTAGCAAAATGAAAAGGACCAAACTGTCTGGTGCACAGGGGCGAAAACGAAGAAAAGAGGAGGAGGAGAAGAAAGCACAGTATAGAGGTATGTATTTTCATCTCAGACATTAGTTCTAAAGTTTAATTAAAATTGTGTTTTCTTTCACTGTTCATGGTTGACGTTTCATTAGAAGCTAGCTATCACTGCATAACGTTACTCCGCTAGCCTTAGCTATTTCTAGAAGGGGGGGGGGGGGGGGGGGGGGCAAAATCTCAATATCGCCTAGGGCAGCCAATGGGCTAGAACCGGCCCTGATCGCAAAGTCAAGGATCCTTCCTTGGTAGGATCATTCCTTCGGAGTCGGGTCATCGTTTGATTCCTCTTTGTTAGCCTATTTTTCAGTACTTTTGTGTTTGATTAGTTCGCTCATTTGTTTAATTACCTTATTACTCTTATATTGTATTTGACCAATTAATTTTTTTCAATTGTTATTTAGTTTGATTAGTTAACAACTGTACTTTTCATTTCAGTTTTGTCTGTCGTTAACTACCTCAGTTATATTTGATTTAATTACCTTATCTCTCTTTTTTTTTTGTTCAGCTGATGTATCATTTCCTCTAATTGATTGATTGGTTTATTTTCATTGAAGCTATTTTTGTTTGATACTGTATCCCTTTTTCTGACAGGTAAGTTATTTTGTGTAGTTAAGGTTATTTTGATTTTTGAGTAAATTGTGTAACCAATATTGTGTTTTGTCAATTAAGTTCCTTTGTGATTTTGTAGTTTATTTGAATTTCCTTTAGTAATTCAAATGTTGCTTTTGTTTTGGGAGTTCTCCCCCTAATTTTCGTTTTCTTGTCTCGGCAGCTGAAGGCCGAAGGTGGTGTGACGGGTGACGTCAGTGGTGGGAACCCCCTTCCTGTGTGCTGTGCTGTTCACCCCCCCGATTTTGATTTGGTGCACTGAAGTGCGAGTGTGTGTGTTTGCGTCACATGTGAGTGGGGTGACTCTCCTCGGGCTCCCTGGCTGTCCTTGCGGCCCATTGCCCCCCTGGTAAGCCTCAGCTCTGAGTTGGCCCCTATTTCCCCTTATGCCAGTGTTTTGTGCATTTTTTAAGTGCTTTCGAATCTTAAAAACTTGTGAAATAAAAAATATTTTTGTACCTGGAACACGTCTTTTGCTTATAGGTTAACGAACCTGAGTGCCTTGACTTATATATTCTATTCTATCTCAATTCCCAGGGTGAAACTCCCAGGGTGGCGTTTTCTGGCTTCTTTGTACTCACGACTGATTGACTTACACCTATAGCTCCGCTCGCCACACTGGAAAGCTGAGACCCAGTTAGCACAACTGTCATCATATGTGATGATGTTAGTCCCTTTGGTAGCATTTCATTGTAGTGAGAGCATTTTTTTAAACCTGACCTTGCTGTAAAAAATTAGCTGTTGTGACCTCTCGTGGGATCTCTATCAATTCTCAAGTGGTAAAAAATGGTATAATTTAGCACTGACAATTGTAACAAATGTTATCAACCCTAAAAACATTTTGAACATAATTTAGAATGGCCTTAATATTCTCATAATGTTCTAATCCTTTTCACACTTTAATCATTTTTAATAAATTAAGTAATTAATATTACAGATTTATGACTAGAACAGCTTGACACACAGTGCTGAGCTTAATCTCAAATTAATCTTCAGTTTCCCAGGTTTCAGATAAAAAATGTTCCTTACGTTAAAAGGTCCCTTACTTCGATATGGCATCTACTGTTGACCTGCTATCTGCCCCCAAAAAACTGTTTCCCAACTCCAATTCTATATTAAGTGGGGTTAAAACACACAAAATATACATCCACATCTGTGTTTCTGTAAAAATGTAATCAGGTTTTTGCAAAAGGACATTCTTTAACAAGTTGTGTGGACTAATTAGCACTAAAAAGCCATTGGCAATTTTGCAGCCATGTCTAAAAAGCTAATTTATCTGAACACTGTTGTTAAAGAAATAGCAGTAAGTCTTTTTTGTTTGTACATCTAAAACAAGCTCTTTGTTAGAATAATACAGCCAATATTTAATCCCTCAGCTTGGATGGAAACTGGCAAAGAGGTCGAAATCAATCTGCAGAACACGGTGAGCCATGAGGAGTTCAATTATCCTGATAAAATACAATTGCACAGAAATATCAGGCCTTGTTTTCACATCAAATGCTAAACTATTGGACAGTGTCTTCTTCCCATAACATCTGAATTTGTTTCGGCTAATTTCCCCGTAAATATTGTGGCTATTTGTTTACAAATATGTTATTTACTGGGTATGCTTTAGGTAATGATTTAGTATAAAATCACAATTACAGGTCATGTCTGTAGTTTGAATCACAACATAGCAGAGAATTATATAAGAAATTACATCACAATAATGTGATGAATTCCTGTAATTACTGGTCGATAAAGTTCAATTACCCATCCTCATTTTATACCCGAAATACTGCCTCAAATCTGCATATGGGTCCAAAGCTTCACTCTTCTTTTGTTCAAACTGTCAAGCTAACTGTCCTTGCCCAACGCTTTCATAAGGCAATATGGGGTAGAACCAACAGCCTTCTCTCTTCATCACGGCCATACAGTAATACATTAACAATAAATAATGAAGAAATTCATCAGCGGAGACTTTGCATATAGATAGCCTACTTAAGCCGGAAGCGACCATTAACATAACTTGCAGGGAATGGTGGATAATTAGAGTGGCTCTCCTTCTTTTCCTTTCTGTGACTAATAGAGAGACCATGGTGACAGAAGGAGGACACATAACAGGCTCTAAGATTACAATAAAGTGCTACCTGTGAAATCATCTGTGAGGTTACAAACCAATCATAGTGGATAAAGTATAGTAGTTGAAGCAGTACAACTGTAAGTGAGGTGCAGACAAATACTTCAGAAGCAATGACTTTATCTGTGAGGCAAAACAGCTGGCCAATACATATGGTGTATCCTGAATACTCTGTTCTGATTGGCTGCAGGGTGGCTATTGACTCCTGTGAAAGGACACTTACCAAGTAGTTCCGGTTAAACTGTCTGTTCACTGTTCTAAATCAATTGGTTAGCGTGTAGTAACCATAGTAACAGGGATGCAGCCTCCATTTACAATTTATAACATTTATTTACAACACTGAGTGATTTCCTTCAATGCTCCATCCTCTAAACACCACAGAGAATAGAACACTGTTCCGTTTTCTCCCCACGGAAAGGGCAACCCGGTGCACAAAGGATATTACTCAGTTACAGTTCCAATTTGTTTGTTTATTTGTTTTCTGAAAAGCAACAGGTAATAAACCTAAAAAATTAAAGAATGCAATGTTTCAATTATTTGCATAATATAATCATCACAGCTCAATCACCCAATAACAATAAGCAACAATAATACATAACATAACCCATATTTCATAACAAATATCAAAATATCAATCAACTATTAATAAGTAAATTAAACATAATATGCATCAATCAACATTTTATATTTATATTTTCATATTTTAGAATTTCATGAATATCATAATAATAAATGTAATAATAATAATAATAATTAATCCTTTTTTCATGTACACACACCATATTCAAAGCCTAACAAAACGCCTATGCAAAAGCTGCATTAGTCTTTATCTGCACCAAAAACTACAACTCCCAAAATGCCCCGCGGCAAACCAGGAAGTAAAGCGCCCGCATCAAAAGCCGGTCCCGGCGATTCATTCCATCAAACACTCATAAAGTCAACATAGACGGATTACCGCATGGGCAAAGTGGGCGTGTGCCCAGGGCCCTAGAGCCAATAGGGGCCCTTGGCCTTCAGATTTTAATCTTTTTTTGGTACAATTTAAAAATATATTGGAATGAATGTGGCTTTGAAAATGTAGTATGATAATAAAATCAATTAAATGCTTTAGAAATTATAAGATTAAATCAGTAATGTGTGATGACACAATACGCTGGTCACTGGGGTCAAAGTTGAAAAAAGTGTGTTTTTAAAATGGAGACGTGGGCGCTCAGTGGATCAGCTAAACGAAAACAGAGGAAAGAAAAAGCTGAAACGGCTGAAACCACACTATGTAACTGGTCAGAGAGTTGGACTGTGATTACTTTATCAAGGACTTTTCCTCGAAGAAGGCCAGGAAAGAGCCGGAGGTTTAGATGAGTAGTTTCTAGGACTGTAGTCGGACGGTCGGTCTGAACATATTAGCGCGATTTAGTGCATTTGTTTATTACCATGACAACATGACTCCTCCATGGCATGTGCTGAATTTGTGTGTGTAAGTGCGTCTGTGTGCGCCGGCCAGTGGGAGGGAGAGTATTAATGGGACTCTGGATGCGCTGGTTGATAGTTTCGTTTTTAAAAATAGGTGGTTACCTATATTTTAATTAATACTACAAGGGCTGGCTATTTGAGCTTTCTGTCTCTGCCATAAGATATGTATCGTCCTGTACATGGCAGGTGCCAAACAAAACAGACCTAAAATGACAGTTATTTTGTGTGGTTGTGTGTTGCCCGGTGTTGTTATGTGCGTAATGGGAAGAGCGCCTTTGCGCGCACACTGTTTGCGTGTGTAGGCAGGGGCCCGTGGCGAGTTTGTGTCCAGGGCCCGTGGTCATGATAATCCGTCTATGCATACATACACACACACACACACACACACACACACACACACACACATATATATCAAGTATATAAAGATCATTCTCAGTGTACTGAACTTTCAAAATAAAAAAGTAATTGTGCAGAATAATGAGAAATGTCATTGTTGTAAAAAAAATAATTGTTATTGTTGGTAAGTCTCATTGTTTTAATCAATGTATTTGTATCTCCCAAATATACTTAAATTATATTTTTAAATGAACTAAAATAAAGGTGTTGAATGCTTAAATATCATCTTTTAATCAATTTTAATTAATTTTAATCATCCGTATTTTAATGTGCCCCCCTGATAAAACATTGGCCTCTCCTTCGCCCCCTACAGTAAA